>NC_086246.1:40955555-41261944 GCF_036321145.2 Pelmatolapia mariae | reverse complement strand
GTTCAGGTGTCTGAGCTTTCTGTGATGACTGAACTCGAGTCTCCTTCCTGCAGATTTGGAGTGAAGCTGATTCAGAGAGCAGACTGCCTGATTAGGTTGGCCCTGTGTCGTGTTTTCAGCAGAGAAACTGGGAGTCAAACTATGTCTGCCTTATTCTCTGAAACTCTGGATGGAAAAGAGGAAGTGCTTTCATTCTCCTCACCGCAGTAATCTGAGCTTTCGTCACTCATTGATTGCAGCTCGTTTTCCTCCTGCTGTTGTCGAGCCAAGTGACGACAAGAAGGATCTCACCTGCACCATCATCAGATTTGTCCAGCCCAGCAGCAGGAAGCTTCTTGATCAGCTGGCTGGATGTGCGGAGTCAGGCGTCACCTTCACCTGCTGAGAGTCTGAGTCGCTAACGTGCTGCAGCCAACGGCAACAGCGTGACCTCCAGCAGGAAGTCGGCTGACCAACAGCTCAACGTGGCCTGAGCTTGACTCTGACTGCCATCACTGCGCTGAGCCATTTGTCATTGCAGCTGAAAGGGCATGCTCAGTTTTTACAGTGTGACGTGTGATGTCTGCAAATCAGACAAAATCTCATGCGGGGGCCCACTACCGCCCACAGTCTCCCTAACTCTAATCACGGGCGTCACATGACTGTATCTGAAAGTATAGGCGGCAGGAGGTAGAGCAGGTCAGAAGATCGGTGGTTTGATCTGCATGCCAAATGTTCTCAGGCACGATACTAACCCCAAGTCACTCGCTGAGGCATCCACCAGAGTGTTTGTGATTGTTAGAAAGCACTTACACAGAAAAAGCACAGAAAAAGGTGCTTGTATGAACTGATGTGAATGAGGCAAGTAGTATAAAGTGCTTTGAGTGCTCAGGTAAAGCACTGTACAAGAACCAGGCCATTTTACTTTCTGCACATCGTTGCCGGCTCTGAGCTTGATGTCTTCTTCTGAGGCGTTTACACGCTGTGAAGAATTCATCACAAAGAATTTAAACAGAATGAATTTTATTTTGGAATCGGTCCTCAGACTTGGACATTTCAGCAAATCGTGTTTCATTGAAATCAGACAGATTAAAAAAACACACTTTTTTTTGCTGATGATGATGTCACTGAAAACAAACTCCATTCGTGCAACAGATGAAATTGTTTTATTTGGAAAATTCCATCAGTTTCCATGATATTTTTCAGAATGCATCTAGTAAGTCACATCAAAAGGGTTAGCTCAAGGGTTATCCACCCTGAAGTCAGTTTTCTCTGTTCTTCGGTGTTCCATTCTCAGAAGAAGAAAAAACAGAGGGCCTTTCAACATTCGTTGAGTCCCTTGGTATAACCCTCGACACTATGCAGTTCTAGGCTTCTTTGCCTATCAAAATACTCAGTCGTATTATTCTCCTCCTTCAAAACTTTCTCCGTGTTCCCACATGTACTAAACAACAGCTACACTCCCTTGCAGGACACCTAAACTTTGCCCTACGTATAATTCCTCAAGGCACCTCCTTTATTTGTCACCTGCTCTCTCTTGCAGCATCTAATCAATCACTCCTCGACACAATCACTCTGGACATCTCCTCCAAAGCCGACCTGTGGCTCTGGCAACTACTCCTTGCTAACTGGAATGGCATTACCTTCTTTTATGACGATCAGCTGTCCCACCCCGATGACATTCAGCTTTACACAGATGCTGGGTTTTTTGTCAGCTTAGAGGGTTATTTTGGCGGAATGTAGTTCTCTTCAGCGTGGCCTCCCGAGATTTGCCAACATATCCAGGAGTGTTTGCTGCCTTTTTCGACTGTTTTTGAAATCTATCCCTTGGTAATTCCAGCCTTATTCACCAGTTGCTCCTTTTTCAGCCACAACATCCGAGATCCAAACCCTAGCATCGTAGAGCTCATCACCCTTTCCCAAAAAGTTATAATTAACAGCCCCTAGCACCTTGTCCACCTACTGGACTGCTTGGAAAGCGTGCCGTTCATTCCACAACCACTTCATGTTCTCGTCCCATCCTTCGACATTGCTACCATGTTTAGCTTCATGATTTTGCACATCGATTCCTGGCCATCAAAAATCACACGATCTAACCATATATCAGCAGCATCAATTTCTTTGCCAAAATACTCAGGGGTTGACCTTGCTCGACCTCTATATTGTCTCAGCTGTCGCTGCCCATCAAAGGTCTCCAAAGTCAGGCACCCTCTTTGACCCCATGCCATTTACTCCTAACTTTGGTTCTTTCACGCTCCAGCAGAAGTAGTGACTACTTCCTGGCACGCACGTTTGAATAAATGTTCCTGCTCGCTTTCCTCATATTCCATCCATTCTTCATCCCCGCATAAGTGACCTTTACCCAGTCTCTGAAGATTGCCTTATCTTTTCCCTCAAATGAAGTAAAATCAATCAATTGGGCACCCCCTTTTGATATTCTGCTTCAAAATAAACTCACCTCTGAGCCCCACCACTACCATCATCATCATCATGGTTTCTTTCACATTTTCTCCAAGTTCTTTCATTGTCCAGAATTTCTCCGAATCGTTTTTCTGGCCATTCCTTCTGCATTGGTGCTGCAACATCTGCTTCCCTCAAATGAATCCCTGACCAGTTAATCAAGCTCATGTGCCGCTGGTCATCACAAACCTACCAATTATACATTCGCAGCAATGCTTCATAATGCTCAATTTTCGGTTCTTCAAGAGGATGCCTTAATTGGGGATCTGCCCGGCCCAGGAGCCACTGCCAGTCCCCTCTAAGGCCTTTCCCAAATCACAACATGAGTTCACTTTCCCTCATCCACCATCATCAATTGTAACTGAAGATATGGTCTCAGCTAGTGAACTAATGGTCAAATGCAGAGGGGTGTATAAACACAGATTAAGTGAAGAAAAAACACCATCATGGGAATCCCCCAGCATCCTACACCTATTGCAGCATAACCAAGGCAGGATTCAGGATCACCTGAATCTTACTATATGCTTTATCCAAAGGGAAAGTTTAAAGCCTAATCATAAAAGTAGCGATAGTGTCTGTGTCCTGAAACTGATTGACTTCCTGACTTGGTTAGATGTTGTGAAGATGTTTTTCTAATCATGGAAATTATTCTATTATCTTTAGTGTCTCCTGTGCTCTGAGGTCTGCTGCTGTTGGTAAGATGCTCAGTGTATTCATTCTTTTTGCTGACTTGGGCTCTCCTAAAGTTGCTCTGCTGTTGGACTATCTTGCGTTTCCAGGGTAGTAATGGCTTCAACAGCATCTCTGTGGACCTCATGCTGAGAGTTTCAGTAAGAAGCGGCCAAACACAGGTTCAACACTTGGAATGCCCTACAGATCTTTCATTATGAAATAGAAAGATCATACCGCGAAACTGTTTGTGAGTCAAAATTACCTTTACCTTTGAGCCTTTGCTGTGACTGACATGGAGATTACCAGTGACTGTGTTAATGTGAAGCCTGGATTAAACTGATAGTCTTACACTTCTTTGGTTTCTGTGCCCTTAGGAACAACAATAAATTAAATAATTTTATTAAAAGAGAGAATTACAGATGTGTCATTGTACTCAAAGACATTTTACAAACAGATGCTTCACTTTAGATTTTAGGGATCATAGCTCTGCCTCCTTTCCTTCCCCATCACCTGAGCACTTGGTTTGACAGCTGCATGGAGTTGGTTCGGTTTAAGCTGGAGGCCATGGCTTACATCACTGCATACATCTGCTGAATGCTCTAATTTCCCAGCAGCCCTAGCACCGACTCAAACCTCTCCTATATCATCTTCCTGTCCGTCCTCAGGCTCTGATTGGGCAGACTAACCACAGTGCTGGCTGTATGTTCAATGGCAGTCACAAAGTCCTACAGTCACAATTGCACTGGCCCGGTTCAGGATCAGTGGTGCTGTTCTGGACGAGTTTTCCTGGCTGAGAGCTGACTGGTTGTTGTGGAGCACTGGATCCAGATGATTGTTCAATTTTGAAGAGACATCCTCCCTGAGATTGCAGCAGCATAGCATTTTTGTGGAAACCTCAGAGAGCGCAGTTAAAAGAGAGAAACTAGAGAAAAATCTTTTTATTTTCCATTGATGAGCTTTGAAGCTGCTGCACTCGCTTGTCTGTCTGCTGGCAATTAAATTCTGTTAATGAAAAGATTAATATTTCCACACAGAGAGGAAGAGTTCACAGGGGGAGGAGGGGGAGGAAGGAGGGTATGAAGGGTGAGGAAGAGGAGGGCAAGAAAGGGGGGTAGGGGTAAGGGGCGAGGAGGAGGAGGCTGATCAGAAGTTGAGCAGAGAGAACAGAACAGATTTCATTATCGACCTCTTCAGCTGCTGCTGGACTTTAATAGAAGAAGTGTGTGTGTGTGTGTGTGTGTGTGTGTGTGTGTGTGTGTGTGTGTGTGTGTGTGTGTGTGTGTGTGTGTGTGTGTGTGTGTGCGTGCGTGTGCATGTATACGGGTTCTTACTATCTCAGTGGGGACCAACAGCCCTCGTGAGGACCAAAATCCAGGTCTCCATGGGGTTGAAGGCATTTTTCATACTCAAAATGTGGTTTTAGTGTCAGAGTTACAATTGGTTATGGTTAGGTTTAGGGTAAGGGTTAGGGTTAGGCATTCATTTTTGATGGTTAGGGTAAGCAGCTAGGGAAAGCATTATGTCAATGGGATGTCCCCATGAGGACAGCAAACCAGTGTGTGTGAGTGAGGGGATTTGTGGGGGTTTCTGTCTGATAGCGTCAGCCAATCTGAAAGCTGAACAAAATAATGAACCAATTCTCAAACTGTCTGAGCACAGACCTGAACTGTCTGTCTGTGTGTGTCTCTGTGTGTTGGGGATATTTGGCATGCAGACTAGAGGCACACACACACACACGCACACATGCATGCATATATATATATATATATATATATATATATATATATACATACATACATAAAGGGTTTCCCCCTTTTTAATGCTCTGCCAGCCTTTACTGCAGCGGCTTTCAGCTCCTGTGTGTTTGTGGGCCTTTCTGCCCGAAGTTTAGTCTTCAACAAGTGAAATCCTCAGTTGGATAAAGATCAGGTGACTGACTTGACCATTCAGAATATTCTACTTCTTTGCTTTAATAAATTCCTGGGTTGCTTTAGCTGTATGTTTTGGGTCATTGTCCATCTGTATTATGACACACTGACTGTTGAATGATTGGGACCCCACGCAGCTTCAGGTGACAATTTTGCAATGTTTATTTACTCAACATGTTCTCTTTGGTCGCTTTGACGTTGGGGCAGTCAGCTTTCCAGCTGCTTCCGCACTCATCTCCCCTCTGTTCCCAGTGTCAGTGGAAAAGGTGAGGCGACCGTGGTTCAGGGGGTTGGGAAGCTCATCTGTAACCAGAAGGTTGCCGGTTCGATCCCCCAGCTCTCGCTGTCCTGGTCATTGTGTCCTTGGGCAAGACACTTTACCCTACCACCTACTGGTGTTGGCCAGAGGGGCCGATGGCGCGACATGGCAGCCTTGCTTCTGTCAGTCTGCCCCAGGGCAGCTGTGGCTACAACTGTGGTTTGTCTGTGAAGGTTCTCAGTCATCCAGGTCATCGTAGTCAAAGGAATTTGCAAAGAAAAGCGTCTCAAAACTGGATTATAGATGGCAGACAGTTGGTGTCGTAAACCACCGCCTCTGTTCAAAGAAGAGACATAAATGGCCTCTTTCACTCCTCTTTCAAACCATCTGTCCTCTCTGTCCAAAATGTGAACACTGGCATCCTGTTTGCCTTTCCTGGACTGCGCCGTGCACATTGAAGAGAATGGCAACCTCAACACACGGACCAGTACCTCCTCTTTGACTCCCATCACCCTCTGGAACACAAACTTGGAGTAATTAGGACCCTACACCACCGAGCAGAACATGTTCCCTCTAAGCCTGAGGGAAAAAAGAAGGAACACACACACGTAAAGGAAGCACTCAAAACATGTGGTTATCCTAACTGGGCGTTCATAAAGTCAGCAAAGAGGCACAGAAAAGAAGATCAGACACCAGCGAGGGAGGATAAGAAAGACAGACGCAATAACGTTGTCATCCCCTATGTAGCCGGTGTATCAGAGAAACTCAGGAGAGTTTTCTCCAAGCACGACATCCCAGTGTACTTCAGACCCAGCAACACACTCAGACAGAAACTGGTTCACCCGAAAGACAAAACTCCAAAACACAGACTTAACAACGTGGTGTATGCTGTACAGTGCAGCGAGGAATGCCCAGACCTCTACATTGGAGAGACCAAACAGCCACTTCACAAGCGCATGGCACAACATAGAAGAGCCACCTCCACAGGACAAGACTCAGCAGTCCATCTGCATCTTAAGGATAAAGGTCACTCTTTTGAGGATGCCAATGTTCACATTTTGGACAGAGAGGACAGATGGTTTGAAAGAGGAGTGAAAGAGGCCATCTATGTCCACAGTGAGCGACCATCTTTGAACAGAGGTGGTGGTTTACGACACCAACTGTCTGCCATCTATAATCCAGTTTTGAGTTCCCTCCCCAGACACCTTAACGCCCACTCACATCCTGGGCCATCTGACCTCAGGAATTCACATGACAAGGTGGGGCCAGGTTTCACAATGAGCTCACCCGAAACCCTGGCTGATTAGGTCCCACACCCACTTTCACACCTTGGCTCATGTGATTAGAGGATCACCAGGGGGTCCTTTGTCCCTCTTTGGGGGGATACTCCCACTGGGTTTAAATCTGGGACTCTCGGCCATTTGACCTTAGAACTGAAGAAGCTTCTCGGATGAGAGGTGAAACATCTTCAAGCAACTTAAAGAAGTCCAGACGCTTTTCTTTGCAAACTCCTTTGACAACTGTGGTTTGCCTGCACCAGTGTGTGAATGAATTGTAAAGCGCTATATAAATACAATCCATTATTATTAAAAAGGTGAGAACACGATTACTGAGTGGCAGCAGCTGCCCTGCCAGCCACCCTGGCACTCCCCCATGAGCTTGCTGCACAAAATTACAATGCAAAAAAAAAGAAAAAAACATGAGTAAAAGCAGCATCTCACTTATTTGGAAGATTATCATTTAGCCCAGAGAAACCCTACGTTTCTCTTCAGCAATGTAACCAGGCAGACAAAAAGTCAGAGCGCTGTTGAGCCAACTATTCCTTTAATGTTAACTAGTAATGACTTCATGAAATTCTTCACAAATAAAATTTTAACCATTACAGAAAAAAATTTGAGAAAAAATTAATCATAAGCATTTCACAGATGTAACATTATGGACATTATGTCCAACTGATCCTTCTGAGTTAACTTCAGTAGTTACTTCCTCCAAACCATCAACATGTGTTTTAGACCCCATTCCGACAAGACTGCTCAAAGAAGTCCTGCCATTAATTAATGCTTTAATATTAAATATGTTCAACCTATCTCTAATAATCGGCTAAACTGTTACTTAAAAAGCAATCTCTAGACCCAGTGGTCTTAGTGAATTATAGGCGAATCTTCATCCAACCAGGCGAATCTTTCATCTCAAACATTACTGAAAGAGTAGTTGTCAAACAGCTCTGATCATCTGCAGAGGAATGGCTTATTTGAAGAGTTTCAG
Organism: Pelmatolapia mariae; assembly: GCF_036321145.2. Classification (NCBI taxonomy): domain Eukaryota; kingdom Metazoa; phylum Chordata; class Actinopteri; order Cichliformes; family Cichlidae; genus Pelmatolapia; species Pelmatolapia mariae. The sequence continues at coordinate 41,254,381 of NC_086246.1, read as the reverse complement.
TCAGGTTTCAGAGCTCATCACAGCACAGAAACAGCTTTAATGAATGTTATAAATGATCTTCTTATGGCCTCTGACAGCGGACTCATCTCTGTGCTTGTCCTGCTAGACCTTAGTGCAGCATTTGATACTGCTGTCCATAATATTCTATTAGAGCGATTGGAGCATGCTGTAGGTATTACAGGAACTGCACTGCAGTGGTTTGTATCATATCTATCTAATAGGCTCCAATTTGTTCATGTAAATGGAGAGTCTTCTTCACACACTAAGGTTAATTATGGAGTTCCACAGGGTTCAGTGCTAGGACCAATTCTGTTTACATTATGCGTGCTTCCCTTAGGCATCTCCAAAAGTTGATTCTGCTCATCTGGACGTAGCGTTTTGTGGGAGAAACGTTTCGTCACTCATCCAAGTGACTTCTTCAGTCTCAGCTGGCTGCAGGTTTCCCCAATCTTATAAACAGTACATTTGCATAATGACTGAAACCAGCCCACTGAAGGAACAATGGGCTGGGAGGTCAGTTCCTTAATCATAATTATGCAAATTCTCATGACCATTGATCAACAATCACTGACCAAAACCCACTGATCAAAGACCACTGATCAATGGCCAATGAGTACCATTCACAGAGAGTTGGGGAATGGCTGCAATCACAGCATTGTAAGATGGCGAAAGATGTACCCTTAGGCCCCCTCCTCGATTCAGAGATGGTCTTTCCCTTTTCACGTAAATGGCCTCCTTGACTCCACGCTCAAACCAGCGTTCTTCCCTGTCCAGGATGTGTACATCCTCATCATTGAAAGAGTGTCCACTGGCCTGCAGGTGTAAATAGACTGCAGAGTCCTGGCCTGACGAGGTAGCTCTTCTGTGTTGTGCCATCCGCTTCGCCAGAGGTTGTTTGGTTTCCCCGATGTATAAATCCTGGCAATCCTCCTGGCACTTAACAGCGTACACTATGTTACTCTGTTTGTGTCGGGGGACCCAATCCTTGGGGTGGACCAATTTTTGGCGCAGTGTGTTTTGGGGTTTAAAAGCCACAGAGACCCGGTGTTTAGAAAAAATGCGTCTCAACTGCTCAGATACTCCTGACACATATGGGATCACTACAGGTTTTCGCTTGGGCAGCGGTTGTCCTTCTCTCCTGGATCGGCTGGAGCTTTCTTTAGGTGCCTTTCCAGCTTTGACAAAAGTCCAGCTGGGATAACCACATTTACTCAGGGCCTTCTTGATGTGCTGTTCTTCTGCCTCCCTGGCCGCTGTGTCAGTGGGGATTGTGTTCGCTCTGTGTTGTAGCGTCCTGATGACACCCAGTTTGTGTTCCAGTGGATGATGAGAGTCAAACCTTAGATACTGATCCGTATGTGTAGGTTTACGATACGAGTCAGCTTTTAGATGTCCCCCATTACTGATGGAAATCTCACAGTCTAAGAAGGCTAACCTGCCACTTTTCATATCCTCCCTGGTGAATTTGATGTGTCGGTCCACCGAGTTAATGTGATCCGTGAAATGTAGTACGTCCTGAGATTTGATTTTCACCCAGGTGTCATCCACATATCTGAACCAATGGCTTGGTGGTGTTCCAGGGTAGGATAGCAAAGCCCTCTTTTCCACTTCTTCCATGTACAAATTGGCCACGATGGGTGAAACTGGGGAGCCCATGGCACACCCATGTTTCTGCCTGTAGAACTGACCCTTGTATGTGAAGTAGGTGGAATGAAGACACAGTTCCAAAAGCAAACACACTTGGTCGATGCTGAGAGTGGTCCTGTTGCTGAGGTTGGTGTCATCCTGTAATCTCTTACGGACTACCTCCAACGCTTCCATGACTGGGATGCAAGTGAAGAGAGATGTAACGTCGTACGAGACCATGGTTTCATCTGCCTCCATAATGACATCGCTCACCTTCTCAACAAAATCCAGAGTGTTCTGGATGTGGTGTTCAGAGCTGCCCACCAGCGGGTTGAGGATCGAAGCCAGAAACTTGGAGATGTTATAGGTGACAGAGTTGATCATGCAGACAATCGGTCTTAAAGGTGCACCCTGTTTATGTATTTTCGGTAAACCATACAGACTTGGTGTAGACTCCCCTGGGTACAGCCTGTGGTATGAGGTCCGGTCAATAGCCTTGTCTTGTTCTAACTGCTTCAGACAGTCTATCACCCTCTTCCTGCAGCCACTTCCTGGGTCTCGTTTCAGGGGCTCATAAGTATTTTCATCACTGAGTAGTGACAAAATTTTCTCATGATAGTCTTTCTGGTTTAGCAATACTGTGCACCTACCCTTGTCTGCCGGAAGGGTGATAATGTTGTTGTCATCACTAAGTGATGTGAGTGCCTTCCTCTCCTCCATGGTGATGTTGGATGCTGGGGGCTTTGCATTGCTGAGACAGGCCGAAACTTTCGTCCGTAGTTGCTCTGCTTCCACTTCTGCAATATTGTTGTTACGAATTGCTGTTTCTGTGGCTGTGATCAGCTCCACTAGCGGGATTTGTCTCGGTGTGACAGCAAAATTCAACCCTTTAGCAAGGATGTTTTTCTCTGTTTGGGTGAGCTGTCTGTCAGACAAATTCTTCACCCACTTGTCCACATCCTCCGTGTCGCATCCTTCTCTCTTCTGGCCGCTGAGGACGCTCTCCGTATTTTGCGGTGGTTTCCGACGTACAACAAGTAAGTCAAACTTCCTTTGTTGCCTGGTCTTAGACGTCTTGTGCTGTGCTAGACGAGCCTTCTCAGTAAAGTCAAACACCTTTTTAAGAGTATTCTCATCTAAAAGCATTGTCAGTCTCTGTCGGATCCGCTCCTCTTGAGATTTTAGCATGTCAATGGTAAAATTTGTTTGCCTCACCCGTTCATTAAGCAACTGATGCTGTGCCTTCTGGAGGATTTTTGTTGCCCGGAAGCCTTTAACTGAAGAGCTCATTTGCAGACTTTTAGGAGTAATCCTGTTTTGTCGGCATCTGAGGCTGAATCTCAGGTGGCTCATACTGACGTACAAGCTTTAGGCAGTCCTTCCTAAAGTGGGTTAAAACGTATTGATGCATTCTCAATCATCCAGGAAAGTAAATCTCCAAAAGTTGATTATGTTCATCTGGACGTAGCGTTTTGTGGGAGAAACGTTTCGTCACGTATACAAGTGACTTCTTCAGTCTCAGCTGACCGCAGGTTTCCCCAAATCGTATAAACAGTACGTTTGCATAATGACTGTGAATGGTACTCATGGCCATTGATCAGTGGTCTTTGAACAGTGGGTTTTGGTCAGTGGTTGTTGATCAATGGTCATGAGAATTTGCATAATTATGATTAAGGAACTGACCTCCCAGCCCATTGTTCCTTCACCCACTGGGCTGGTTTCAGTCATTATACAAATGTACTGTTTATACGATTTGGGGAAACCCGCAGTCAGCTGAGACTGAAGAAGTCACTTGGATGAGTGACGAAACGTTTCTCCCACAAAACGCTACGTCCAGATGAACAGAATCAACTTTTGGAGATTTACTTTCCTGGATGATTGAGAATGCATCAAGACGTTTTTTCCCTTAGGCAGTATCATCAGAAGGCATAGCATACATTTTCACTGCTATGCAGATGACACACAACTTTATTTATCCGTCCTGAAGGACTGAAGTCAGTCCTTCAATGCACATATTAAACAAATATGTTGGACTGCTTTCTTCTGTTTGCACAATATCTGTAAATTTAGAAATATCCTGTCTCAGAGTGACGCTGAACAACTAGTTCATGCATTTATTACTTCTTGGCTAGACTACTGTAATTCATTATTATCATGATGTCATAAATACTGTTTGTTTTGGTGGCACAGTGGTCAGCATAGTGGCCTCACACCAGAAAGTGTTTGGTTTTGATTCCACAAGCCAGTTCTGTTTGTTTGTCCATGGGTTCTCTCCGAATTCTCCAGCTTCTTCCTACAGCAGGTCAGGTTACCTGATTCTGACCTGTGATAGGAGTTAATCAGAGAAAATGGTCATCTGTCGCTGTGTGTTAGCCCTGCAACAGACTGGAGACTCAACAGCTGGGATAGGCTCCACCACCAACAGTGTTGAATTGGAGAAGTGAAAGATGGGTTGATCGATTAGAAGTGGATGAGTGGGTATCAGTCCAGCACAGTTAGCTGTGTTTGCTCTCGGCTGCCTCTACACTTTGATCCTTTAGTCTGAGTCTGAGGTGAGAGCAGGCAGGTTTCAGCTGGATGTAAAGAATTTCAAACTAGGACAATAAACTGATATTGAGGAGCTCTTCACATCCAAGGGAATGCTGTCTGAGTTTTTTAGATATTTAAGGGGCAGCTTCCCTTTTCTTCTGCCACACCAACCTGACTCTGCAAAGGAATTTTTCTGCTTATTGTAAATCTACAAATATCAGCCTTAAACCAGCGTCTCATCTGGAATTTATTCTTGCTCACATTCACTGAATCATTAATTCCCCCTTACACATTCCTCTGTGTCTGCAGAAATAAACCCTGGTTGGGAATCTCTGGCGTGTGCTGCATTTTGTGGCGTGATGGTATCTCTGCTGGAGTTTTTCATGTTGCTGGTTCTGAGAACTGATGAAGAGCAGTGGTTTCATCCCCAGAGTTAAACTCTTTGCTGGATCCTCTCAGCCTGCAGATGTTTCCTCTTTGATCTGCCTCCTCTTCGTCAAATGAGGTGATGCTGCAGCAGTTAATGCATCTGTCACAGTACAGCTGAAATTTCACCTTGCCTCTCACCTCAGCCATCAGCTCGCAGACCCAGAAACACTACAACTATCCACTCACCATCATCCCAAAGCCCGATGCCTTTTTTTAAAGAGCACCATAATCACCAGGAGGCGTCACACATCATCAATAATTCAGACTGGATGAGAGTTTGACAGCATCAAAGAGGAAAACTCACAGGAAGTCAGATCAATCTGAGCTGAGTGACAACAAAAAGCAGCTGAAAGCGTTACACAGCGAGGACGGAGGAAACGAGTGCAGTGTGGCAGCAACAGGAGACAAGCTTAAATCTTCACTGTGTGCTGCGGTCACAGAGTGATAATAGCAACGTATAAATGAAATTATTTTACCAGAAAAACAGACAGCTGCAGGTCGAAGTCTGAAACCATTTTAATGTTTCATTTTTTACCTTCTGTCAGGTTCCTGAGCTGATCAGATTAAAAATGTATCTGACAGTCAGTCATGTTAGGGGATGGAGTTTTGACAGAGTGATGACAGCAAGCTCGTTTAAATCAGCTCTTTGTTTCAAGCTGTGCTCCTTCATGAGCTCTCTAAGAGGTAGAACACTTTAGGACGGCATCTCTCACTGGTTCGTTTTGTTTTGTGGAAGCTCCTGGTTAGAGCGTGCAGGAGGCAGGTCACATGAAGGTTTTATGCTCGATAAGTAATCCCAGAGTTAAATAGTCTGTGAGCATGTGCGGTACATTTATCAAAGAGAGAGTTCAGAGTGAGATATTTAAGTTCTTGGAACAATAAAGTTTATTTTAATTTGTAGCCACAAGAAAAATAAAGTTTCTGTGTTTCCTCCTGATGATTATCAGGATCCTCAGATCCTCTGACTCCCAGAGTATGAGGAATGATGACACTGTTTCCTGAAATCTGATTGGTCAGAGGAGCTGGTTTTGTCTCTGACTTCTCAGTTCCCAATTATTCGGATCCTACCCTCTGTCTCAGTCGTGTTGTCACATCTTCAGGTTTATATAAGTTACATCTTTCTTTGTGTTTTCATTTGTGCTCATCCAATCAGATGCTGCAGAATCATTGTGTGTACGTGTGTGTGTGTCTGCTGAGACTTACCTACCTGGCTGCTCAATTTTCCCAGCATGCAACAGTCCTTTAATTCCAGGTAAAAGTCAGCTGACCATTGACCTCCACTTAGCCTCAGACATCAGCAGGTGGCGGCACATGGAGCACCTCCTCCTGCTCGGAGCTGCTGACCCAGATCTGATCTGTTACCTGTTCCTGATTAGCTGGAGCCAGCGACGTCCAGCTGGCTGTGGGCCCATGTGATTGGTGGGGCTGTGATTACCTAATGTAGAATGTAAAGAGCGACAGCGTGATGTACTCTGCAGCCGATGTGATGGATGTGGACTCGGCGAGAGCCAGGGGGACTCATTGATCCGTCTGTCCCCTTCAATCAGGCGCTGGATTCGGGTCTGCTGAGCTTTTAGTGAGATGAGGCCTCAGAATGAGACAGGAAGTTTCCCTGCCTCGCCAATAAACCCTGGAATAGATCAGAGCTCAGCGCTGCAGAGTGTAAGGACCAATGACTGTAGAAAACACTGGAGTGGAGCTGAAGACTGTGGGTTAAAGGTGGAGATGGGCAGAGCCATGACAGTGTAAAAGGAGGGGCTGATCTCAGAGATGCACACATCAGCTGATGGGTCAGCTGATTACCTTCCATAATTCTAATTCAATTCAGTTTTATTTATACAGCGCAAAATCACAACAACAGTTGCCTCAAGGCGCTTTATATTGTAAGGTAGACCCTATAACACAAAATACTTAGGTTAGTAAGATCCCACACCTCCAGACTCACTAACAGCTTCTTCCCCTGGGCCATTCGGACTGTTAAGGGTTGGGGTTAGGGTTAGGGGCAGGGGTGCCCATGGTCTGAGTAACCCCAATCACTCAGGCCACTCACATGCGGACTATTCAGTCCTCTTTTTCTTTGCACTGATTCCGAGCACTTTGCTTTCCACTGTGTGCCTTTGCTCTTGATTGTATATATTTGTCCTGTTTGTTATGTATGCCTGCTGTCTACTATTTATATTTTATTCCTGCACAGATGGCATGGAGCACACATAATTTTGTTGTTATTACAATAAAGGCCTATTCTATTCTATTCTATTCTACTCTATTCTATACTTCCTGTTGGATAATCTCACTTTACATTTGTCTGGAGCTTCTGGAGCTTTGGTTTCTATAGATAATTTCCCTCTTCAAACAACTGCACAGGGAGAGAATGTTTCCATAACTCACCTGTATAAACTTTATTAAGGGGTGTGGCCTCTTTGATTGACAGGTGGATGGTGACAGGTGGCTGTAGCTGCTAGCTGTTTGCTGTCTTCACCTGAACTGGACCTCTGGCCTGTGTTTGTTCTGTTTGAGCCTTTTGGAGTATTTTTAATGACATCATGTGGCCAATAATATGGCTGCTGTGAGGTTACTGTAGTAACAGACCATCCAAGAAAGCTGAGTTCGAGTTTTGATTGAAATTCTAGGATTTCTCTCTCTGCTGGTGTGTTCACACAAAGCATAAAGCCAAGTTTCAGCTTGTGTTAGTTCTGCGAATACAGGAAAAGTTTTGGATCAACACCCAATGTGAGAGCTCAATGTGAGAGAACAGCAGGAGATGTCGCAGTGCCACCATCTTTTATATACAGTCTGTGATAGCGTAAAAACCTCAGCAGACATTACTGGTCTGCATTCTCACAGCATCTGGTTCAAACCTGCTTACAGAAAAGAGGTCAAAGGTGAACACTGTGCTCTTAAATCCAGTCCAGCATTGTTTGTGAGGTGCACTTTCTCATTTTTCCACTCAAATCTTTTTAAAAATCTCTGGATGAGCTGGAAACCTCACAAACTGAAAACAGCCTGACTTTCTGTAATCCATCAGTGCACACTAAGCACTTAGAAAAGCACAAAACTGAACGCTGGCAGAACTTTCCTACCCAGGACTGTGACCTGTACTGCTGTATTTTCATTCTGTGGCATTTGTACTTTTACTGCAGCAAAGCTCTAAATACTCCTCGGTGTTACTGCATCAGCTCATCTCTGACTTGAATGTTGCGCAGCAGTCAGTGTGATTCAGGGACTCAGACCAGGACCAACAGGAACACACCTAACATCACCGAGGGGGCGTTCACTGACAGATAGCAGGGCTTCTTACTGCAGTGTACTGATACAGAACAATTTCTCTTAAATCCATCTTTAACACTTTTGGCTCGATGCTACAGAGCTCCGAGCCAAGCGCCGCTCCTCCTGCTAAAACCTGCAACGGTTCCTGCAGTGGCGCTCGGATAAATGTATTAAATCAAGCTGTAAACAGTTTAAACCAATCCACCTTTCAGCTCACTGTAATTCAGAAGAATGAGTTCATCTCTTGGTCGACTCAGCATTTTGTGACGTGATAAATCTGTCGTCACGGACGAGCCAGCAACATTAGCACAGAGAGAGAGAGCTCGTTAGACTGATTGGCTCCATTTCTTTCACCAGAAAGAACAGAAAAATCATCTCTGATCTGCTGCTGCCTGAAGAAGACGACAACTCTATCATCTACTCAGTCGTTCTATTTAACCGCCATTATTTACAGTCACCACTGTCTGAACAGTTCCTGAACTGATGTTCCTGAATGCCTCTCTGTGAGGAACCCTGTGGTTAAAGCTTGTCGATGGTTCTTGCAGAAGGTGAACTGTTTCATGAAGCTTCATTAGTGTCTCAGTTCGAGCTCAGGTTGCTGTGTAGAACATTCACCTGCTGACTTTTTGTTTAATCAGGTCTCAGATCAGAGGGAGAAGTGATGCTGAAGACAAACTTGATAAACTTGTCTCCTGAAATATGACCTGAAGAGACTCACCATTTCCTGTTTTATTTTTGCTAGTTCTACTTCCTGTCTTTGTTCTGGTTTCCCATCAGGTCATTACTCTCCCAGTGTACATATAGCTACACTTGCCTGCTCGACTGTCTCAGATTTTTCTTGTCTTTGTGATGTTGTCATGTGTGAAAGGGTCGAGTTAGAAGCCGTTTAGTTTGAATGACATGTGAAATGATTTTGAGTGATGGTGGAGCGTATGAGGCAGAAATAAAAGACTTAAACAGGTCAAAAGCCCAGTCTCCTTCCCTCACATCAGTGCAGATCAGTCGATCAAACTGAAGAAGGACCCTCTGAGCTGAAGGTGATGATCAAGATACCTCATCTAACAGCTATGGCTGTTAGGTGGCTATGCTATGCCCCATTCCTCTGAGAGCTGCTGAATCCACACCAGGAAATAATAATTAATTATTATTATTAAAATTAACTCACGACACTACTCAGTCTACTAAAGACAGCCTGAGTTAACCATTAGGGCTCTCTAACTACTTAAAACCAACCCTCCTTCATACCACACCTGGAACTGGATCATAACTGGAGTCTGGGCTGCTTTGGCACATCCTCGGTCCAGGCTAGAGGCCTCCCTGAATGATGGAAGCCGATGGTGTCTGGAGGAGATGTGACAAACAATTTTTAATCAGATTCTTTAGGATTTGTTGTGTGACACACACTCACACACACAAACAGAGCCAGGTTCACAGGCCTGTGTGTGGAATTTTGGACCTCTCCGGTGTGACTGCAGTCGGTCCAGTGGCTGCAGAAATCAATAAAATGAACTGGACCTGTTGTGCAGTTTTATTGCTAATCGTTGTTTAATGGGTGCAGCAGAAGTTTGTTGACCGCATGTAATCTCTCTGAAGGTCGGACTGGGGCCGCCGGCCACTTTTTTCCTCCCAGTGCTGATGTGTTTCTGTTGTTGAACCACAATGCATTCAGGCTCCTCAGGACAAAGAGACAGTCTGCTGCAGCTCTGAGCGTAGCTGATAAAACATGCTTTAACGGAGCACGAAGCCTGGGGGAAACAGCGGGCTTTGTTTTAATCTGAGCTGCTGCCCTGGTCTGATCCGGGTGGGGGGACAGGGATCAGAGCCAACTGTTGAAAGCCCACTGGAGTTTCCCAGAGAGACAGAGGTCAGAGGGATCAAACTGTTCTCCTCCCATGGCTTCATTCAGACAGGCCTGAAACACACAAAACTCTGTTGTTCAGTTAAACACAACGTGAGCCTGAGAACATGGAAGGAGACTGAGCTGACACCTGGGTATCCTTTATATCAGCCTCATGGCATCTCCAGCATGCTGCCCTGAGAAGAGTCATCACATCCACCAAAACCTTAAGATCGACTCAAAGTGAGGCAAATGTCTGCAGATTACAGGTAGGCTCGTCTGTCAACCTGTGATTGTTCTTTCTGGATTCTGTCAGTAACTTACAGACCAAACCAGATGAACTGTACTCTATCAGGTGTGTGATGAGGCTGACAACAGCAGGAACAAGAAGCTGTGTGGCTGTGAACTGAACCTGCTGCTGCTTTCTGGACTAAGTGAATTCAGCAAAATCTAAGCAGATAATTCACAACCTGCATTGCTGATTTCCAACCACTAGACACTATAGAGCTAACCACCTTCAAATATAAACTGATAAACTGGTCTCTATGTCAGGGGCTAGGTCTGTGCAGACCCAGCAGTTTGAGTTTATTCTGTATTTTGGATTTCTTATGTTATTTTGGAAATATATCAAGTTCTTGTGCTATTATTTAGTTATGGTTTAGTTGTCTTTAGTCTAGTTTAGGTTTCATCTATGTCCCTGTGTTTGTGAGTCTTTTCCTGTCTTCTGTGTCAGTCTGTCATGTGTTTCTTGTCTGCGTGTTTCATGTTGTCAAGCTTGTGTGTCATGTCCAGTGTTGGGAAGGTTACTTTTAAAATGTATTCCACTACAGATTACAGAATACATGCCCCAAAATGTATTTTGTAACGTATTCCGTTACGTTACTCAATGAGAGTAACGTATTCTGAATACGTTGGATTACTTACTTATCATGCTTTTTACAACTACATGAATGTACTATTGCTGTGTGGTTTATTACGATTACTGAAAGTCCGCGGCTCCGAACCATAGTAAAGGTACCTCTGGTTAATACTTCGGGTTCCGTGTCGGCCTCGTAGCCGAAAAATAGCTTTACTTTGTTGTCTGGGTCAAGTTTAGACAAAGAGAGGATTTGAAAGACTGCTCCAGCGGAACTTATTGTTTCGGAGGAAAACACGAACACAGTGTACAGTCGAGTCTTAATAGCTTACTTACAACTGGGCTCGTCAGGCACTCTTCTTGGCTGCAGTGGTTATTATTATATTTACATGCTTCCAGCTCCCGCTTCTGCTCGATGACAGCTCGTACTTTTCCACTCTCCTTTTTCTCCCTCCTCTTGCTCACAGACACATAACGTGTATGGCAGTCCATTCTCCCTGCAGCACGGACTACACTGCCCATGATGCTACATTCTTTAGGGCTATGCCTGTAGCATTCTGCCTATTAGCTTAGCACAACAACACCAACAACAACAAAAAGGCGCTCTCTCACCCAGGAAACACACAGCCGCAGAGAGCGCGTCACAGTTACTCATATTTTGTATTTTAAATACGTAACGGCGGTACATGTATTCCGTTACTCCCCAACACTGGTCATGTCTACGTCTCTCCATGTTTCCTGTTTTACTTTGAGAGTCTGGTGTTTCCATGTTCAGTGTGTTTTGTTTTACTTCCCCTGTGGCGTCATGTTCATTCGTGTCAGCTGTGTCTCCCCAGGTGTTTCCACTTCCCTCATTACCCTGTTGTGTATTTAAGTCTCCTTAAGTCTGTCTCCTTCTGTTCTTTGACGGGTCGTCTATTTATGTCATGTCACAGAGTCTTTTTGTTTACGGTTTAGGTTCACACTCACGTCAGATTTAGTTTTCTTTACGTTCATGTTTCACATTTTCCTGTTCAATTTCATATTCTTGTTTCATGTTCTAATTGTCATAGTCGTTTAGCTGCTCCCAGTGTAGGTTTAGTTTAGTTTTTCCCTCGTTTTTCCTTAGCGGCAGGTCCCACTGTGACACTACTGATTTGTGTTGATCTTTTGAGTCTACCACATCATTTTTACCCTGGTTTAAACTGTGTGATTATGGATTAGGTGTAAGCACAATATAAAATACTTGAAAATGTATTTCTGACATGTGTAAAAACATGTCTTTTATCCCCCAAGCTAAAACTCTGCTTTGGCTGCCTGGAAAAAAGGCTGTCCTGAGCTTCATCACTCCTCTGACCAGCTCTCGAAGTTGCAGTGGGTCAATTCAGAATGCTAGAAAGATTTTTTTTCCCCATCCTCTCTGAAAGGACCGAGTTCAAGCTGGGTGTTCCTCATCAAAGTTTAATTTCTATGCTGATGATGCTCCTCTTTTTGCTGAGCATGACAATCAATAACCCCTTCCTCGGTGAAACGCAGAATGATCTGAGACTCTCTCAGCAGCTCCTCTATAAAGCGACCCGTCCTGCTTCCTGTTTTGTCGCTGAGGTGGATGCTTCTTGTTGAATCTGTTATGTTCAGCTTCAGTCAGATGTGGGTTTCTAATGTTTGGCTGTAAATGAACTCAGTTTGTGTTTCAGCCGTGAATCTTTCATCTCTGCTATCTTTTTATCTCCTCGTTTTCATCTTTTATTCAGTGTGTGCTTTGATCTCATTTCTGTGTTTTATTGACTTTGTTCAGACTCGGAGCAGCTGCACATCTCCATCACCTGAAACGTCACAGTTTTTCTTCCGCATTGCTGTTAACGCTCAGTTGAATAATGAAACATTCACATTGGTCTTAGCAGCTCTTCGGTGAGCTTTAGCTTTCGAAACAGAAACTCCTCAGAGTTTGATGGCGTGTTTAAGGTCTCACCTGTGTTTCCTGTCAGGAGATGATCTCAGGTTTCACTCTGTAAATCAGAGAGGGTAGGTTTGTTCTTCTTGCAGTTCTCCTGTAGGATGACAAGTTATCATCCAAACGGCTGGTCAGAAAGGCCGGGATGGCCTCATTTAAGTCTGCAAGGAGCCGACAGCCTGACGGCTCCAAAATAACAAACAGACCTCAGAGTTCACACTTCAGCTTCACCTGTACCTGCACTGCCTGGAGAAAGGTGGAGAAGATGCAGAGAGCTGCAGCTCCGTGCTGAAAAATACCACCTGTATCCAGGTGAGTCAGAAACACTGAGACCATGTCCACACTAATACGTTTTCGTTTGAAAACACATAGTTTTCTCTCAGTTTTGACCTTCCGTCCACACTGAGATGGAGTTTTTGGTCAAGGAAAACGGAGGTGTTTGAAAACCCTCTCCAAAGCGGATACATTTGAAAACGCCATTTTTTGCGTCACGGTGTGGACTGTGAACCTGGAGCTTTTCGAAAACAATTACACATTTTAGTCATATGATGCAGTCATGTGACCAACTAAACTAAGATAGCGGAGAGGATTATACAGCAGTTGTTTTGTTTGGTCTCAATTTTGACAGCCCTATTAAAGATTAATATCAGTTTGTACATGCTCCAGATAGCTTTTCTTCAAATTCTTTAATTCTCACTCGCTTTTGCAACTTTGTACTTTTGCGTTACTCGCAGCAAGAACTCCACCCCATTGTCCATTTAAAATACGTGGTTCTTCATGGTGCACCTGCAGGCTCAGCAGAAGATCAAAACTCGGGTCCAGGTTTATCCCAAATACGTTTGATCCTGGGCGAATGTCGTGGACAAATGTCTGAGTTAGAGGCGATGACGTTTACATTTAGTGTTTTTATTAGCCTTCTGTTCCTTCTCATATCATGGTTTCTGTACTGAGATCACAAAATGTTCATGAAAGGAAGAACATCTGAGATCCTGACAACCTCTGAAATGAAGAAGCGAGCAGCATTCTGCTCAGAGTGATCTATGTTTAAATCACAGCCTGACGAGTGTTTGTGCGCACACTGCAGATCAGTGTGTGTGTGTTTCATTGTTCCTCCATCACACACATCCAGTGATCCAGTGGTTAAATCTGTGCAGCTGCGATTAACATCACACAGACTCACAAACACGAAAAACACTACACAGTGTGTTTTACACACGCACACACACGCACACACACACACAGATACACACAAAACTACACAGTGTGTTTTACGCACACACAAACCCACACACACACAGAAACGTTTCCAGATGCAGTTGAGAGGATTGACAATTTGATCCCATCAGGAACGGGAAATGACCCTTTACTCCAAGGATTACGAGTTCATGTTTTAAAAATTCAAGTGTCACGGCCCTTTTGCCTTCATCGGTGATTTCCTGCATTTCCCATGATGCCCTAGGACAGGTAGACCCTGCAGGGCTGCTTTTATTCTGGGAGTGAAACGAGTAAAATCAGCTGCTTTTTTGTTTCTCCTCAGGAAACGTTTCATGCTGCAGTCCGCACAAAACTTTCTGGAGCTCAGGAACTCGCATATTCACTGGGCTCTTCATCATCATCATCATCATTATTATCTTCCTGAGCAAACTGCTTTTGTCTCCTTCTCCTCTTCATCCTCCTCTTGATTTCAGGTGTCTCAACTCAGATTTAACCCAATTATTCTGTTGTGATCTCATGGCTCTGAAGCGAGGATCGTCTCTGATCTGTGACATCATGTGACTGTGTGCGTGGCCACAGTACTCAAACTTAAACATTCTTAAAATGAACTCTTCGTGGTCCTTTGAAACTGCTGAGAGTAAAAACAGGAAATGACATCACAGTGTACCCAGAAACCTTATCTGTTCAAAACCAAACATTGTCCTGACTTCAGGTAACATCAGGTGACCTCAGGTGACCTCGTGCTGCTGCGGATTTGGAGGTGAACTGCAGTAAAGCGAGGTGTCGACCTGACGGCCAATCCAACGTTTCTGTTCTCGCAGGTCTGACACTTCAAATCCTTAAAGCTCCGCCTGTCAGTGCATTGTCACAGTGACGGACAGAGGACGTGTCCTGCATCACCATAACAACAGAGAGAGCAGCATCTCTTTGATCTGCCTCCAGCTGTCTGATAGTTTTAAGCATCAGCAGCTGCAGGTGATAAACTGATCACCTGCAGCCGCACCTGAGCTGAGACATCAGCAGCTTTGAGGTGAGTGCCTGGCTCAAAGGTCACGGCAGGACTGATTATCATACCTGGACACACCTGCAGGGAGGTCTTCATGTTACAGTGTGAACACCCGGCAATGTGGTGTAAACAACACAAACGAACGCACACACTGAAGTAACACTCGGCTTTTGTGGAGACATGTGAAGTGGCCACAGAGGAATCAAAAGGTGGAGCTGGAAATGAGCAGCACAGGTGCCCTCAGTTAGTTTGCTTCAACCCACAGGAAGCTGTTTTAAATGAATGTATGTTCTGCTGTATGTTTTGTGTGTCATGTATAAACTTTTGTGAGAACTTCGTAGGAATCAGTTCACAGTTTTCATGTCACTAACAATCTGTTCACACTTCAGAAATAAAAGCATATCAGATTTTTTTTTCCAAGACCAACTGAACATGTAAACCAGAGTCTGTTCTCTGATGCTCTCCTCTGATGGTTTGAAACAGGAAGCTGTTTCTTGGTGGTTTTGTGTGGGTTTGTGGAGCGTTGCTCTTTAGTAGCAGATTTAACTTCCAGACACGAACAGGACTGACTGATCTGATTGATATTCTCATTTCTAAAACTGTTCTCCTCCAGAACCGGTTCCACCTGCAGATGGTGACGGGTGTTCCAGAGTCCGGTCTGTCTGATCTGCTGCTGACTGTTCTGCAGCGGTCCGGTTGGCGGGAGGGGACCGCCGTGCTGTGTCGGGGCTGGGAGGAGGCTCGGGGTCTTCTGCAGCTCCTAGACCATCACAGCAGTGCATCGTGGGAGGGCGGCAGGAGGGTCACCTGGCACTTGCGAGCCCTGCTGAACCTGACACAGTCGGCTCACGATGACACGCAGATCCACGACTTCCTGTCTCGACACTTCCGGCAGAACCAAGCCTCACCAGCCTCAGTGCTGCTGTTTGGGGCCGACCCGCAGTGCGCAGCGGCTGTGCTGCGCAGCGCCCAGGACCTGGGCCTGACGTTACCCATGGTACACTGGGTGCTGGGTCAGCCGCTCAGCCCCGACGTGCTGCACACCATCGGGCTGCCGCTCGGCCTACTGGCCTACGGTGAGGTGGAACGGAAACCGCTTGACTACTACGTTAGAGACGCCCTGCAGCTCATCACCAGGGCTGTTGCTGCGGCAACTGCGGTGAGGCCGGACCTGGCTCTGATCCAGAACACGATGAACTGCTACGACAAACCCAAAAAGCACGAGCTGCTGACCTCAGGACAGTACCTGTCCAGGTAAGAGGACACTTTAGTCTCTCAGTTTTGATATCATCACAGAAATGGTTTCACTTTTCTGGATTTGATGTTTTCATAGCTTTTTAAGCAAGGACAAAAAACATCACAACCCAAAGAAAAGATTTTACTCTCCCAGTGTTCTTAGAGCTGTGGATTCATAGGGCGGACCAGGTGGACTTCATCTGAGAGCACACCTGAAGCTGAAGACTTACAGTAAGGTAGTCACATGGAGCAGGCCTGATCATTTAGAGCTTTGACTCTTCATACTTAATACAGTTTTATATAAATCTGTTTCAAAAACAGCACAGAAGAAATCATTTTTCATCAGTCTGTGCCTCAGTCTGCCATGCTGATGGTTTAGAAGTTTCCCTTAGGAAGACAAAATAATTTTATTTAATTATCAAGTTAATTAAAAAACATTGAGTAACACTTTATAATACGACCCAAGTCCTGAAAAGCAAAGTGTGCTTAAGATGCAAGATGGGGAAATATTGTTTTTCTCCAAAATAACCAAGAAATTATGCAGTACTTAAAATTAACTACAGTATAGTTTGTCTCTACTGTACTGTACTGTAAAATGCAATTGCATTGAAGTTCCATCAATTGCATTGAAATGCATTCAAATTCCATTAATTACAGAGGAATTACAATCTTATTAAAAGCCCTTTTGGACTCCTGGACCCCCATTTATCAATTATTGGTGACCTTTAACCTTCTGGAACGTGACTGAACTATGAAGCAAGCACTGCTGAAACAAAGGAGGCTGTCACAAATACAGCAGCTGAGCTCATTTGGAGGCAGAGCCGATAAGAAGGAAGCTGTAACAGGATTAAAGCCTCTGCAGAGGTAGGCGTCAATATGCAGACTGTACAGAGAGGCTCGAATGCAGCCGAAGATCGTCCCAGATTCAGCATTTGAGGTAAAACACAGCTCTCATCGACAGACCAGTGTCACCCTTCTGTGTGTCTCATGTTTGAAGCTGCTCTGACTGAAAGGAACGGGTACATCACTCTGTTCTCAGAATTAAACATGAATTCTTCTCATAATTAGAAAGTAGTGAAGCAATTAATGTTTATGGTAGATTTAATGAGTTATTTCAGCTTTACTATCAACACTGAGATTCAGCTCCAGCAACTGTTTGATGGAAAAACCGGGTGACTTTGATTACACCATCCACACCTGCAGGCAGGAGGAGTTTATATTAATACTGCCTTATATTCATATATACAGTGCGTGTGTTGGAAATAAACATGTTGGATCTAGCTGTTATTTATGAGGAAGTTTATTACAGTTCACACTCTCTGACCTCCAGCAGCCTCAGAAGAATAATGTGTTGATGGAAACCAGAATGTTTCCTTCATGAGGATCATTGATGTATTTGAACCAGTTACTGCCATTAACCAAAGGTGTGTTTCTGAACATAAGATCCAAAGTGGTGCCAGCATTTCTCATTACTCTGAGAGACTTTGAAGGTGCAGTCAGACATTTTTTAAGATATATTTATGAGTAAAGTATTTTTTCTATTAAATAGATTAGTGTGTAACTTCCAAAAAACTGATAAGTTTAGCTATCAGTAACCTAACACATAGACTTATGATTAATCTATTAAATATGCACACGAGCAGTTGCCAGTTTGCGAAGTCTGCCATGTTCCACCATATTTGAATACCATGGCTGGGAAGGACATCTTCCTTCTGGCTAATGGTTTTGCACGTAGGTGACGAGAGACCGGCCACATACATACTAAGCCAAAGGCGGAGGAGAAGAGAAATTACAGGCGTTCATGTGTGAATGAGGAACATTTAAATTACTTTCTGCGCCTTCAGACTCAAGATATAAAGCATCATACCTGTGCTATCATCGAAGGAGAAAGAAACAAAAATATGAAGGAACGAGACAACCAGAGGTAGTTGTTAGGTTGATTTTGATAATAGTTGTCATTATTGTAATTAAATTTGTAAACCTTGTTTCAAACTGCATGTTTAGATATTCTTCTGGTCTCCTCCCCCACATGTAGAATGGTGGGGGAGGCTATAGTGTTTAACTGCAGGCACATCCTATGTGAAGGTTCTGTTTTCTTATTTAGTAAACTTCCTCCCCTTTATGGCCTCACCTATGCTTGTGTATGGTGGACCGTTAAAGGGATTACACCATATACAGGGTGAGGGGAGATGACACTTTGTGATCAGCAGGAAGACACACACACACACAGTGCCTTAGTTTTATGACGCACGACAGGGGGGTTTTAAAATGGGTGTTAGTGAAACTGTTTGTCACTGAATAAAAGGCGGCAAGGGGACACTGGGAGTCGAAGTTGGCTGGGAACAGGTGGAGGAGCGTTCAGCTCCAAGACCCTGATCCGATCGGCTTCCCTTGCGCCGCATGTTAAAAACTGGTTGAGCTTTACAATTCCACTATTCATTCACTCTCACACACTGGTGGAGGAAAGCTACAGTTGTAGCCACAGCTGCCCTGGGACAGACTGACAGAAGCGAGGCTGACATATTGCGCCATCGGTCCCTCTGGCCAACACCAGTAGGCAGTAGGGTAAATTGTCTTGCCCAAGGACACAACAACCAGGACAGAGAGAGCAGGGGGATCGAACCGGCAACCTTCTGGTTACAGATGAGCTTCCCAACCCCCTTCCCAACCCCCTGAACCATGGTTGCCCCACAAACTGTGATTTTGTTTGTGAGAGTGTCTCATGACAATGACGTAAGCATGTGCACCGCTTGTGGTAACAGACGTGTGCAGATGAACAATGGATAATATATAGAGTGCGGGAGAGAGTATCACCGTGCAGTGTTTAAAGCGTGGAAGTACTGACCTTACTTTGAGTTTGATTCTGTAAAAAGTGACAACAACATTAGCGTCCGCTGTACACTGCGTGGGAAGAAAACTTCTTTTTACAGCGAAAAAAACCCCTAAACTTCTGAGCAAGTACCTAGCACACTGCCATGGGAATGTGAAACCCCCGGATCCTCCCACTGACATGACCGCTGTGGCACCGGGCAAACCTCCGCCTGCTCCACTCCTGCTAAACAGGTGAAAATAGATTTAAAAGCGACAGGACTCAGTGCTGCTGAGTCTTTGATTTGATTTTTTTCTGCTGTGTTTTACTTGCATCTATTTGAAAGAGTGAGTGTAAACACAGAAAATTATTTTATTTTACATGCTGGAATGTGCAGAAAATAGGTTTAAACGTTAAACAAATTTCTTCAAGTCAAAGACTGTTGCATAGAATTTAATTTTTGCTTTATGCAATGTGCATAAAGTTAAAAGATTAAAACTAATAAGACCAGTTTTAAAAAGAGACTTTTTCATTTGATTACATTTTATATGATGGATTATGCAGAAAAAATAGACTTGGGCTGAAAGGTCTATTGCTTTATTACCTATTCAGGTTGTGTATCATGTTTTTAAAAAGTAACTAAGTAACTAATTACTTTTGAAAATAAGTAATCAGTAAAGTAGCAGGATTACTTTTTTTGGAGAATTAACATGAAACCCACTCTGGTGCAACTGGCTGCCGGCAGAGCCCGCAGGCACGTCACCGCAGTCACCTGTAGCTTCTGCACCGCTGCTGCTGGGTGACCCCCTGTATGGGGCTCTCCTCAGCTTTTTCCAGGAGGACGGTGCGGCTGCCCCTCCGGTAGTCCTCCTTGGGCCTCTAGATGTCTGGGGCCTGGATCTCCTCCATGCCTGCTTCATGTCATGGGGGGCAGGGCTATGGCTCCCCACACTCTCTATCAGATAGTTACATGGAGAAACCTTTTGAAATCCAAGCGTGCTCACGCACACAGGTGTACACACAGGTGTTCACAGACACACACCATATCTTCCTTGGCTCCTGCTTCAAAGCATACCGTGCGTTGTTGATCTTGCATGCTGCTCAGTAACATTCAATATTTATTATTTACTATTACTTATATTTATCTTATCTAGGTTGTTGCTGTAGTCTCCCTACTGTGTTGTTCTCTTTTTGCTTGTTTTCTTTTTTTTTTCTTCCAGCAGGTGATTCAGTGGACTTCTTAATGTCTTTTCTCATTGTCCCTCTTCCGCTCTGTTTTTCTTTCCCCTCTCCTTTTCTTGAACTTCTCTAAGTCTACGTCTTTCCCTTTCCTATCCCCCAATCATGTGTTTGTCAAAACCTAAAAGTAAAAATAAATAAATAAATAAAAGAAAATAAAATAAATAAATAAATAAATAAATAATAATAATAATAAAGATCAAGTGGACCAATAATGATCCACTTGGAAAAATAAATCCGTTGGGCATTTTATTGAGACAATAATTCTGATTGCTACAGTGCTGAGCTGGACAGGCAAAAAAAAGTAAATCAAGGCAAATACTTCTCACCCAGTATTGGCAGCTGAGGTAAACAGCCTTCCACAGATAGGAAGAAGTCTGATGCATTTGAATTGGGAGGGGTAAGAAAAAAAACTCAGTTGACTGGAATCTACACTGGAATCAATCACCATCTTACAATGCTGTGATTGCAGCCATTTCCTAACTCTCTGTGAATGGTACTCATGGTCTTTGATCAGTGGTTGCTGATCAGTGGTTATGACAATTTGCATATTAATGATGAAGAAACTGTTCATTCAGTGGGCTAGTTACAGTCATTACATAAATGTACTATTTATAAGGTTGGGCACAACTGCAGTCAGCTGAGACTGAAGAAGCCACTTGGATGATGATGAATCGTTTCTCCTACTGAAAACACTACGTCCAGATGAACTACATCAACTTTTTTGGCATTTTCTTACCTGGATGATTGGGCACTTTTATGTTATTTTTTTTCTTATTTAAAAGCTGAGCTTCATTAATGTTTGTTCAATCTTCTAATGGTGTCCTCCTGGATTCAAAGCCAGCAGAAGCAGCTCTGGGTTCAGTTGTCTGATCATTTCCCTATGTCTGCTGGAGTTTTATTCTAACACTGAACGTGAGATGGAGATGCTCTTTCTCTGTCAGCATCATGTAAGCAGCTGTTTGATTGAATGATTATCTTTTATGTTAAACATCTGGACATGTTTAAAGATGTGTTTTCTGTTCAGATTAACTTTATCTGTTACTTCTTCACAAGACACAAGAATATGAGATCAGTCTTTCTTTAGATGTCCAAAGTTTAGATGCAGAATCTGATAAACTGGGTTCCTCATATTTGACTGAGTCAGAGAACTCAGTTCTTTAAGTGAATCCTGCATTAAAACAGGTTAACATGTTAAACATATCATCAGTCTGCCTTAGTTTTCAGTTATAAACATGTGAACACAGATAATTTTACAGTTTATGACCACAAGAGTTGGTGTGCAAAAATGAAATGAATACTTTTTTAAATTATAGAACAAAAAAAGTAAAAATAGACACTGACTGCAGGATTCTACTATGAGAATATCAGTTCCTAAAAGGTGTGAAAGCAAAAATTTGTCAAATACCAAAACCAACAGTTGCACCCGAGCTGCAGGAAACTCTGAGAGCTGCATCAAATACTGTGGTGTACATGAAACAGAGCTGCAAGTTTTAGAAGGATAAAAGGTTTAGCTGCTGCGCCGGGATTCCTCACAAAGGCAGATCAAACACATTCACAGTAAATTAAATTATACTCGACTGAGATAAAACCAGAGCAGACAGATTATCAGCTGCAGGAGAAGAAAAGGTAAAATGTGAAGTGAAACATTTAATGTTAGAATCATCAAACATGAGGATCTAAGAACACTTAAACTTTGTTCAGGTTGTTTAAGGTTAAAGACTTCAAGACTGCATATCTGCTCACATCTGTCACAGAGAGCTCTGTCAATAAAACTCCACATTAACTTAACCTTTTACAGCTTTCACGGTGATGTCCTGACTCTGAAACTCTTAATCAATGGTATTATTTTTGGTTATAAATGCCTTAAAGACATGAGAATAAACACAGGACGATTTACAGAGTAAAAACCATCTCTGACACAAACATCACGTTATTGTCATGGTTCTGGGTCATTTTGGCCCAGCGGTTTAAGTTTCCTGTGTTTTTTGTCATTTTCTGCATTATGTTAAGGATTATTCTAGGTTTCCTACGTTATTCTGTTCAGTATTCCCCCTGTGTGGTTGCCTTCTGTGTCTCCACCTGGGTGTCTGCATTTATATGGTTGTGTGAGTTCTTGTGCCATCATGTTTTCCCCAGCCTGTCATACCTGCCTCTCTCCCTCGTGCTCCTCATGTTCTCTCTCCCTCTCCGGTCTGCATCTCTGTGTACTTCCTGTTTTACTTTGATAGTCTCTGTCTGTGTCCCTCATGTTGTGTTTGCTCTTCCCCTGTCTCATTATTATCATGATTCGTGTCAGCTGTGTTCCCTGTGTGCTCCTAGGTTCCTTGTTAATTTTCTGTGTATTTATGTCAGAGTCTCCCTCAGTCCCTCATGCTGTGTGTTCCTTTGTGTGCCTCTCTGTGCGTTTAGTTTATATTTTTCCAGTATAGTTTTGTATCATTTTCCCTTGAGTCAGCAATAAAGCTGCATTTTGAGTTCACCCAGGTGTGTTGAGAGCAGTGTTGGTCAAGTTACTTGAAAAAAGTAATCAGTAACTAATTACTTCCCCCAAAAAGTAATCCCGTTACTTTACTGATTACTTATTTTCAAAAGTAATTAGTTACTTAGTTACTTTTTAAAAACATGATTTACAACATGAACAGGTAATAAAGCGATAGATCTTTCAGCCCAGTTCTACTTTTTCTGCATAATCCATCATACAAAATGTAATCAAATGAAAAAGTCTCTTTTTAAAACTGGTTTTATTAGTTTTAATCTTTTAACTTTATGCATCAAGCAAAAATTAAATTCTATGCCACATTCTCTGACTTGAAGAAATTTCTGGAACATTTAAACCTATTTTCTGCACATTCCAGCATATAAAATAAAATAGTTTTTTGTGTTTACACTCACTCAAATAGATGCAAGTAAAACACAGCAGAAAATAAATAAAATCAAAGACTCAGCGGTCCTGTTGCTCTATTTTCACCTGTATAGCAGGAGTGGGGCAGGCGGAGGGAGGTTTGCCCTGGTGCAGGTGTGTCGCAGCGGTCAGTGGAAGGATCTGGGAGTTTCTCTGTGAATTTCCCATTCTGTGGCAGCGTACTCTCGGTGCTTGCTCGGAAGTTCGCTGTAAAAAAGAAGTTTGCTTCCCACGCAGTGAACAGCAGACGCTAATGTTTTTGTCACTTTTTACGGAATCAAACTCAAAGTAAGGTCAGTACTTCCACGCTTTAAACGCTGCATGCTCATACTCTCTCCCGCACTCGATATATTATCCATTGTTGATCTGCACACAGCTGTTGCCAGGAACGTCGCACTCGCTTATGTCATTGTCATAAGACACTCTCGCAAAAAAATCAAGGTTTTAGTAACGCAGTAATGCAGCGTGCTAACAGGAAAGTAACAGTAATCTAATTACCTTTTTTGCAATAGTAATCCCTTACTTTACTCATTACTTGAAAAAAGTAATCGGATTACCGTAATGCGTTACTGCCCATCTGTGGTTGAGAGTCCTGCATTTTGTGTCCAATCTCCTGCCTACCATACAGCGATTCATGACAGTTACATTATCTGTAGAACCAAAAAACTTCTTCATGATCAGTGGAAACGTAGCGTCTGCCATCATATTGACCAGTCAGAGCTGGAAACACATCAGGGTCATCTGTGTATTAAAAATTTAGTTTTTATGGTTAAAGTTAGACGGGGTCAAGCGTTGATCCCGGTGGGAAAGTAAGTTTTTATTAAGAGACCATGTTTGAAAAGTATACATCATATTAATTTATTAGCCTATTGACTGATAATTTTGTGATCCATTTTCTTCTACTCTCAGTTAAAAACTGATAATTCAGTAGACAATGATCCAACAGCACTGCTCACAAGCCCTGCCCCCACTCACATGCAACCCTCTTTTTTTTCTGCTGCAGGTTTTTGTCAAACACATCTTTCTCTGGACTCACCGGTCCCGTCCGAGTCCACCAGAATTGGTCTGAGGTTATTACTCTGCAGCGATTCCATATCTGGAGTCTGCGGCGGGACGCACTGGGTCAACCCACCTGGGTGACAGTAGGCAGCTGGGAGGATGGCTCGCTGCAGGTGGAGGACCAGCAAGTGTGGCAGGGACCCAAGCCTCACCACAGGATGGATGGGATGGGTGGGAGGACCAGGGGCCAGTGGAGGGCAGGGTTGCCGGTGGCAGGGAGTCGGGTCCGGGTGGTAACCCTGGTGGAACATCCCTTCGTGTTCACGCGGGACGTGGACGACGAGGGCAGCTGCCCGGCCGGTCAATTCTGCCTGGATGCTGCCGCTAACAGCTCAGAGACCCTGGAGAGATACTTCAGGGAAGTGGCAGTTGGGAACAGCAGCTCGCTGCCCAGAGACTACACCAAGTGCTGCTATGGATATTGTATAGACCTGCTGGAGAAGCTGGCTGAGGACCTAGGCTTTGAGTTTGACCTTTACATCGTCGGAGATGGAAAGTATGGAGCTTGGAAGGGAGGGCGCTGGACCGGGCTGGTGGGAGATCTCCTGAATGGTCTGGCAGACATGGCCGTCACCTCATTTAGCATAAATTCTGCCCGTAGCCGGGTGATCGACTTCACTTCGCCCTTCTTCTCCACCAGCCTGGGCATCCTGGTGCGCAGTAAGGACACAGCGGCCCCCATCGGGGCCTTCATGTGGCCCCTGCACTGGTCCATGTGGGTGGGCATCTTCCTGGCGCTGCACATCACTGCACTTTTCCTCACGCTCTACGAGTGGAAGAGTCCTTATGGGATGACACCTCATGGGCGCAACCGGGTGAGGGTATTCTCTTACTCATCGGCTCTCAACCTGTGCTACGCCATCCTGTTCGGGCGCACCGTCTCCTCTAAGACCCCAAAGTGCTGGACAGGTCGCTTCCTGATGAACCTGTGGGCCATCTTCTGTCTGCTGGTGCTGTCCAGCTACACTGCCAACCTTGCTGCTGTCATGGTGGGAGAGAAGACCTTTGAGGAGGTCTCAGGGATCCATGATGCCAAGGTGAGACCGTAAGGTTAGATTATTTTGTCATGGTTCTGCTGTCAGTGTCAGGATCTTCAGCTGGTCTCCAATCACATGTAGAGCAAGGAGAGTGCAAACAGGACATCCTGAGAGACTAAAACATTTCTGAAGCATCCTTTTGGTTCAGCATATAGGGCTCATACTGGAGATTAGCATCCTGCATCATTATAATAATGTTGGTCAAGGACCAGTTAAATTTTCAGCCAAGTTGGGCAAGAACAACTTGAACCTTCAGTTATCAGCCAGGAAGTTAGCGAATGCTCTTAAAAACTATCACTAGCAAAATTTGGCTAACATGAAACCTAACTTGACAATATATTTATTATATTGTATGAATTAATTAAGAGGATAAACCTTTATTAGTCCCACACATAGGAATTTTTTTTAAACTAAAACTAAAATTAAAAAAACACTTGAAACACTTACCATTTATTGAAGAAATTTTTACAGTTTTATATAAACAAAGGGGTTTTTGACTTTTACCCCCAAATTGCAAAGCTATGACATCACAATGTAATTGGTCAGTTGCAATGGTGATCCTGGAACAACAATAATATGAAGATGCAGGAAAAACACCAACAGGGGATATCAGCTACACCACATAAGATCTCACACAGACGCCCAGGTCAGAGTCTTACTTGGAGCCTGGGGTTCACACAGCATGCGACTAAACTCGACCATTTCTCACCTCTAACCATGCCCGGTCTGACACCATCAGTTTCACACTCTATGCAACTGGTTCCTGGTAAAATTTGCGGTCACACGGTGAGTTTGAAGTGAGACGACCACGAGTGTTTTTCTTGTGAAACATTTTTCAGTCTCATGATAAAGGCAATGTGGTGCTGCTGGTTCAGTCGAGGTCAGATCTGTGTTTGTGAACTCTCTGCACACTCTTTTCACTCTGTGCTCTCCATCCTGAAACAATTACAGATTAAATTTGCTCTGTGGATCACCTGCCTTGTCATAATTACACTTTTAATTCAGCGGCTGATTGAAGCATGAAGCACGCCTCTCAGTGTTTGCACAGCCGGGGCTGCTGGGAGCTCAGGGAGCTTTAATTGGACGTCCATCTGTGTGTGATTAGCTTTTTATTTTAAATGTGAAGCCCTGCAGCTTTCTGGGTGCCGTCTGTCCTCATAGTGTATCAAGAGGCTGTGAAGGAAATTTGTGGATGTAATCTATAAAATAAAGCATGACTAAGAAGAAACATGAAACTGAATGTGAGTGTGAGTGGCCAGAGTGGCCCTGTACTGTGCAGCTTTGTGGGGTGTTTCAGATCAAATGTGTTCACAGATGTTTCAGGTGTTTCAGCTGAATATGCAGCATCCGCTGTTTCCTCTGTTTGTGTGTCCTTCATTCTTCTTCTCCTCTTCGTTGGTGTGTGCAGCTGCATCATCCGTCACAGGGTTTTCGTTTTGGGACAGTGAGGGAAAGCAGTGCGGAGGATTACATGAAGAAGAGTTTTCCAGAAATGCATGAATACATGAGACGCTTCAATGAGCCGACCACACCTGAAGGAGTTGCCACCCTCAAGTAAGAAAGCAGCATTCAGCTGCAGGTTATGCTCTGATTCTCTTGGATCTAACAGAGAAACCAGACTCAGTTCAGTTTTTCTAATTTTATTTATGGCCAAACACAAACATCTCAAGGTTTTGTAAGTTAAAGGCATCTGGTTAGATACCATATTTCTAAGATTTTCAGGGCTGAGTACAATAGCCTCAGTTTTATCTGAATTAAGTAAGCAGAAAATTAAAGGTCATCCAGGTCTTTATGTTTTTCAGACATTTCCCCAGTTTAACCAATTGGTGTGTGCTATCTGGCTTCATGGATAGACAAAGTTGTGTGTCATCTGCATAGCAGTGAAAATGTATGCTATGCCTTCTGATGATGCTGCCTAAGGGAAGCATGTATAGTGTAAACAGAACTGGTCCTAGCACTGAACCCTGTGGAACTCCATAATTAACCTTAGTATGTGAAGAGGACTCTACATTTACATGAACAAATGGCTATCTGTTCATAACAATCTGTTCGATAGATATGATCCAAACCACTGCAGCAATTCATCAAGCAATTGAAATAATTGGATTATAAAAAAATCTAGACATGAATTCTGTGCTTTGGCAAATTCTGTCGGGGACACCTACTTTGGCACTTATGCAGGGGAAGCCAAAGGCAAGATATGCTTCATCATATTTTCTAGTATTTGGCTTGGAAGGAAGTTGGTTTGGAAACATATTTGGCGATGTTCATCTTCTGCTTTGCATTTGTGTGGGAGCCCCATCAAAAACCTGTCCATTATGCTAGCAGTGTCCAAGCCTTCTTTTTTTTTTTTTTTCTCGTACTGCGCCCCTCCTGCAATGGCGTCCCCCACTTTGGGAACCTCCTCTAATGTTCTAATAGAACATTATGGTCAACAGTATCGAAAGCTGCACCTAGGTCTAGAAGGACAAGCACAGAGATGAGTCCACTGTCAGAGGCTATAAGAAGATCATTTGTAACCTTCACTAAAGCTGTTTCTGTAATGTGATGGTCTCTGAAACCTGACTGAAACTCTTTAAACAAGCCATTCCTCTGCAGATGGTCTTTAAGCTGTTTGACAGCTACTGAAAGTGAAGGTTAAAGATTGGCCTATAAGTAGCTAAGACCGCTGGGTCAAGATACGATTTAATTACTTATACTGTGGTATGTAGGTGATTGATGAAGACAGGCTGATCATAATTAAAACTGAACATCCCAGTACAGTAGAGGCTCGGACTGGAAACACGTCAGGAGAAAACAGGAAGACATGACATGCATCATTGTCTCTGTGCGGTGTTTTGGAGTTTTCCGTAGTAACAGTGTGGCTCTGTGTTGAAGGACAGATCCTCCTCAGCTCGATGCCTTCATCATGGACAAAGCTCTGTTGGATTACGAAGTCTCCATCGATGCCGACTGCAAACTGGCGACAGTCGGGAAACCGTTTGCCATCGAAGGTAAGCAAGCAATACTGCTGGTGTTCTGTCTGTGTTTCGGTCAGGTCAAAGTGCACATTTGCTGTTTCTGTTTAGGTCACTTCCTGTCAGTGTTTTCTTTTAATTGGACTAATCAGAGGAGAGGAGCAAAGTTGTGTGATAGTTTAACAATTTAAAGATCAGCTGGTGAATCAGTCAAACAACCTTGACATACTGAGGGGTGTAACATCATAGTTCAGAAGTTCAGAAAACAAGCCAGCACTATGAAACTTATCAGGTGACCTGAACCTTCAGATAACAAGAAACAGAAAAACGGATCTTAGTCTGAAGCCAAATTGTTGAGTCATTGTAGAGAAAGACGAATGCTTCACTGTTGGTGCTCTGATACAGCATCACTATTGTCAAAATGGCGACTAACAGAAAAAAGGTGAAGCTGAAGTTTACGTGATCCCTCAACACACACTGATGACGTCAACAATAAAAACAGTTTTAATAAATAATGGAAATAAAGAGTCCACAGCTGTTAGTTTCATCTGTTTCTCACTTTCATGGTTTCAGGTTTACATTTACTGAAGGTCTGCACCAGTCCTGCGTCACTGTTCTTTATTTTAACTGTTTGGACAAACTGAGTCTGCAGATTTGACAAAAGGCACGGACTCAGACTCTTCGAAGATGGGTGGGTGTATGTGAGGGACCAAGTAGCCAAGGCATAGAGGACACAGGAAAAAATATATTCAAAATGGGTTTTCTTTATTTTAACCCTCAAAAAAACGTTTTTAAAAAAAATAAATAAATAAATATATATATATATATATATATATATATATATATATATATATATATATATATATATATATATATATATATATAATTAGAGGGCACATAAAAGAGCTCAACTAAATATAACTCTACAAAACATAATTTCCAGAAACTTAAACAAAGTGGACACAACTTAACTCACAAACTGACCTCATTACAAGACACAAGAGGGTAGCTTTTATAGTGGTTTGGCCAAACCATTTACACACAACAGGAGGGAAACAAAAACAAACACTAATACTAACTAAGCACAGAATAACATAAGTAAGCCTAAAACATCCCTGTTTCTGTTAAGAACATTGTTGGTCCTGCTGAGCAGGCATTTTGTTTTCAAAGTCCTCAGCCACGCCTTTTGCCCAGACAGGAAACAGCTACTGCCCCACACCAGGTAACTCAAAGAAAGAAAAACATAATTAATATAACAGAAAACATTTTTAGAAAAACCACACAATGCTATTATGTGCATGCTTTGTAATATCAGTGTTAACTTTAGGTAAAATGATTAATGAATTATATTAGTGAAGTAGCTGCAAACCAAATAAATAAAGTGAACGAATGGAATTGTTTTACCCATATGTGGCTGATGCCATCACAGTGTAGGGGCAGAAGATCAGTTCTCAGATTTAGATGGAGAAGAAGACCAATGGTGGATTGTTGATGTTATACATCATGAACCATGTAGAGGCAGGCCTACAAACCAAAGCTGACAGGAAATGATGTAGATCAGCACAGTGACTCGTCTCTATGAGGTCAAACATTGGATTGAAACATTAATAAAGTTTAAATTTGAATATGAGCAGTAAAAGTTTCCTGCTCTGACCTTCAGATGAACCATAATTAAGATTTTCTTTTAGTTTAATTAGACTTCGCGTCATCCTCCAGAATAATTACTGCTTAGACCTCTTAATTAACAGGTCCGTGGTTTTCTCTCCTGAATTATTCGACTTCCTGTTCTTGGCTCAGACATCCGTCTGCTCCCTCCACACAAACAGACATGAACAATGCCTGATGTTGCTGTTTGTATTGTTCACCTTTCTGATGTTTTTTCTTCCTCTCAGAACCTCTGAGGTTCAGCTTTCTGTAATATGAGCCTGATCGCCTGTTATTGATTGTTGTTGACAGTTTCTTTGTTTGTTGTTTGTGTGTTGTGTTTTTGTTTTGTTTTTTTCTTTTATGCTCAATAACATCTGTCTGCTCAAATGTCTGATTTCTCTCTGCAGTTCCTGGACAGATAGAGAAACAAATTATGTACTGCCATTTGTTGTTTTTATTGTTTACTGTTTATTTGTTTCCAGGTTACGGTATCGGCCTCCCTCAGAATTCTCCTCTGACATCCAATGTCTCCGAGTTCATCAGCAGATACAAATCCGATGGTTACATGGACCTGCTGCACGACAAGTGGTACAAAGTAGTTCCGTGTGGGAACCGCGTGTTCGCCGTTACTGAGGTCAGTGTGACAGCAGCACACCTGTGTGGCCGTGGCCACCTGTTCCTTCCTGTTGCTGGTGTAGAGCTGCTCAGAGATCAAACCTGAGATGCTTTCATGAAATGTATTTTATTTCAACCTTCTCAAAGCCAACAGAACAACATGAGGAGGCGTCTGGACACTTCAGATCTGGAGTGGATATACTTTCTGACTGTGCTCAGGTGGGCAGATGCTGTCCCCTACTGGTCATTCTGAGACACAGCCATCAAACCTCATAAAGGCAGATTAAAAAACATAACACAAACTGCAGTTGGCAACAAAACAAAGCAACAGGAAACCAGTTAGCAACACAGCAAGAAACCAGCTGCAGACACACTGCAGGCACAGAGGACAGGGCAAATACATCTTCCTGCTCTTTTAAAACAAGCTGCCTGCTGACCTTAGATCAGTTACATCTGTGCGTCCATTTAAAAACAGACTCAAAATCTCTTTGTTTGCACAGGCCTGCACTCATCAGGTGTTTTTTGTTTTGGTTTATTTTAGTTTTATATTTTGCTCTTTTCGATGCCTTTACAATTTTAAACATGCACAGGTTTTTATGTTTTCTTCTGTGTTAAGCATGTTCCATTTGCAACTAATGAAATGTGGTAAATAAGTAATCGCCACTCCCTTCTCTTTTAGACTCTTCAGATGGGCATCAGCCACTTTTCCGGACTCTTCGTGTTGCTGTGCGTCGGCGTGAGCGGCGCTTTGCTGACTCTGGCAGGCGAACATGGTTTTTACCGACTCGTTCTGCCACACATCCGCCGCCGTCAGAACCTAAAGTACTGGCTGCACACCTCACAGGTAAGTCAGAGAAGGATGACCTCAGCCGAGTGCTTTTATATAATTCATTCATGTTTGTGAAAAACTAAATGAGAAAACTAAACGCTCTGTGTGCAGAAAATCCACCGAGCTCTGAACATGACGTACGAGGACGTGAAGAGGCAGCGAGCTGAGAGAGAGAAGAGGTCAGTCTCACCATCTGAGCTCAGAGTGTTTAGGTTAACTCTGATGGGAGTTGCAGGATGTCAACAGAGAACAGCACAACCTCAGGCTTCAATCTCCAGTTATTCTTTCAGTTATGAAGCTGATTTTGTAATCCATGAATGAGAAATACAATAAATATAAACTTTCATGAGCAAAAACACTGTTGAAAAAATCTTGGTTTTAAATTAGAAACTGTCCCGATTCGTGATTGATGTGTGAGACAAACGACTACTGGTCCAAGTGCGTCAAAACAATGATTTTATTAAACACGTGTGGAAAGATACAGCTCAATATTGTCAACACAGATCTCTCGTCAAAACATACTTTCAGCATGATTTTATTATGTCAGGGTTAACGCCCCTTCTCGCGTTAGACAAAACATCACATGCATAGGTTATAATTAATGACAATTTAAACAAGTTTCCGTGTTCAACAGCGTTTTGCCCTATATGGTTGTCTCACTCTCCAGATATTTCCTGTAGACTTATTCATGGCAAGCTTATCTTTAACACCTTCTGCATCACTCGTTGCTAAGCAGAGACAAAGCAAGATGTATTTCACCTTTACCCTAGAAATTGTACTTAATGTCTGTGTGTGTGCAAGCATGTTATGCATTCCTTCACAGCATTCAAGTCATTTCATCAATATATCAGTTCAGACATAACGCTGAACGACGCTTTTAACCTTCATCAGAGTGTATGCCTAACTCTATCATGAGCACAGATGCAATGTGTGTAATAACATGACTGAAACTGTATGTTTAATAAATTGAATAAATGTTTAATCAAATGGCACTGCTCAAAGCTAAATAAAAAGATATAAAAGAATCAACATGATATAAAATGATATAATCCCCACAAAACACATGACCTTATAATGTTTTTTTCAGTTCTTCATGCTCCTCCTTTGGAGTTTAGAGATTTCTTATCCACATATTTCTCACTTACTTATGTGCATTATTCTGAGCCTAAGGTCTTTGTCTGTGTTCAGCTGTAACCTGCAGAAGTCTCAGCCCCCTCCGGCCCCTCCGGCCCCTCCAGCTCCGGGAGCTTCAGCCAAATGGAACAACGAGACGAGCAAGGACGCTGCTGCAGCAGCTGCCGCCGCTGCTGCCAAAGATGCCAAAGACTTCAAAAGAGTCCACTTCAACCTGGAGACGCTCAACACCCGCCGTCTGCTTGCTCGTCTCGCAGTCTCTGAAGCCAAGGGGGGCAGCGCCATGGCTGAGAGGGAGGGTCCAGCCAAGCCGAAGGCGGGGCCAAACAGCAGGCTGTGTGAGAATGGAGGACCGGCGGCTTCGTTCACCAACCGACTCCTCACGCTCCCCTCCTCATCCTCCTCTGCAAGACTCAATGCTTCAGTTCCACCCCCCACAGCCGCGGCGCTTTCTCCGCCTGCTACTTCCACCCCTGCCCCCGTTACCATAGCCCCGCCTGCCTCAGATGCCCCACCCCGTGCTGCTGTCGCTCCGCCCCGGCCTGGCGAGCTGGAGGAGCTGGAGGAAGAGATCGAACAGATGAGGGAGAAGTTACGGACAGCTCTGGCAAGGAGAGCTGAGATTCAGACGACTCTAACCAAACCCACTGTCACAGTGACAAGCACCCCATCATCCGTTACCACGACAACCATTATGGCGACCCCAACAACGACAGGAGCCACGCCCATTCCCATACCCACCATTACCCCAGTAACAACTCTTCCTTCCAACATGAAATGCGTAACGACCATGACCGACCCACCTCACAAAGTCCTATCTAAAGTCCGGCCCCTCCATAGCAGCCTGGCCAGTCAGAGGAGGTGATGTTCTCTGGAAAGGTCACGACACGGCGGCCATTCTAATCAAGAGTGAGGAAAAAATTTGTTCCTTTTATTTTGTTTAACTTTCTCAAGTTCTCAAATAAGTTGATTGGACATGAAAACATCAAAGAGCCGTGAAGCTAATCAGATGATTGGTTACCTAATCAATATTTTTAGGCTGGATGAAATTATTGAACCCCTTAGAGTACAAACACTTTATATTTCCAGCTAAAATTAGAAATCCTGTGAAAACATTAAAGAAAAAATGAAATTGTTTCAATGACTTTATAAAATAAAAAATTACTGTTGAGAAAATATGCTAATTTAAATCCATAAATCTTAAAATGAAAGTCGGAAGATCAGGTAACATGCCCCAAACCCGAACCTTTATTATTTCACACATTTCAAAGTTTGAGTAATCAGTTATTTATACACTAAATTTATTATTTTGTAATATTACTAATATTAGTAATTAGTATTGAATTAGTATTACTGTGAGTACAGTTTGTTTTTCAGGGTTTTTTACTCCTAAACGTCAAAGACAATCTATTTAAAATATTTTAATATGATATATTTATCACTTTAAGAGTGATGTTTTTTTGTCAATTAAGTGCTCAATAAAAAAAAAAAATCTTTTAATGTTTTTCAGTCACAAGTACAGCTTGTGAAGTCTAAAGTCTGTCAGATAAATTATGTAAACTGAGGAAGAGAAGAAGACCAGGACGTGAGCCTGAGGCACACCGAATTTAATGAGTTCTTAGTTTGAGCCAAATACAGAATAATGTAGCAGTTGTATTATAGAAGTGCATATTCCTAAAGAATCCAGAGACTTATTTTTGCATATTTTTACATATTTAGTAACAAAACAAATAAGTTTGTATATAATTAAAATAGCTGCAGTGAGTCTAAAGATTTTATTCTTTATTTTTATATAAAATCAGAGTCTGATGTTCAGTTTCCACCTCTGACTGGTTAAAACGGCCGCCGTGACAGAGACTGAAGAGCATTTCTGGAACTTTCTAAAACTCTGGCAGTGCGCAAAAAGCATGTCCACTCTTTAAAAATAAATTACAAGAAGTACACATACCACCAGACACAACATGAACAATAGAGCTGTTTCCTGTTGGGAGCAGAAACGGTGGTGTTCATGCAATAACATAGTTTGTTCTTCACACAGACGCAACTCCTCTTCATGTCACATGAACATGGTTAGTGTAAGCAGTATGCCGAAGGTTTTTATTAGAGTCACTTCACTACAGACATGAAACCTTAAATGTTACCACAGAGCCTGAACCCATCCCCGAATGTGACTTTAACCCCACCAATAACCACACACCAATAAGTTAAACTGCAGGAATGTCTTAAAGACATGAAGACCTGGATGGCCTCTATTTTTCTGCTTCTAAACTTCTAAAAACTGAGGTTATTGTACTCAGCCCTGAAAATCTTAGAAATATGGTATCTAATCAGATACCTACTCTGGATGGCATTACCTTGGCCTCCAGTAACACTGTGAGTAATCGCGGAGTCGTTTTTGACCAGGATATGTCCTTCAGCATCTACATTAAACAAATATTTATCTTTCTTCAAACATGTTTCTTAGAAACACTGAACTGCGTCACTTTCCAAACTAAAGATGAAGAAATGTTCAGATTCTCCAGAAAACATGAAATCTGTTGTTAAACCTTCAAATGGTCTGAAAAGTTGAGGATGTTTTCACTCTGTTTGGTACATTTACAGGTTTCTCATAAAAAAGAAAGAAAAAAATTGATTCCTATTTTATTCATTCATTCAGTTTGTTTTTCATCAGTTAAACTTAAATCTGAGAGATGAGCCTGAGTTTTAACTTTCAGATATTTTACTGAGTTAAATCCATTAATCATCCTGTTATTCTTCTTAAGTGTTTTTATGATAATTAATAAAATCGACTTTATAATGAAGTCTGTGACGTTGTATTTTACTGGTTGATCTGATTTAACTGAGGAATCGGCTGGAGTTATTAAAAGGTTAAACCTCAGTGTCAGTCTAAAATTTGTTAAACTCTGTTTTATTCACAGCTAACAAGCTAGGTGTAGAATGATCGATCAGTGATTTGTTATAACACAGCTTTACTGAGTGTACACTAAGCATCCATCAGTCATAACAATAACAATACCTCTTACTGCTGTAAAAGGTATTGCAACGACATAAAGCTGTCATACACTTTGGCTTAAACCGGTATAAGACGTCTTAGCCACAAGAGCATGCATGTAGAAAGTATGCACCTATGCTAACACTTTCCTTTGTTTTCTAGCATTTACACTAAAGTAACACAAAATGTCATCTGCAGATGTGATGAAGGGTATACTCAGTCATTTTTTTCTTTATTTAATTGAAGAAAATACTGTAATCATAAATATACATTGATTTGTAGGTAGCTACATCTTCCAACAATTGAGGAACCCTCATGAACTTATCATTAATGTATTAAAAATAGATAACAGCTGCCATGTTGCCCAACCATCTTGAATACAGTGATTGCTGTTCTGCCTAATCAGCACAGCGATTATAGACTGGCCCCATACCAGAGGTGGAGGAGAACAGAAATGGTAGGCATTGGCATGCTGTGGACGGGCATTTTAATTCCTATCTGCATTTCAAACTCAAGATATCAAGGATCAAATCTATGTTTTATCATTAAAGAAAATAGAAACAAAAACATGAAAGGGACAATGCCACCACGATCTTATTAAAACCTAATCCTTTTTTTCCTCACCTCAAGTCTCATCTCCTGAAATGAAGTTGGGGCTCTAACACATGAAAATGTGCATAAACAAGTTATTTGCAATACTGTCATAGTTACTTAATGTGATCAGAAAAGAAACACAATCTGCTGACATCTATAGGTGAGATTTTACACCTTGTTTCCTGATGAGGTGTTCGCGGACCTGTTAGTTTTGGGGAGTTGTAATGCAATCAGTGTTCCTGTTCTTGATCTTGTGACATTTTTGGAAATTCAAACAGAAATGTGGTTGTTGTCACTTTAAGAGTTTCTCTCTTTTTATTTAAAAAAAACTTTTAGATAATTTCATCTCAAATATTGAAACAGGTGTTTGTAAAAATAAACCACTGAACCTTGTTCACACAGAGAATTATAAACATTTAATCGTGTTAATTTTTTTTTTTAACATCTGTTTTCTGATTGATCAGCTCTTGTTGAGAGCAGCTGCCAGCTGGTTGTAGCTCATCTTCCTCAGGATCTCCTCAGTTACCTCCTTGGCCCCCTCAGCGTGGTACTTCTGGACCATGAGGTCAACAGTTCTGGTTCTGTCTGCGGCCTCCAGTCGGCTGACGGAGATCGGATCAGCCTGGAGACTCAGGAAGCGCTGGAAGGTTTTCAGATCCTCTGAACCGAGACGGTTGAGCATCTGCAGCAGCTGCAGGGTCGCATCTTCCTCCTGCAAGTCCAGCACCTTCACTGAGATGGGAGAGACCGGAACACAGGTCAGACCGGATCCACACACATAAACTGATCTGCAAGACCGGTAATGTTGTGGTGATGGAGCTGTACTCCCTTAAGATGGTGTCAAAGAGGCCAAGATAAAGACAGTGCTGGACAATACCTCCCACCCACTCCATGACGTATTGGCCAGTCACAGGAGCACGCTTAGTTAGAGACTCATAATGCACCACTGAATGACACAGGAAATCATTCCTCCCTGTGGATATCACATCCAACTAATGCACAGTACACACTGCAGTAGTTACACCATTTTGCACATCCCCTACAGTAAAATAACAAATAACATATAAATAAAGTTTTACAGTTTAGGGTAAAATGTCAATCATATATTTTTAACCTTTGT
The DNA here is from genome assembly GCF_036321145.2 of Pelmatolapia mariae. Lineage (NCBI taxonomy): Eukaryota > Metazoa > Chordata > Actinopteri > Cichliformes > Cichlidae > Pelmatolapia > Pelmatolapia mariae. Next base: position 41,217,510 of record NC_086246.1, on the reverse strand, counting down.
AAGATTCTGGATATTTATAATTGAGCTATTTGTATATATTAAAGCTACTTTTTATATTCTGTAATTTTGTAATATATTGTATTATTTAATTTCCTCGGGGATTAATAAAGGATTCTGATTCTGACGTTCATACTGTAGTAAGATCTGTCTGTGTGAACACACTCGAAGATCTGGGGTCACTCTGGATTAAACAGATTATTCAGATTAATTCATCAGAAATGTCTGAAACTTTTTTCTTTCCCTCTTTCTTTCTCCCCTTTCTTTCCCCCAGTCAAGTCTGTCCCGTATTCAGCAAGTGAAAATAAAATAAACAATAAAAGGTGAATCAAATAGACCATTACGGCAAGGCTGGGATGGTCCATTTGGTAAAGTAAATCCGTTGGGCATCTTTCTTCGCCTTTAGACAATAATTCTGATGGCAAAAGAGCCAAACGGGACAGGCAAAAAAAAGAAATGTTTGAAACTACAGTTATTAATTAAAGGACTCATTAATAAATTTTATATTATCACTGTTACCTCATAAACATTTCTCAGGTGGAACAGCTGGATTTCTGATTAGCTGATGAAAGAGTAAGTTTGGTTTGATTAAAGCCTCTAAAGGACAAAAAGCATGTCTGGGGGCAGCAGTCTGAAACTGCTGGACACCAGCCAATTAAAGGACAGGATTCAGACGCATGAACACAAACTGGGAGCCGTGAAAAAAACACTGGTCAGGACAGGCAAACGTTCAATGGAGATGTCTGGTTGAAACAAACAAAGAGAAGCTGCAGGTTAACGAGCCTCCATGATAAAGTCTCACATTTTCAAGAACCATGATGTGTTTTCAGTTTGACTGTGAATCAACTACAGACACAGGTAAAAGAAGGTCACATGTAGTGTGAATTACCTTTCAGCTGGATGTCTCGGGCCCAGACCTCACACTCTTTGTTGCCAAAGAGCCAGCCAATCAGACGGGATCTAGCCACATGACTCCTGAGCTGCAGCCTCACTTGTGTGGCTCCAGCCTTCAGCTGCACCTGGAATGACGGCAGGAAGTTGTTGTAGTCTCTGAAGTTCACGAACTTTGATGTCTGAAATTATAAAAACAACAAATGAGCTTCATGAGAGTGTGTGTTTGTAAAAATTAAGATCAAGGCTCTGATCGGGAAGCAGCGTCAACAAACTCAGCTTCCTGTTTCTGAACAGCTGATGGAGTTCCAATTCGAGGATTCACCATGGCAATGGTAAACAAAGAGAAAGCAAAGCATCAGGTGTTCACAGGTGAGAGCAGGTGCAGCGTCTAAGTGACATACCTCTGGCTGGATGACTGTGACGGGCTCTCCAATCAGTTTGTATGTGTGATTTGGGATCAGTTCGCAGTCAGGAATAGCTTCGACGTACTCAGCCCCAATCCGCCGCTTCCACTCCTTTCTCACCTGCACATTAGGTGATCAGTCAGAGCCACAAAGACTGATTCAGGTATTTGTTACAGGTGTCAGAGGATATCATTTCAAATATATTATATTATATTTCAAAGATTTCAAACCTTTCACTGCACTTTTCATGGATATTGTAAGGACCCTTCAGGCAGGGCCTGCTTACCTGAGTGAGGCAGACATTCCTGGGCAGCAGCAGGACGAACAGTGTGGAATTAGTGGGTTGAGAGAAGATCAACACCAAGCCAGCAATCTGGTCACTGGGCGCTGGTGTCACCAGACCAAAGCACGAGAAGCCCGAGATATCAACTGTCACATGACTATCAGTCACCTGACCTGGAGTGATAAAGTCCACACAGTCCCCAGTGACATGAGCTACAGATAGGAAGTGCTGACCACCATCTGCAAGATAGGAAAACATTCATCCAGAGACCATCAACAAACGTCAGCCAGCGATGGCAATTCAGACGTGTCTGACATGGTAACCCTGGAATGAGCCAAACACAAAATGTAAATCTAAACTTCTCTCCAAAGTCTCGGACTCAGAGGATTAAACAAGATCAGAAAGTATTTTTCTTTCCTCCAAAACATCAGGCGAGGATGATTTCTTCTGCAGTTTCTGTTTGCAGTCATGAGTACGCTCATTAATTATCTGCTGCAAGGCCAGTAAACGTGGATGTGAATGTGAAGTTTGACCTCATGGTGGGACTGTGACATATAACTGGCAGTAAACGTGTCAAAGAAACAGTTAGTGACCTGAGAGCAGCTGGCAATGTGGCAGGTGGAGTCGCTGGAAGCTCCCAGTCAGCAGGTGGAACCTGAACAGAGCTCCTGCCACCTGCAGCCCTTTAGAGGACAGGAAGTCCACATCCCAGGGAACCATCTCATACACCACGTCACCAAATCCCTCCAACACCAGGCCTGTCAGACTGCACCTGAACACACCGGGCTGCTGGCAGCGCAACCTGGCAACATGGAACCATGGAGACATCACTGTTGATTTGTTAGCTCTTAACTGTGAGGTGATATTCAGAGCATCTAGACAGTGTTCACACCGCTTCACTTGTTCCACATGATGTGATGTTACAGCCTTAAATTGTATTATACAGCCCTTTGCCACTTTGCATTTAATCATTAGTGAGTCTAAATAAATCTAAGATTGTCTTCATACAAGAAACACATTCGACCACATTAGACATAAAAATACTGACTACAAGATGGCCAGGTCACTATTTCAAACTCCAAAGTTCATCAAAGATCCATAGGGAAGGTACATTATGGTTCAAGTTGATATCCTATAACAAAAAATACATTTTATAAATATATATGGCCCCAGTGACGGCATTTGTAGAAAATTTGTAGAAAGGTGCATAGATAAATACTTAATACATAAAGAACTAAAGAAGGATGAAACCACAGTCATTATTTGTTGGGAGGCTTTAAAGCCCATGTCCTCATTTTAGGTTTGACAGAATTTTAGTAGATAGAGGTGAATGGCTTAAACATGAATTGAGCTGCGGTTTGGGGAAGGCCTCGAAGGGAACCTGCAGCGGCTCCCGGGCCTGGCAGATCCCTATGTACTACATAGAAGTGAAGAAGTGAAACAATTGAAAAGGAGAGGGAGGGTGAGAACAAAGAGCTTGTAGAACTGGGGGATCATATATAGATAAGAACCGGAAGGAGCCTGTTGGGAGGCATCGTCCCGCTCCTGAAATTCAGATACTTTATCTCCAAATAAGGGGATAGACGTAGAATATGGCCCTCAAAGTGGAAGCGTCTTTCGGCAACAACATCAGGCTAAGGGACGGGTGACTGCTCCTCTTTGTTCGTTATCCGGTCCCAGTAGGAAGGACGCCAGTATTGATCCATCCATTCATCTTATCCTTTTCAGGGTCGCGGGGGGTGCTGGAGCTCCCAGCGACACGTGCAGCCGTCAACCATCCGGACGCAGCAGTGGGAGTTGGACTAGAGACCACGAAGGGCATCTGCAAACTGCTGGGGGACTCCATAGTGATGTAGGATAGCCCATAGTCGGCCGGTGGACGCTGTCAAAAGCCTTCTTGAAATCGATAAAATTGATAGAAATCTTCCTTTGATATTTCAATGTTTGTTCAACAATCATGCGGAGGATGAAGATTTGCTCGACACATGACCAGCCACTCCGAAAACCAGCCTGCTCTTCTTGCAATCGCTCGTCCCCTGCATGTTGTAGCCGACTCAAAAGAACGAGGCAACGAGGTAGAAAGAACAAACCATAGTATAAAATGGCTCACCTGAATGCTCCTATAGGGATGTGATGCAAACTAGAAGACTAGACAGAGACTAGACTCATTGAGATCATCAACAAGACTGGCTCTCTTCCACACTGTGTGTTTTGTACTGTATTCCTCCCCTCACCCCCAACCGGTCGCAGCAGATGGCCCCTCCCTGAACCTGGTTCTGCTGGAGGTTTCTTCCTGTTAAAAGGGAGTTTTTCCTTCCCACTGTCGCCAAGTGCTTGCTCATAGGGGATCATATAGTTGTTGGGGTTTCTCTGTGTTATTGTAGGGCCTTTACCTTACAAAATAAAGCGCCTCGAGGTAACTGTTGTTGCGATTTGGTGGTATACAAGTGAAACTGAATTTAATTTAATGTAATTCCAAAATGCATTAAATTCATTTCACCTCAAAATTCTACAGAGAATACCCCATAATGTCTTGATGCATGCTCAATCATCCAGGTAAATAAATCTCAAAAGGTTGATTCTGTTCATTTGGACATAGCGTTTTCAGTGGGAGAAACATATTGTCAGTCATCCAAGTGACTTTTTCAGTTTGAAGAAGAAGAAAAAGAAGTGGTGAAACATTTCTCCCACTGAAAACGCTACGTCCAGATGAACAGAATCAATCTGTTCATCTGGACGTAGCGTATCTGTCCAATAATCTTGGGGAATACTTCAAAATGACAAAGTGAAAAGCTCCAACAGGTTTGATGGGGACCGTTGGTACTCGGCGATTTTCAGATCTCTCCAGAGATGTTCAGTCAGGTTCAAGTCTTGGCTCTTGCTGGGTCACTTCAGAGTGGTCCCAAGCCACTCCTTTGTTATCTTGGCTGTGTGCTTAGAGTCACTGTCCTGTTGGAACCGTCGCCCCAGTCCAAGGTCCAGAGCCCTCTGGAGCAGGTTATCATCAAAGATGTCTCTGTACATTGCTGCATTAATCTTTCCCTTAACCGTCGCTAGTTTCCCTGTTTCTGCTGCTGAGAAATATTTTGAGGTGAAAAAATGAATTTAATCCATTTTAGAATAAGGCTGTAACATGACAAGACAACATGACAGTGTGGAACAAGTGACGCACTGTGAATACTTCCACTGTAGGGTAAGGTGGTATTGATAAACTCGTATGATTTGGTGATAACGTCAGTATGTGTTGGGTCTGACTCACAAGAACTTACAAATAAAAACACATCAAACACCACAAACATAACTCGAGGTCACAACATCAAGAGCGGGGTCAACAGCAGCATGGCACCAGATCTGCCCTAACCCTCCATTAAACCACATCAGCCAACAACCCTGTGTTACCTGAATATGCTCCCATCCTCGCTGACCTCAGGTGTAATCTCAACCTGCACAGACCAAAAAAAAAGGTTGATTAAAAAACTGGACTGATCATAAAATCAACAATTAGCACATCAGTGACATCACAGTGACACAACTTACCTGTGGTGTATTTGTCTCCAACCTGATGTCAGAGTAGGTCAGTGATGTCACTGCTTCTGCTTGAAAACAGAGACCTGCAGAAAGATGACATCATCACATCACATGATTACATCCTTCCTGATAAATATCGAGTCAAGTGTAGCTCAGCACAGACTTTGCATACATACACAGCGTTGGCACAATCTTCATCAGGATCTCCATGGCGACACGTTCTGCCTGATTGGATCCAAAGAGTTTTTCTAGAAGTCTCCACGTCGTCCGTCTGTCTGCGTGTTCCAACTGCTCTCCACCAATAGGAGAGTGACTTTCTGCAGTCATGCATTTGTTGACCAACCACTGGAAACACTTGAGCTCATCTGAGACCAGAAACTCCAACATCTCCATGATGACAACTGAGTCTGAGGCATTCTGGGAAACAAAAATAGGACAGCTGGTGACATCATGGATCAAGGTGAACTAGTGGTCTTCAGACCTGACATTCCCTCTGAGCCTTGCTGAAACTGTCAGGTGACAAAAACAAACCTTGCCCCTGATGTGATCCTCTTTCAGCTCCTGCAGTAAAAAGGGTTCTGATTGACCAAGGGCGTGGTAGAACACTTTCTGAGCTTCCTCCCCTTTCCTGAGGACCAGGTCTACTAGAACCCGGTTCCTGTCCTTGCAAGCTCCGTAGATGGCGATGGCCTCCCTTTCTGAGGCGTTGAGGATCCTGTAGCATTGCAGGGCTTCACGGATAGGGCCGGGTCTCTGGATCCTGCTGATAAGCTTCCGCCGCTGAGTCTTCACAAAGCCCTGGACAGGTTTTAGATCTGATTCAGGTCTCAGGGGGATCATGGTGAAGCATACAGGGCGAACCTGATGATTTCCGCCGATTAGAGACTGGACTGCGGCCAACACCGCTGGTGCTCTGTCCTCCTGGTAACACCTCATCATGGTTTTGGCGGTGCTGCAGGCGTCAGCAGACCGCAGCCAGCGTGGAGGGATGGGGGGGAAGTCCTGCAGCAGGTCTGACTGACTGAGACCCCACTGGATCCTCCAGAGCTCCACAATTGGTAGCTTTGAAAGCTCCCGCAGCAGTACATCCTCCTTACCGTCCTCCATTGGGGTATGGGGTGAGTCCCAAACCTGAACTGCCTCCAGCATGTCACCCATGAGTTACGTGTGTGCCCTCAGCTTTGACTGACAGGCCAAGAGAACTCCTGCAAGACAAGCAAAGAGGCAACAAAAACCCTGACCAAATCAGTTCAATTCCATTTCATTTTATTTATATAGTGCCAAATCACAACAATAGTTGCTTCAAGGGGATTTATATTGTAAGGTAAATAGGTGTGCAGAGCCATAGCTGGACTGGCCATCAGGCATACCGGGCATTTGCCCAGTGGGCCGATGGTGATTCTGTTTTTTTGTTTTTCTTTTGTAACGGTATAAACAATGAAAGGTGGTGGATTGGCCAGATCATGGCCGATGTGTAAAAATAACTCAGTTGTTTGGTGGTGGCTATGGCGGAGCTTCCACAGAGGCCAGCAGCTTGATGAGGGAAAGGGGAGGCAGGAGGAGGAGAGACCCGAGACGGCCGCCGAGTGTCAGGTGAACTGATCTTCAGGTAAGAAGTTATGACCTGCAGTCTATCTGGGTCAAATATAAACCAAGTTTAGGTGTAGTTTATTTTCGTTGTGCTAACCTTTTACAGTCAGTTACAATACCTTGTACTGCGTGTTAGCTAGCATGACGGAGTTTCTATACAGCTGAGTGGGTGCTTTGATGTTACTGATAGTGAACTTTATTTTATTCATAAGGTTAGTTAGTAAGTTGCCAACCGTCCCGTAAAAAACGAAATCGTCCCATATTCAGAGAAAATATTATGTGTTTCGTATTGAGCCGAAAAGGAACGCAGTTTGTCCTATTGTACTTCTATTGTCCTTTTGTACTTCAGCTAGAATGAAAAAAAAGACAGAAAGCTGGATTTATTCTGTGTCTTTACGCTGCACAGCTGCTTCTTTTTTTTTATCATTCATTTCTTAAAATGTCTCGCTTTTAATAACTAATTATCTGAAAATATAAACGTGTTTGAGAATTATACCAGTACATCTGATTTGAGGTGCTATTTTTTACAGGAGCTACAGTATCCAGTCATACGTAGTGAGGAGGTAAAATTATTAAGAAGATAATCGACCTCTGTTGGACTAGCGTTCAGGTAGCTGCTCTGCTCTGTGTTAGTACAGGGCATTGAAGATGGTAACAGTGGGTGGATTATATTCTTAAACGTAGTTACAGCACTTTCAGAAACACATCTTCTGTGATGCAATCTACTCCCCACTGCTGTGTAATCAATTATTGTAAATTTAAAAGTTATTAGGAACTGATCAGACAAAAGTGGGTTTTCACGAAACACTGTTAAATGTTCCATTTCTATGCCATATGTTAAAACAAGATCCAGAGTGTGATTAAAGTTGTGTGTGGGTTCTTTTACATTTTGAGAGAAGCCAGTTCTGAGACTGTCATTTTTAGCATCTACATTTTATCTTAGCTGAGCACAAAATAAGACAGAAACACATACTGTGCCATTGTTACCTGTATTGGACAAACAAAACTTGAAAATCCTTTTCCTATCTCGTTCTCTTGTTTTTTTTAGGCAGTCAATTTGAATGAGTAAACCAAACTGGACAGTTTGAGAAATCATTGTTTTAAACAACAATCATTTAAATTGAGGACAGTCTGAGCCTATAGCAGCTCTGTTAGGGTAACAAAGGTACTACAAGGTATTTAAGATAATTATTCCAGACTTTATGTGAGAAGAAGGATTTGCCTTTGTTTAGAGTGATATTATCTGTATCCAAATTTGTCTTTGATAAAATTGTCAATAATCAAAGTCACTCTAACATCAACAATAAACAAAAACAGAAAGGAGAGCGAGGTTAAGTGAAGCTGCTGAGGTGGAGCCGGAGCTCCGTCTGATCTGATAGAACGTGTTGGATATGGCTGAAGCAGCGAATTCAGCTTCAGCGTATCTGAAAGGATTTCTGCTTAAAGCAGCACGCTTATTACTTTGATAAAAGAAGAAAAGATCACAGCTGATGAAGTCACAGCTACACGTGCATACCTCTGTTCATTCTCCTTAAAAAATTAAATAATAATTAAAACTACCTAACTTTCAGCACTACTTCTTAGCCAACAGGCTCCAATTTATCTCAGGATGGCTAAAACATACCCTCTTAGATGAACCTTGGCTAGATGTAGAACAAGCACTTTGCAATAATCTAGAGATTTCAGATCTACCATTTATCAGCTCAAACATTCAACGACATGAATGCTTCAAAAGCGTCAACATTAGCTCCTCTCTGACAGCATGGTGGGAGTTTCTGAAGTTGACAGAGTCTTCATTAATCCCATGCAAACGTACACCTATCTGGAACAACCCTGACATATTACAAAACAATAATATGATAAACTTTTCAGATTGGAGTGGTAAAGGAATCAAATATTTAGAACATATACTAGAAGGAACAGAATTTATTTCATTTGACAGACTAGTTACACAATATGGGATCAACAAGAAAATATTTTTAGAATATCAACAAATTAAATCCATAGTAAAAAAGAAATTTAAACCGGGTCAAGTTGAACTACAAACACCACCAAGTGTGGTTCAATTTCTTACTCTTAAAACCCCCAAATTACTATCCAAAATATACAGAATGCTTTCTAAAATAGATGAATCAATATCACTTCCTATTGCAAAATGGGAAGCGGATTTATCAGTTAACTTAGACCAAAACTTCTGGTCTCAGATTTGCTTAAAAACCTTTCATCTAATTAGAAATCCCAGTCTTCAATTAATTCAATACAAAATACTACATAGAGTGCACTATACAGGTCATCGGATGTTCAAGATGGGCTTTACGTCTACCAACAACTGCTCACACTGCCAAACCAATTCACCGGACAATTATATCCACGCTCTTTGGTTCTGTCCACCAGTTCAGAAGTTTTGGCGTGAGATATGTGAAGACTTATCGAAGTGTCTGAAATGTAACATTCCAACTTCTCCTTTAGTGTGTTTGTTGGGCAGCTTAGATAATGTCACTTCAGAAAAGAATATAGCCCACATGGTTTTCACTGCCCTATGCATAGCCAAGAAAACAGTCCTCATGAACTGGAAAAATAAAAATAATCTTAATTCTAACCAGTATAGAAATTATCTATTAGATTACATTAGTCTTGATACAGCCTCTGCCACCACATCAGATCAATTGCTCTGGGCTCCTTTGATCAGCTCCATCACCTAGCGGGGGTGGGGGGTCATAGTTTGGTCCCACCTTCACTGTTGTGATTGGTGTGGGGGTAGGGACAGGCTTAGGGCGTCGGGGGGTTCCCCAGGAGCATCTTCCTTGGGGGGCTCAACCCGGGGTAGCGGTCATGGCCAATTAAGGGCTCTGTTGGCTCTTAGGTGACGGTTTCCTCGTGGCTGCGTGCAGCGGGGCTAGGGGAGGGTCTGTGCTGACGGACGTGGGTTACTGACCTGGTAGCCTGGCTACCCCTGGGTGGGTCCGGGACGGGCGTGAGGTTCTGGGGGCGCTCCGTCTCTGGGCTGGGGCCCTGGCCGGGCCTCGGGGGCTCGGGTCCTGGTTGGTGTGTTGCTGGGGTTGTGGGTGGGTGGGTATATGGGGGCCCAGTCCTGGCGCAGGGCGCCGCCAGTGCATCGAGCCACCTGGGGGACTCTTCAACTGGTGGGGGAGGTTGTCACATCTTGCAGGAGCTTTCCTCTCCTCAGGAATTCTCTCTGCAGGAGGGGGAGATATAGGAGAGGTGGAGGAAGATCTCAGCCTGGGCGTCTATTGTCTTGTGTAGTCTGGAAGATGAGTGGATGATGGGGTGGGTGCAGTTTTCTCTGTAGTGGGGTCGGGTGGGCTGTCCCGGGCTCTGTGGGGCCGGGCGGCGCTGCTGCACTGGGCCCTGGTCCGGATGGGCCTGGGCCCCCTTTCCCTGGCGGGTTGCAGAGCATGGGGGTGCCTACTGGGGTCAGCGGGGGAGCTGGCCCCAGGGAGGGGTCACTTGCCCCTCCCTTTCTTCCCTCCCCATCTCCAGCTGCCTCCCTCTTCCCGCTCCACCACAATCACCCACACATGCAGGGCCTTGGGGTAGGGGTGTGTCACCAGGGTGCAGAGGAGGCATCCCCCCCCTCTGTCCCCTTCTGGCTGCCTCTGCCTCAATTTTATCTCACAACTTAGACATTCACATTACTCACACTCTCATAACACATACATATAGGATCTTGGGGGTGGGCTCACAACACGGACTCCAAATTACCATCAGGGTGTACACCTCACCCCTGGCGTCGTTGCCCACCTCTCAATTTTAAATACACGTAGACATTGAGGGCTATCAGGAGGGGCTATGCGCTTACCTGCTGCTCTCTGGCAGGTAGCTCCATGCCCTCCTGGGTTTTAATTGCACCTTAGAACACATATACATCAACACTACATATGAGCGGGTAGAGGGAGGTTTGGAGTCTTCTCACACCCCCGGTCTCTGCGGCCTGCTGGAGCGGGGGGGCTAGGAGGAGGAGTTGGCCGTCCGACTGGGGTCTGGTGTGTGGGGCCTCCCTGCTGCTGCGGAGTCGGGGCAGTCTGCTTCTCCCCACTGCAGGGAAAAGGGTAACACCACCTGGGTCTGGGTGCAGTTTCCCCCTCCGGGGGCAAGGGTACCTAGACCCGGTTCTTAGAGTACGCTTGGGGAGTGTGATTGTGTGTACAGCGTCTCTTTATGTCTGTCTCCACGTTGGTTGAGTGTGGAGTAATTGCCTATGAGAGCATGAGGGTGGGAATGGATGTTTGTATTTGAGTGTGCCTGTATGTCTGTGTCTATATGTCATGTTGGGTATCAGACGCCACCTCTCTGGGGACATCTCAGGCCCTCCAAGGTTTGGAGGCCTATCTCCCCCCACCACTTCCCCTGCCGGTGGCAGACGCCCTCAGACATCGATGCGTTGGTGGTTCTTTGTGTCCGGGGGTGGGCGTCCGGGTACACACCGGCTCACTCCTTGGTGGCTGCTTATCGGGGCCTGGAACCTGGGGCTCGCTCGGGCCACTTCGGGGGTGGGGTGCCCTCGGCCTCTCAGCCTGGGGCTCGGTCACTCAGGCACAGCTGGCTGCCGGCGGAGCTCACGGGCACGTCACTGCAACCCCCCCTGGCTTCTGCTCCGCGGCTGCTGAGTGATCCCTCATCTGGGACTCTCCTCAGCTCTTTCTGGGACAGTGGCGCGGCTGCCCCTCTGTTGGTCTTCCTTGGTCTCTTGTGTTCTGGGGGCCTCTGGATGTCTGGAGTTTTGATCTCCTCCATACCTGCTTCATGCCCTGGAGGATGGGACTGTGGCCCCCCACACCCTCTAGCAGATCATTACATTAAGGAACCTTTTAAATACAAGCGCGCTCATGCTCACAGGTGTACACACAGGTGATCACACACACAAACTACACCCTTTTTGGCTCCTACGTCAAAGCACACTGTGCGCTGTCGATCTTACGTGCTGCACAATAATGTTTAATATTAAGTATTTAGTGTTATATTCCCATATATCATTGTGATGTTGTTTATTCTATTACTCTCGTTTTCTTCTGCTTGTTTTCTTTTTTCTTTCCCAACAGGTGATCCAGGTGATCGATATATGTATTTTTTGTCTGCTTATTTTGTTGGTTTTTGTTTTTTGCCCTTTATCCCCGTCCCTCTTCTTCGCTGTTTTTTTTTCTTCCCCCTCTTTCTTTCTCCCTTTTCTTTTCCCCTGTCCCGTATCTAGCAAGTAAAAAAATAAATAAATAAATAAAATAAAATAAACAATAAAAGGTAAATCAAATGGACCATTACGGCAAGGCTTGGATGGTCCATTTGGTAAAGTAAATCCGTTGGGCATCTTTCTTCGCCTTTAGACAATAATTCTGATGGCAAAAGAACCAAACGGGACAGGTTTAAAAAAAAAAAAAAAAAAAAAATTAAATAATAATGATAATGATGAAATGATGCTATGAGTGCAGGAATGTTGTTGCTGAGGTCGAGGCTCTGTGTCTGCTCAGCCCTAACAGCATTAAAATCTTTAACTTAACAGATTTAATCTCAGAGTGCCCTCTTGACAGCAGCAGAAACAGAACGAATAAATCTTTAAAAATCAAACTAAGCCGTCACAGACCCGCTGAATGGTGTTCAGCCACGAGCAGATCAGCAGGTAAAGCAATTGTTCTTACCTGAGAGCAGCTCTTCAGGTGAAACTTTCTTACAGGAGCTTTTAAAAAACAAGCTCACTGCGGCGTGATGGGTTTGAACTCTGAGAAACAAGATTACAGCCAGTCTGAGTGATGACGAGTCTTGGTTTTCATCATTAATGCTCATAACGAAAACAGGAAGTCTGACCTGCTGCTGTGGCAGTGATGGTTTCCGCTGCAGATGCTCACTTTAAAACGACAGAGTGGAGGTCAGTCAGTAAAAACCAGGCCAAAACTCCCCGTCAGCAGGAAGAGGCCTCGAGCAGAACCTGAACTAAAAGTCAGAGACCACCACAACCCACACCAGCCTCTAGCAATCCCCCACTCACTCTTGAGAGACAGGATGTGAGGCGTGTACTCTGTGCAGCGAACCCCAGGAAGTCCGCAGGCCCCGATGGAGTACCTGGGAAGGTCCTCAAAGCATGTGCCGAGCAGCTAGCACAGGTCTTCACTGACATCTTCAACCTGTCTCTGGAACAAGCCGTCATTCCACCCTGCCTGAAATCTACCATAATCATCCCCATCTCCAAAAAGTCACCCATAACCAGTCTCAATGACTTCTGTCCAATTGCACTAAATATAGTTAAATTATTGTATAGTTTTTATAATGTGCTACAAGCAGGTGTGCACTTTTATAGAGCTGTTTCTAATCTCGTTATACTATGTATAATGACAATAAAGGCTTTCAATTCAATTCAAGATGGTCAGTAAAATCCCAGGAACCCCAAAAAGATCTAAACTCTGAGTCTAATCAGTCAGAGCCAATAAAGCCCTTTTAATCATTTCACTGCTCTGAGGGACTCACAGGGGTGAAAACAGACTGGAGCAAAACACTGAACTGAACAAGAGCCATGTTTGCTGTGTGTGATAAAGCTGAGGTAAGGATAAAACAGACTGAATAAAAGAACTATAAAACAAAGTTAAAATTTTCCAGTCAATGTGGAAATGAGCAAGTCAGTTAAGGCGCCGGTGACCCCTTTTACAAACTGATTTGGAATTCTCATCAAAGTTCAGTTTTTCATTGATTATGGTCCCAAGATATTTATATGATTGCACTTGCTCTCTTTTCTGATCTTTAATTAAAGTGAATCCCATTATGTCAATCTGAGTGATTTATGACCCCAATAAAATAATTTATGACCTAGGAAGTAATAAAGGAAATAATAAAACATATGGTAGCCATAAAATTATGATATTAATACAATTATTATATTAATAGAATTATCATATTTTATAACTCAATAATTTTCAATAATTCAAAAATTATTTGATTATTAAAAAATATACTATTTTTATCATCAATAGCATTTTCTCATTTTTAAGCCAAAAAAAAGTTCACTTTTTTTATGCGCCAAAATGCCATCTGTTCGCGGACCTGTCCGCGTACGCGCCTGTGTGTCTGTGCGCACCTGTGAGCGCGCCTGTGTCTCTTTGTGTGTGTGTGTGTGAAAAATCTGTTAAACCTTACTAATGTGCTCAGTTAAACTTGTAGGCTAGACATACAGGCTGCATGCCTCCTTGCAAAACTTTATTTCAATTTATTTGCGTTTGCATTTTGCGAACTAGGAAATTTAGAATCAAAGTCCGAGTCACAAACTCTCAAGATCGCCCCCAAAAAACCCGCATCTCCCCTCTATCCCCAAAACCTTAGATAAGATAACAGCAAAAACTTCTGAAAAACCCTCCGTCTTCGTCCCAACTCACACCACTCCTAACCCCCGTAGGGACTCCCCTCTATCCCTAAAACCTTAGAAAAGTTAACAGGGAAATCCTGTGAAAAAACCTTAGTCTTTTCTACACAGGACCCCTCTTCTCACATCCAGCGCACAGCCTAAATTGTCCGTCTTACTCGCCCCGTCTCTCATCCAGCGCACAGCCTAAATTGTCCATCTTACTCGCCCCATCTCAGCTCCCGAATGATTCTTGCCTATTTTTGAAACTTTGCGCCCGAGACCAACCCCGCCTCCGAGGCGTGCCTAACTTCGCCCGCTGCCAATCACACATCAAATGGGCGGGTCCCGCAGCACCCCGGATAGCGAAAAGGCTACAGGTCCGGTTTACCTTCTCTGCGATAGGTTCGCTGGCTGGCTCTCATTCAGGATAAATAATGGTAAATGACCTGTATTTGTATAGCGCTTTACTAGTCCCTATGGACCCCAAAGCGCTTTACGCATTCAGTCATCCACCCATTTACACACTGGTGATGGCAAGCTACATTGTAGCCACAGCCACCCTGAGGCGCACTGACAGAGGCAAGGCTGCCGAACACTGGCGCCACCGGGCCCTCTGACCACCACCAGTAGGCAACGGGTGAAGTGTCTTGCCCAAGGACACAACAACCGAGACTGTCCAAGCCGGGGCTCGAACCGGCAACCTTCCGATTACAAGGCGAACTCCCAACTCTTGAGCCACGATTGCCGCATAATCTAACATTTAGGCTTATATTTAACTCTTTTTTCCCCAAAAAGAAAAAAGACTTTCTCTCTTTTCTTACACAACATGGATGCAAGACCTGCCAACCTGACCCTGCTCGCCCAGACCCCTGTAACCAACTACAGAGCTTCCGCGACGCCAGTGCAAGTTACATGAATGCATCTTTGCAGGGTTCAGCCAGCACCTGTTAACCCCTTGGAAGAGAGATTCTGTCTCAGCTCCGGCGGATTTTGGGGCTACGCCTTCTGCCTCAGAGAGAGCGAGCTCTATTTTTACCAGCTGAAAGCCGGTGAAAGCCCTCCGGTGCATCTGACCACACCGCCTCCGACCACCCCACCACCAGATCTGGCCGCTATGCTTGCAGAGACTCCGCCGCCGTTATCCCCTCAAGGCTGGAACTCACCAAGCCACCTGCAACTCGCGACTCTCGGCTGGCAATCCCCAGACCAGATCCCTGGCGACTCTTCGGGGTCCGGCGCCTCGCTTAAGCCCAAGGAGCTCTGGGCTTTGGGGGATCCTGTCTTCCGAGCTCTTTTCCGAGAGCCCGAAGAGAACGCTCCCCAGCCCGGAGAGAGCCGTGGACAGCCTTCAACCGTGGACGACGACGAGGCGGCAAGCCTGCTCCCCACGGCTGTTTTGGAACTCACTAAACTAACGATAAAATACATAATTAATTTGCTAATCCAGAAACACCGTCAAGATGTCTGTCAAGGATGTGAGATCTCCCACCCCTCGCAGAGACGACATTCTTGTATTTTCCCATTAGAAAAATATTACTTTTTATACTAAAAAGTAATACATACTCTGTTCGTGTTCAATATGAGTCCTTCAGATGACAGCCAAGCGTTATCACTGATAATAAATGGCAACTTGAGACTTGAAATGCGCTTCAGAGTCCTGCTGCCTCACACAACAACGCTGATTGTTTATGCTTGTTACGATTCAATTCTCGAGATCAATTCAAAAAGACAAGTTTTGGTTGATTATTACTGATAGGTTTCTGTTTTTTCTTGAGTCATGAACAATCATCATTTGGAGAGTATCATGAGGCTGCTAGTCAGTGACAGATTCTACGGCGTTGGGTCGTCAGATGAGTTACTGATGTTACTCAAACGTTCATTTAAACGGCCTGCATATCTGATCATAAATACAGATCCAAGGAATAAACCTGGAACTCATTGGCTGGCGATTTCATTAGAAGAAGATGGAGGTGCCAGTTTTTATGATTCGTTCGAATTCCCACCATGGGATTTCCCTGTTAACTTTTCTAAGGTTTTAGGGATAGAGGGGAGTCCCTACGGGGGTTAGGAGTGGTGTGAGTTGGGACGAAGACGGAGGGTTTTTCAGGAGTTTTTGCTGTTATCTTATCTAAGGTTTTGGGGATAGAGGGGAGACGCGGGGGGTTTTGGGGGATCTTGAGAGTTTATGACTCGGACTTTGATTCTAAATTTCCTAGTTCGCAAAATGCAAACGCAAATAAATTGAAATAAAGTTTTGCAAGGAGGCATGCAGCCTGTATGTCTCGCCATACTGATCGTTACAAAAGCACAAGTTTAACTGAGCACATTAGTAAGGTTTAACAGATTTTTCACACAAACACACACACACACACACACACACACAAAGTGTCATGGTCAGGTTATGTACTTTTACTTTTGATAGTTTTTTATTATGACTGTTGTTTTGGGTTTCCTAGGGTTTAGTGTTGTTCCCTCTGTTTGGTGTCTTCCCTGCTTGTGCATCCCCTTAGTGTAGTAGGTCTCTGTGTTTAGTCTGCGTCTCTGAGTCTGTGTCTTTACGTGTATGTGTTTCCTGTTTTATTTTGAAGGCCTCTGTCTTATGTCAGTGTGTTCTGTTTACGTTTCCCCTGCCTCGTCAGCTGTGATGTCTTCCAGGTGTGTTCCCCTTCTGTTTCCCATCCCCTGATTCCTGGCGTGTGTGTTACCTCGTACTCGTGGCTGGTTCGTCTGTGTTATTCCCCTCGGTCTTCCTACGTCTCTCCGTCCATCTTCCTGTGGATTTTCCTGTGCCTCCCTGCATCTGCGTTTCTGGTTTGTTTTGTTAGTTTTGCCCAGTTTAGGTTTTCCTGTTTCCCTTTCACCCGCGCCTTTGCTGTTTGTATTTTCTTTTGTTTAATAAATACTCACCTGCACCAGAGCTGCCGCATTTTGGGTCCTTTCTACAAACTCCACACGTCTGCCACACCGGACGTCACACAAAGAGACACAGCGTGCACAGACACACAGGCATGCTCAAAGGCATGCACGCGGACAGGCCCGCGAACAGATGGCATTTTTGCCCATAAAAAAGTATACTTTTTTTTTGGCTTAAAAAATGAGAAAATGCTACTGATGATAAAAAAAAAATTATATTTTTTAATAATCAAATAATTTTTGAATTATTGAAAATTATTGAGTTATGAAATATGATAATTTATTAATATAATTTATAAATATAATTTTATGGCTACCATATGTTTTATTACTTCCTTTATTACTTCCTAGGTCATAAATCATTTTATTGGGGTCATACATCACTCGGTTTGACATAAGGGGTATCCCTCCTCCCATCATAAAGTTTGGCGTGTCAGGAAAGAGTGCCTGCAGCTTCTGCAGTACCTCTGAGATGATGCTGCAGGTGGAGATGGGGTGAGCCCTCAGGTGAACATAAACTATGGTAATAAAAGGTTGTGGAAACTCATGAGAGATAAAAAATCTGGTGTACAAATACACTCTCTAACAGTCACAGTGCTACAGTAACGTTTATTGGGATTTCCCTGTTACCCGTGTGTCCCGATTCCGGTGAAAATGAGCTCCAAAACCATCAATTGAAAAATCAACGTCCTGGTCCTGCTCTGTCAGCCATGTCTCAAAAAGCCATCACACAGCTGTCCCTGAAGTCTTTCTAGAATCTGACGTTCTCCTGGAGTTCATCCAGCTTGCTCCTAAGAGACTGACTATTTCCCAGGATAGGGGAAGCAGGGGTAGGGGAAACCAAATGACCTGTTGTCTCCTCACACGCAATTTGACACCTCTGCGTCTCCCTCTTTTTCTCTTCCTCTTGTCACTTGTTCTGTTAGAGTGTCTCGGTATAAAATCCGGCTTACATGAGGTGAGGTCCTTACCATCATATGGGAAGTTAAGTTGTAGCAGTTCCTCGCGGGAATAAACAATCCTCAGCTGACTCGCGGCCTCGCACTCATCATGGGAAACAAGCCAGGCCAGCACAGTAAAAATCCAACCGCAATGAAGAAGAAAGACTCCATGACGTTGTCTCACTGTTAGTGGAGCATATATCACTTAGTAAAAGCCATCACTTATTAACCAAATACATACCAAAAAAAACTTAGGATGTCAAGCTCTCATTCACTGCCGCTTGCATGTGCCCTGGCACTATTTGAAACCTGCTGGTCCGGGATCAGAGAAAACAGCTGAAGGGATTCTGCTGACCTGACATCAGGACATGTGACAGGAAGTGTGGATTTAAACACCTGAGATTGAATGCACCTCCAAACCTCACAACCTTTTCCTGATGAAGATGTCATAACACTCCAAAAGAAGTGGAAACTGATTAAAATAAAGGTTTTACAGCATCAGCTTTCATGGAGAGATCACAGCATGTGGAGGAGTCTGCAGAGTTGGAGGTATGCTCTGGAGAGTAGAGGAATGACAGAATATGTGTGTGTGCAAGGGAGGGAGGTAGGTGAAAATGTGAATGTGAGAGGATGGTGGTCAACCATCCACAGAGAGGTGAAGAAGAAAGAGCAGGCAGGGTGGAGTGGGTTTGCAGTGAGACCTGCTGTTATGGTTTGGAAGGCGCTCATCTTATTCACCATAAATTCATGGGGGGGGGGGTTTCTGTAACGTCAACAGATAGAAAAAAAAATTAAACGCAGAGGCGTCAAATTGTGTGTGAGGAGACAACAGGTCATTTGCTTTAAGAAAAAGTCTTTTATTTCAAGAAGGCATTTTAACCTGCAGATGTTATCGACATATAGATGTGAGGAACACCTGTGAGGTAATCCTGAGAACATCTGTCCTGAGTGGCACTCACAGCGTTAAAGAGGAGCCCATCTTCAGATTAAAGTCCATTCACTAATAATTCAAGAACTGAACCGAAGATCAAGTTTAGCTTCAACCGCAAAACCCCCCCCCAAAAAACAGCCCAGCTCGGAGGCAGAACAAATGTCGAATGCACGGCCCTTTATTTTAGTAAGCAACAATGATGTATTCAACCTGCACTTTATGATCAAATAATGCCAGCTGCTGTTGATAAACCTAGAGAACCAAAAGCATGTCTCAGTTTTTTCTCTTGGTAACTTCCTGCAGGGTTTGTGGTCCAACTAAAACCACTGAAGCTGCAACCAGATGTCATCAAAACAGGAAACCACCTGAAACCGAGCTGCTGTCAAAAATAACACTAGGTGGTCGAGGTGAAACATGACACTGGCAGCTCGGCCAGTTTCCTGTTGGACAAAAACAATTCAGCACCTTGGCAAGTTGGCTTTTATTTTGAAAGTATCCATGTATAATGACTTTTTTTCTTGAAAGATTTTACAGGTAATGAGAAATTTCACTTCCTGCTACTGGTGTACGTCATTTCAGAATAAAATCCCTGTGTGTGGATGGTGTGAAAGAAGGGAGGCATTCACACAATGGGTGGCGACCACTGCTTTTACTGGTTTTACTGGTCTGACAGGTAAATACAGTTTGATGATCAATAATGAGGCTACAGTCCTCAGCAGAGAGGCACGAAGAAGAACCCCCCACCCCCTTAGCCAGAGTCACGCTCAGGCTCAGTCTACTTCACAGCAACAAAAACAGACACTCAGAGATCAATTGTTTCTGATATCCAATCAATAATTGATGAAGTTCACCTGATGGGAGGGATCAGTTCCTTTCCCCTCCTTCAGATTTGTAGACCATCATTTATCCAAAGAACGCAAACAGGTGTTCACTTTCAAAAACTTGCCACTGTCCCGTTGAAGGGACTTTGACCAAAATGCTGCTTTTAAATCAGGCTTCCTGATCGGTTCAGAGCATCTCACGTGTCCCATTCCCCTAAAAATGTGTTTGGCAGATGTCTGATGGGAGCGGTCAGAGAAAACACGCTGCCATCAAACCCACCACATCATTCACCATTTTCATAGATGAACAGATGGAGGAGGCGGAGCGTGAGTGTGACAGTCAGTCATATTCCACAACCAATCAGCTCGCTCAGCTGCTGACAGTCTGAGGATTACTGATAAGGCATCCATTCCAATAGGAAGTCCTGAATGTTCAGTCTGGCGCCACAGTGCTCCAAACTTCCTGTTCAATTATTTCCCTCAAGACAAAAGCAAAGAAAGGAAAAAAAAAGCAACTTAAGTTGAGTTCGTGCTTCAGTCTGTCAGAATCAATAACTGATCAGCTGATCAATAACTGAAAGGTTGCATCAGACTTCTTGTCTGTAGCTCACTGGCTCCGCCCCCAGGCACACCAGAACTGCTTGGCTTCATTCTTTCAGCCAGCAGCAGAAACCTGATTTTTCTTTATTGAATATTATTGATAATCAGTTAATTATTTGATCAATGAAGTGAAACCACTCAGGCCTGGTGTGTACCATGTGGCAGCAGCTTCCTGCTGTCAGGGCTTATATTGTGAAGCTTTTTCCTCTATAGACAAACAGATTCAGTTTTTACATGAAGTCTGAATAAACTCATCACGTAACAACACGTTCATGTTAGAAGGGTTTTCAAGATAAATAAAACGTCTGTTAACGCCATGCATTTTATTTTGAAAATCCTCCGGTAACAGCAGAGCTCTGATGAGCCAATTGATCGATCAGCTTCGTTTGAAGAATCAAAGAAAAGGCTGATGTTTGAGAAAGAGACACTCGGGTTTATTGATTAGAGGGGGGGGAAAAAAGTTTAAAAAAAAAAAAGTTTGCTTCAAGCTTCATTCGTTCAGGGTGTTGCTTTCGGTTTCCATGGCGATGGACCTCCAACCTCCAACACCGTCTGAAGAAAAACCATCCATACTCCAAAACACAAAGAAAAAAAAAAAAAAGAAAAAAAAAAGAAAAAAAGAAAAGAGCAGAATAAATTATCGCATCCCCGCCCTCTGTTCATGTGACCTGCAGGGAGACGCCACCCTCAAGCTAATCAATGAGTTTAAAAATCAAATAAAACCTGTTCATTCGATCAATGAGCCGATCAGCTGTCTCACAGGTGAGGCGATGTCAGCAGCCTCAGGATGGCCGCTGCCGGCAGTCTGCGCTCTGTGAGGGGGGACAGTCTGTGTGGGAGGGGCATTCTTCTGAGGGCCCTGCCTCCTCCAAGGCACCCTCTGCCTGTGAGGGCCCCGCATCCTCTGAGGGCCCCGCCTCATGCTGCTCTGTGATTGGAGGAGCTGGTGCAGGTTTAAATTCTACAGAAATAGAGTTTGGATCTTGACCTCCAAAGGCTCCGCTCCCTCCTAAGGACCTTCCTCCTACTGCTCCCCCTCCCATCCAGAACTCGGCCACCACATTGATCTCAGCTGGCCCCTGACCGCTGCTGGCTCCCGCATCCACTGACGACGTCAGGGCTTCAGTGAGGATGGCAGCTGTGTGAGCGACCCAGTTCAGCTCCGCCCTCACCTCCCCGCTTCCTGAGGCTCCACCTTCCGCAGGGGACGGAAGGGAATCTGTCTGAGGCCCCGGCTCGGCTCCACTGGTCGGCCCTGGTTGTGGGGCATTGGCGGGTCCCATTCCAGCGGCGGCAGTGCCAATGTTGTTGTTGAGGTTATCCTGCAGAGCCGTCTGGTTCTGACCAGCCTGCTGGTTCTGCAGGAGCATCTCCTGGATCCGGATCTGCTGCAGGATGGCCGGAAGCTCGTAGTGATGAAAGAAGTAGATCATGGAGTGCTGCGAGAAGACAAAAATGTTAGATTTACTGTCTGAGGGGAGGGGCTTAGCACAGGCATGAGGATGACGACACTTACCTGGATGAAGAGCCAGGAAGTGACGAGGGCGAGGCTGCTGTACTGGCCATTGAAGCGGTAGTGGTAGGCGTAGAAGGCGAAATGGTAAAGGTAGAAGAACCTGCAGGGAGAACAGATCACATGATCAGTCTTGAAGGTCTGCAGGCTGACAAGAGACATTCACAATAAAAATGGCTAAAGCCCGATTGATCTGGTTATTGATCAAATGACCAGGAACCCCTTCAACTTAATTCTGTAACAATGACCTCACACACAGGAAGTGACCTCACCTGAGCCAGTGGCGTTTGCTGGTGTTTGTGTGGCAGCAGATGGCGTCGTACTGATCTGCCAACCACACGATGAGGATAATGTAGAATGCCGTTGTTGTGTCATTGAAGAACTCTGACATGATGGCCTCCATGCCTGAGACAGAAAGTGACATCACAGGTCAGCTTTAAATGTAAGCCGCACCCCCCAACCAAGGCTAACGTCCATCCAGTCTGTTTACAAACATTTTTTAATTTGACACTTGTTTTTATTGCCAGGAATCTTCAGCGCTTTGACTTTAATCTTTATTTAAACTGAACAAACAGGATCCCAAAAAACAACAACAACAAAAAAAACAAACAAACCCCAAAACAAAACATCAGGTCACCTGGAGGTCACTACAGAGTGTCGGTACAGCAGAGTCACGAGCTGCTCTGAGATCAGCCGACTGACAATCAGGCCTGAGCAATCTGTGATTGACAGACGCAGCTACACAAACAAGCTCAATAAAAGCTTTAAAAAAAAGAAAAAAAAGGAAAAAGAAATGCAGTCACACGACTCCAGTGTAAGGCTGCTAACACTGGAGTCATGTGACCTCTCACTTTTGTAAAGCGAGCAAGCTAGCTGCAGCGTTTTGGACTGACTGTAAACAGCATCACAGCAGACACGCAGGCCCTAACCCTAACCTGCACTGTACCTGCTCACCTTAGATCAGATTTCTATGTAGCCCTGAGCCTGTTTAAATTCAGTTATTTTTAATCTTTACTATCAAACCATAGTTTTTATTCTCTTGCTGCTTTCTATTTATTTTGTTTTATTTAGAAAGAGGGGCAATACATATTAATGAACATTTTAACAAATGTAAATATGCCAGATTATAGCCTTGGGCTAATTTCCATCTGCAGACCCTCTGGCAGGTTAGTGTTAAACACAAGTTAGTAAAAACATACAGAGACACTATTTACAGGTCATGTGACAAGGACAAAAACAGTGATCACATTATACTAGAACCAACAATGACAAGAAGAGTGGACACAGAGGGCAATATAGATAACAATAACGGAAACATCAATTATATTGCACAAACCCCAGTATTGCACATGCCCTGACTGTCCTGATATTGCACTGACCCATTACACTAAGTGTATTACAAAAAGGGAAACAACTATAACTCTTTTTCACATCCAATATAAAGCATGATTATTAAACATGATCACATGTTTGTGTGTCCCTCAGCCGCCCTTTTAACTGACTCTTAAAGATCGGTAGACTTGTACTTTCCCTCACTGACAGTGGAAGACTATTCCAGAAGCTCACTCCCTGATATGACAGAGCATTCTGTGAAAAGTAAACTAAAAAGTATTTACTCAGCCATAAAACTACTGACTGGAATTAAAATGCTTGTGTCCAGATTAACCTAAGATGTTTCTGAGGAATTTATCACATCATTTTCACAACAGTGTTGCATTTTACTGATATATTTTTATAAGCTTTAAAGATTTTTATAACATCTCTGGAGCAAGGGGAACACTTTTCTTTGGTAGAGGAGTCATATGAGCTATGAAATACCCCTCTATGATTTGGCAGATGCTGCCACCCTTTGATGTGAAGGGGCACGTGGGCCTGGGTTGATAACAGGCCCCACGCGACCGCTTATCCTGACTGCCAGTGTTAGGGTAAGGGAAGCCAGATAACGGAAAGAACTCGGCCACGCGTCAGGACCCAGGTGACAGAGCTTCAGAAGCATCCTCAAACAGAACGGGATCTGGACTCACCTACGAGGGCCAGGATGACGGTGAGCAGAGGGGCTGCTGGGAAGGCAATGGTCATGTTCATCTCCAACATCTGCAGGAGGTCAACTGTAGGGGGTGAGAGAGAGTCAGAATAGACCTGAGGCTCGGGGTCAAAGGTCAACACTGAATGGTATGAGGAACTGACCAATGAAGACGAAGATCTGGTGGTGAGAGTATCTGAGCAGCATGGACACCGACAGAGTCTGAAACAGAACACGAGACTCAGTCGTGACATCGTGCGACTGAACGAACCCGAATGATCAGTGTGGGTCATTTACTGTATTTGTACTTACAAATATGACCATAATGACAAAGGCGGCCAGGTAGGAGGTCCTGGCCATCCACATGCTGACAAAGCGGTAATGCTCACCGGAGACCACGTTCCTCAGGAATCCTGCAGAGAACCACATAAACACCCGAGCTGTGTCACATGACTGGAAGTAAACACCTGCTCTCTGAAGCCAATCAGTGAATGTAGCATCACACCAAAGTGCCCTGCCCCACCCTCCATTTACAGCGCCCACCCCACCTTTGTTCTCCTCATTCTCGGCGAGCGCTTTCACGCTCGACATCAGGATGTCATCGTAGCCCAAAAACTCATCGAGCAGGAAGCGACTGAAGCCATCTCCGAAACACTCGTCCTTCATCGGATCTGCGAACAGACACAGACGCGGTTAGGGAGTGCAAGTTGGCCAACACTGAGGTCATGTGACACGGCGGCTCAGAGTCTGACCAAGTGTGACGACCATGACAGGGATGTTGAGTCTCTGTCTGGTGCTCTGAGAGAGGCGCAGGAAGCCATACTCCAGCGAGTACTCCACGATGTACTCCTCCTGAGGCCACACTGCGACAATGAACAACAAAGTAAACAACCACATCAGAAAAAACACAAAAATAAATACATACAAGCTTAAATTGTGAAACATTAAACAGCTCAGCGGGTGTTTCTGGACTGCATAAGGAGGTGGAGTTAGAGGAGGTGAGGTGGCAGGGGTGGGGTGGAGAACGGTTTACCTGCTCGGGTCATCATCTCCAGCTCAGACACTGAGTCCTGCAGCGGCTGCATACCTTTAGTGGTCTGGCTGAACGAGACGTCCTGGCTGTCGTTGGCGCCTCCTCCTCCTGAAGCTCCTCCTCCTCCTGCACCAACCAGAGATGGCTTCAGGCGGGGCTCGATGTCCAACTCAAACTGCAGCAGGACAGCAGAAGGTTTTGAGGGTCATTTCTGCTTTTAATCTGAGAGTATCCAGAGAGTAATATGAATACTGGCGGTCATCACATTACTCTGGCTTGAGGGAGTCCACTCAATGGGACACTGAGCAATGCTAAAACCATCATGACCCCCAACTGTGGGTTCCATACGAAAGGCTCCCGGTACCCTGTTGTTGCTAAGGAAACGTGTATTCACCAACCAGTTTGCAACTACTTGCAAACTGGTTGGTGAATACACGTTTCCTTACACATTTTGTTCCACCAAAAACATCCCTTTGATTGCTGACCTCCGACAGAACACGGCGATGGGAGGAAGACAGGACGAAAGAGTCATTTGGAGGTTGTAGTATGATTGGTATGATGCCGACGTGTCTGCAAACACCCGCCAAGCGGCTCTATGTTGGCACGGTCAGAAATGTGCGTTTCTTCCAGCGATCGGGATCAGTGCAAGATCCCGACTCGGGGCCCATGTGCACAAGGCCTGAAGTAGCCAATAGCAGTTTAAAGTTCACCTGAGTCAGGTGTTCAGGGTAGTTAAGTCCCCAGATAAGTCCTCAGACTACTCTGAGCTTACACACCACCAGAGGGCACACCTGCCAACAAGTGTTTTACCGCCATCCTCTTATTACTACTTTCCGTTTCTACTGGAAACCCAAAATCTGTGCGACTCTCAAACTTTATGAAGACACACACAGAAAACAAGAAGTGACATAAGCAGAGGATTTAGAACTCGCTGTAGCTCTGCAGGACCAGGATGTGAACGTGATTCAGAATCCTGATGCTAAAGAGGAAGCGCTCTGTTAAGGTCTGTCACTTCCTTTCAGCTCACCTACTCCAAGCCAAGCTTGTTTACACCTGTGCAGGTGAGCTGGCTGTCTGATGCTGTGGTTTAACACTAGAATCACCAACACCAGTGATGGCAAAGACATCATTTCTGTTCATTTTCTTCTAAATTTAAGTAAAATTTGAAAAAAACAAGTATTTAAGGTTAATTTTAGGGCTTTTATTAGTTTTATAAATTTATAAAATCTGTATTGAAAATATATAAAGTTCAAATACAAAAAAGAATAAACAAAGAGTACAACAAATAACAACAGCTAACACATCTAAAAAAATCCAACTATTACAGAAGAACGTGTGTGCATGTGAGAGAGAGAGAGAGAGCGAGAGAGCGAGAGAGAGAGAGAGAGAGAGATCACCTGCACTGAGCTGTTGTCAAACATCTCCACAGTCATCTCCTCCTCTTCCACTTCTTCGTCGGGCAGCATCGCCAGGCTGAGCCCGCCCATCGCCAGCCCCCCTCCTTCCTCCTCGGCATCCAGCTCATCATGGAGGCTCGCCGAGTCGTAGTGCTGAAGGAAGATGGGTGCCCGGCTCGAGTTTCTCTGGATCTCAACCCGCAGGATGCCGTCACGGGGCCAGCGCTCCCTTACCACCTCTAGACAGTTGATGGGTGAGCGAGAGAAGGCAATGTGGATGTAGGCGAGGATGAAGAGGACGAAGAGTGCCTGAGGATGGGTTAGAGAGATGTCAGCGAGCGCTGGTTGTGTCACCGTAATCTCATTTCTGCATCACATTTTTCTCACAGCAACCACAGTTTATAAAACACGTCACCAATAAAATAAAAACAATAAAATATACAGATAAAAATCAATAAATGTCCTCTGATCAAAGAAAGTAAACATCTGGCACCTGTCTGCAGAGTTACCAAAGACCCTTCCTCTGTGGGTTAGCAATTGTTTCTGGTCTCTGTGTAAAGCAATTCTGCTGGCTCCTCACAGCTTCACCTACATCATTCGCAACATAAACCTGCCCACTGAGAATGCTCAAATGTCTGAGACAACGTTCTGTAAGGACACCGCCGACTCCACAGAGGAACCAGCTTGTATCAGGACCCTGTCCCCTTCCTCATTCACGCTACTAAAGGCTCAGGCTGCTGGGAGACTTCCCATAATACTCTAAGGGTTTCTTCTCCACTTCCTGCCACCCCCAGCCCACTGCCCTTGCTGAGCCTGGCTCTGTTGTAGGTAGAACTTCCTCCTAACAGGTTCTTCCTCTCCACTGTGCTGTTATACCACGTGCTGCTCAGACGGGTTCATCTGATCGTCTAGGTTTCCTCTTCTATATTGCGGACTTTACGTTGCAGAATAAAAGCATGTAAATAAAGTTTAACTGAATTATTTGTGGAGAGGAGTCACCTGAAACATCTGTGATCACCTGAAACACCTGACCATTACCAATACTGTGAAGTGTTCCTGAGATCACTATCCAGAAACAGTCTGACTGATCAGTAATGTGATTACATCCTGCTGACAGGTGAGCTGTGCCCCACCTTGAGCAGAACGAAGAACTCAAAGACCCTCCTGAAGGACGGAGGGAATAGGCGTGCGTAGGTGACGGCCATCTTGAAGAAGAGCGCATGGAAGAGGCGGTCGCGGACATTGATAAGGGGGTTCTGGTTCAGGTTGGGATTGCGGAGGCGGTTGGGTCCCATGTTGTTGTTGTTGTTGTTAAGCGGGACATTGTTGTTGTTCGCCTGGTTCTCCGACATGGCTGCGATTGCCCGTCGTTTCTGCTCGTGCTCAGAACTCACCACCGCCAATGACGACTCTAGGTCAACATGGCTGCTACTGCGTCCTCAGAGCGAAGGTCAAGACCTGAGAGCCGCACCTGGAACACACAGATGAACTCACTGATGACTGCAGTCAGGGGGCAGAGCCTCAACCACTTCTGAAAACAGATCATTAAGGGATTTAGGTTCTCAGCTCAGAGCTGCAAACAATCAGTCACCTTTATTCCGATCAATAACTTTACACTAAACACGAGTATTGATTAACATGGCTTGTTTAGATAAAGTCATCTCTGTAGTTCACTTGCAGACTTTTTACCCAGAGTTCAACGGGACCAGCAGGCATCACCAACAACCGATCCAACCTTTCATCCAATCAGATGACATGAGATCAATAACCTGCAGGTAATTTTTTTTAATCAGCAAAGAGAAACAGAGACACTGATGATCTAATCTCTGCACTTTAGGACCTGAACCTGCTTAACACCAGAAGTCATCAGAGGTGTCAGCATCTGACCAATCACAGTGTTGAGTGCGCTGTCAGCAGAGTGGCTGATTTTAGTACAGAGAAAGACTGAGCTGAAGAACTTAACCCTCACCTCCCCACGGCAGTACTTTATTTTTTCTCAGCACTGCAGAGTCTGTACCGAGCAAGGCTAGCAAAGAGAACTGATACCAAAAACTATAGATTACTTTCCTCTGCATCAACAGCAGCATCAGCCTCACCTTCTCGAGCTGACACAACTCCTCCCATCACTAGCAGCAGGTGGACAGTAGTAAACCCGTAGAAGCACCTCAGAGACTGTCAGTCCATCTTTAGGAGGAGTTTCATGAATTCAGAGAAGCTCCTATTTTATTAAACATTTACCTGCCTGCGACAGGTTAGTGTTAGGATTAGCTCTTCCCCCATCCTAACTGTTATGATTAAGCTAGCAGATGACAAGTGGGAGTGAGGCAGGAAACAGACAGGCTCAATTTAATGACCGCTAGGGATAAGAATTGTAAAGGTTCTTGTAAAAGGACCAGTTCCAGGTTGTCCAATTCCTTAGAATTCCAGGACCTATCGATTCCGCTTACGGATTCTTGTACTCACACTATGATCAGCTGATTTCAGTTCTTGTGTCATAGGAAAATAGCAGCGTGATACCTGCAGGTCTGACAGCAGCAGGTGTACCACTCCTGTTTCTACCTGGAGACAGCAGTCGTCTCATTGTTCTGACACACAACTATCCACAACACTACACACCAACTACACACTCCAAACATGCTAAACGTTACAAATCTCTCTCTCTCTCTCTCTCTCTCTCTCTCTCCTAAAACTTCCCCCTCTTCCTAAACAACCAAATGTCATGTTGCAAATATCATTTTTTGATTGGTTGACATGGTACATTCTTCCACCAAAACGAATGGGCTGTTTTTTGTTTTGGTTTTTTAAATTTTTTGGTCATAAGCAGAGAGTGCTTGCTAGCGCTGTCCTTAGACAGCAAACATGACAAAACTATTGAGGAAAAACACCGCGTATATATTGTTTATCATCACTCTGGTTTTACATGGCCTATCAACACAAAAACTGGTATATATCACCTTCAATCAATAAGTGATATCATTACTTATAAATGTTCATCCCTAGTAACAGCAATAGTAAATAGTGAATCAGCCCATCCTCAAAACACAAGCAGTGAAATGGCAGTGACAGGTAAGTAGGAAACAGGAAGTAGCAGAACTGCACCTGAGTGTGCACGTCAGGATCGCTTCTTCATTTCATATTCTCCCCTCCCAGCATCCAAAATCCGAGCTTCACATTGAGTCCAACCAGCATTTCTTACTACCGTGGTAAAGGGAGCTGTTTTTAGAGGTTTAGATGTTTTCTGAGGGAACACTTTTAAATTCCTTCATGAAGGAAACTCCTGGAGCTCAGGTGAGCTCCAGGAGACCAGCTTATCCCCCCCCCCCCAACAGGTACACGTAAATACTGATGACCTCAGGAAGAACATCTGAGACATGTGGTCCATCAGCATCGGGTCAGCTGACTCATGTCTCCATTAATCTCACCTGTGAGCCACACACCTGAGGCCGCGCTCAATGACAGGTGTGAGAGGCTGTTCTTAGTGCGGGAACCTCAGCAGCCGCCCCCTCCTGGACATCAGAGAGCATGCAGCTCTCCATCTTTATTTACAGTCTGTGAGGTCTCAGGTGAAACAGGAAGTGGCGTTTAGTGCTTTTTGCCATGAAGACAGCAGGATTGGCACCATAGGACCACCATAACAAGACTCTGAGGGTCTCAGGCTGTGACATGCGCGTTCACCACGTGGCCAGCTCATGATTGCAGGGGACTCCTGGACATTGAAGAACGTGCAGCTACCTGTGAGAGTGGGAGGAGCCTCTGAGCTCAGTCTGATCCTCACTAACTTCCTGTCTGAATAAAGTTTAACGAAAATAAATAAAGTTTCTCACTGCTCAACTTGCTGCACCTCAGGACAGGTGATGTGATCAGCTGATCGTCAGCCCGGAAATGTGGTGTGTGTGTGTGTGTGTGTGTGTGTGTGTGTGTGTGTGTGTATTCTGATCAGCTGATCCTGATTGGCAGGCTCAGGTGTGCGGTGGCTGCTTCAAGCAGATGTCCCCCGCCCCGCCACCCCGTGTGTGTAATCCATAGACACCCTCACCAGCGGCAGGTGACGCTGACTCACCTGTGCGCGGCCTCCTCGTTGTTTCTCTCGCTTACCCACGAACGCCACAGTTAGCCGTTAGCAGCGCTAGCAGCAGGGTTAGCTCTGCGGCTAAAGGCGGAGTCCGGAGGCAGCCGGATCGGACAGAACCGGGAGCCGTCTCGGTCCCAGCCGACAGGTGAAAGGACGGAGGGTCCGGGTACACGGAGCCGGGGCGCGAGGTGAGCTCAGAACCCGGAAACTGTGGCTAAACGGCGGCTAACACAAGCTAACAGAGGCTAAGAGTCTGACTACTGTCAGCGCGTCACTCAGACCGGAAATACACGTCCTAATACCGGAAGTAATGAATCCCGGCTGCAGGTTCTTATATCCCTGAGCGCTGCCTGGCAGGCGCCTCGTGCTGGGCGGAAGCTTCTGCACGTTTATTGACGGTGAACAGCTGATACGTCACTGGTTACAGAGTCCAAAAACTGGGATTGAGCTGATGGAGGAGCCTCGGATGAGAAGGTGGGGGAAGAATCACAGAAGTAAGTTAAATGATGTGAGGTTGTGATCAGCTGACCTGCTGTTCTCTGTGGATCTGAGACGTCACACTGAACAGCTGTTCTGCATCAGCCAATCACTGTAGACTAACCAGCACTGAGCTGCCAGTACGGCGTGTTCTTCATATAACAGATCTAATGTCTGATTAAGACCTCTGACAGCATATGGGAGCTTTTCGTCCTCTCAGAGATCCTGAGTGGGTGTAAATACAGCAGCTGGATTCTCAGACCTGATGTGTGGCAAACTGCACAGACACAGTTTGTGTTGCTCATATTTGCTGAGCTGACTGATAACCTCACACTTAAACATTACACAGCTTCAGCTCCTGTCACACGTTTCTGTGAATGTGAATGTTTCACAGGGACGAGATGAAGACGTGACGAAGCTGATGTCACACATCATCATTACTTAACACGCATATTACAATCTAATCAGATTTAACCGTTCATTAACTGACGGTGTTGGGTTGTTCCCACCCACTTTGACAAGGTGAACTCTGCCCATCAGGATGGAGGTCGCTTCATCAAGCAGAACAGTAAAACATCTTCATACTTCATACGATATGCATTTATATCGTTCAGCTGATTGAGCAGGTGGGGGAACCCTAAGATCTGTGTGGGGAAAATACTCCGCTCACAATCATTTCTATTGACAGCTCCAGCAGATTTTCTTAATGTTTGAATTGTTTTACATTTATTGATTTAAAAGGGACAGTGTGTATTAATGAACATATATCAATGCAAATATACCAAAATTAGCCAGAAGGCTACTTTTCATCTGTAGTCCCTGACAGGTCAGACAAAAACTATAAATAAGAAATTTAGCACACCTTCAGACAAAGTACAACAAAGTAGTGCTTACAACAAATCCGTAAAGTTATGTACAGGCTGTGATCAGCTGACCGGCTGCTCTTTGTGGATTTACACACCTGAATTCAACCAGATGTGAGCAGATGTTTTGCAGCTGTCTCGGCTGATTTCTACATTAACAATATACTGAATGTCGTCTTTATACCAGACAGTATAAAGTTGGTATAACAACTGAATTCAGTGAACGAATCTAAACATCATCATCCTAAATGTAAATTAATTTCCGCTGCTGAACACTGACCACCACAGCACCATAGCAAAGTGCATCACAGCAAAGTGCTTTACTGTGAATTCACCACAATACTGCAAAGTAACCTGTTTATTCTACACAAAACTCCCCAGAATTGTCAGACAACATTTGAATAACACAAAATTAGTATACTTAGTTTGTTTTGCAGGAAGTTTCACAAAATGAAAATACATAATTTATAAAAACACATCAAAAACAATATGTGATTAAACACGAGGACACCAGTACTTTTCTTTAAATCTAACCTCTCTTTCTCCTCTCCTCTTCTGTCCTGTCTCTTTTTTCTATCTTTCTCCATCCCTGAGTGAAGTTAGCTTTCTTTCTCTCCCTGTGAGATACAGAAGCTGGACCTTTAACTAGCAACATAGCTCAGAGTTTGAAAGCGTGGATCTATCCATTGGTGCCCAGGCTGCTGCTGGTGATGGTGTGAGGGCCACACTCCATCATCTCGTACCGGTCTGTTAAACATGATGATGAGTTAGCTGCACTGCCATAGTCACCAAACTCAGTCCAATAGAGCACTTTCGGGATGTGATGAAGTGGAAATTCCCATCATAGGTGTAACAGCTGTGTGATGATGATGTCATGTCAACATGGACCAAAATCTGTGAGGAACATTTCCAGCAGCTTCTTGAATCTGAGCCACAAAGAGTTAAAGCAGCTCTGAAGGAAAATAAGAGTCCAACCTGGTACTAGCGAGGTGTACTGATGCCAGGTCTCTCTTGGAAATTAGATTTTTAATCTCAATGAGATTTTTTACCTGAATAAATAAGGGACTAATAATACTTAATAATGTGACCAGTGTTTCATCAATTTTTCCTGAAATAGACTGAAGATGTGAAATCCTCAAACCTGAGGTACTCATTACTCTCGTCATCTTTCATCATCATCCTCAGAGATCAGAAACAGGGCGAGTGTTTAACTGTCAGAACGAAAATTCTTTTTTAACTTTATTCTAGGTCAGAAACTCTGAGTTTTCACATCAAAGTTTATTCAAATTTAAATTTTATTTTTCACATACACAATCATACACAGTACGACATGAAGTGAAATCCTTATTGCTGTGCAATTCCCGACCAAATAGAAGAACAAAACTAATGAAATTAAAATTGAAAAGGCATGCAAATCAGCAGTGTGCAGATAATTGAGGTATATTATTGAAGTGAATTATATTAATTCAGATGAAGCTTCACAATCAGGTGAGATTACCAGGAGGCAAAAAGACACAGGAACTGAAAGCTTCAGTCTCCAGATTCATCACAGTCAGTCCTGATCAGCAAACCTGATCTAGTTATGCTGCTGTAGACTCTCATCCTCTCTCTGTACCTTTCTGCAGGTGGACCTCATGGTTTCTGACTCCACCCCTTGTCCTTTACAGAGAGGGTGTCTGCTGTGAGCTGACAGTGTGTAAATGAAGTTTAATTGAATGACATCACAACATGTGCTCTTATCAGACTCAACTCATAGTGAATCACTGATCACTGATCGATTCCTCCCTGGACAGAAGCTGTGTTTCCACTGTAAGACTGAAGGGGGCGCCATATGTCAGCAGAAAACCTGATCAGGACACACACACACACATTTTCCCAGTCTCTGTTGCCTTGGTAACACCCTGGCTGCTGGATGGCCTCCAGGAAATGAAGAGTGAGACGAGATGAGTGGGAGGGATGTGTGTGTGTGTGTGTGTGTGTGTGTGTGTGTGTGTGTGTGTGTGTGTGTGTGTGTGTGTGTG
This sequence comes from Pelmatolapia mariae, assembly GCF_036321145.2. Lineage (NCBI taxonomy): Eukaryota > Metazoa > Chordata > Actinopteri > Cichliformes > Cichlidae > Pelmatolapia > Pelmatolapia mariae. The sequence goes on along the minus strand of NC_086246.1, from coordinate 41,183,867 downwards.
TGTTCATCCTGGTTTGATTCTAGTCGGAGTTTTTGAACTGAGGTCCTGCAGAGACAAAATTTGTGATGAACGTCTGCATCCAGCAGGGGCGCCTAAGCCATCCACAGAGAGGTGAGGAAGTGCAAGCAGGGTTGAGCAGGTGGAGATTAGTGTCAGGGTGATTCATGATGGAAGGATAGTAGCAAGACTGAAAGGGAAGGTTTAAAGATGGCGGTGAGACCTGATGTGATGAACAGGATCAGAAATGAGTCCATCAGACGGACGGCTCAGAGTCAGAAAGACTGAGAGAGGCATGCATGTGCAGAGGAAGGAGGGTGGAGGATGAAGATGGAGCTTCAGGGAGGGGGAGAAGAGGAAGAGTTCAGAGGTTCATGGATGTAGTGAAGGACATGGAGAGGGTCGGTGTGACAGGAGGAGATGGAGGCATGAGCGACTATAGGGACTGCTAAAGGAGGGAGTGATGTGTGTGTTTGTGTGTTAGATCTTATCTCAACATCACTGTTGCCATGGAAACTGCATAATGAGCTGAAGGTGCAGGACATTAGGCAGATTGTTTGTATGTGTGATTGGTTCTGCTGTTGATCCTTGAAGCTCTGTGAGACAGATGAGGTCACCTGACTTACCTGAGCACGGACCTTGGTGTCTCCAGCCAGCTCAATCCTCATGAAGCTGTTGATAGGTGGAGGACTGACACCACCTGTAATTCCCCTGTAACCCTGAGGCCCCTCCCTGGGCAACTTAACCACCATCTGCGCCCTAACCTGTGTGATCTTAATGTCTCGTATGATGATGTGGTGGGGCAATGCCGGTATTCACCGACACAAATGTAACTGCATGCAATTCTCTAAAAACCAACAGCTGTTGGATTTTAAGAAAATTCCAGGTTTTCCAGGCCGGCCATGACGCTGCACTGTGGTGACAGGAAACAGCTGCCACATACAAAGCTGGAGGTTGAACACCCGCGATTCCCCATCAGCAATCTACCTCAGAAGAGCTGAAACATGTTTAAAAGCCCAGCTGCTTCAGCTCAGCACTTTAACTAATAATCATCAATAACTGATTGATACTCTGATCAGTGATGATGCAGTTTCATGTCTCTTTTCTTTCCCCCACACTGTAAATAAAGACGGATGCAGATCGACGTATTCTCTCTAACGCCCAACAGGGGGCGACTGCACTCCTGACCTCTGAGATCAGTTTCAGCTTTTTTGTTTGAGTATGAGGGTTTTCACCTATGTCACGTTCTGGGCGGTAACCTGCATGCGCGGCCATATTGGAGGCACTCGGAGGTAAACACTGCAATGGATCGATGTCTGAAACTACAGAAAAGCTCCTCAAAATGCGTCATAGATGCAAAGGCATACAGGGAAGCACTTGGTCCACAGGAAAGGGCACGATATTTGGAAAAGTTAAGGTTTATTGGTAGAGCAGATCCATACGAGTTGACTCCTTTGTCTTGGATCAATGACAACCCGGAGAGGCTTCCGTCTATTGCGTATCCTGATATCGTCAACTACCTGGTTTTGTCGCCGAGCCCATACACAGGGGAAGACTTTAAATCTTATAAAAGTTTGGAGGCTTATAACCAGATGGTGTGTGGATGGGTGAGGGAGATGCAGTATCAAGTCATCAGCGACAGATGTGTTGTGAATGCCAAAGTAAGTAATGCAATAACATCTTTAATCAACCAAACCTTAACTGTATGATATCATCCCTTACCAAAAAGTAGCATACTTCGAGTATATTTTATTAAGTATGCTTAACTATAAAAAAAGTATATTTCCCCAAGTATACTTCTGTTCTCCAAGTACACTGATAGAAATATACTGGCAGTTTACTAGTATCCTTTTGATAAGGGTCAGACCTTTTATCTGTAATACAAGTCAATAGCTTGATATGAATTATATTATCATCATCACACTAGAAAATTAGTTAAGAGCTGCTGCTATCAATAATTCACTTACCTGACAACAAATGAGCCGAACAAATTCGGATGTTGTCCAGATTTTTGCTTTGTAGATCCTGGTTTAGCTTCACTAGGGCTGGGCGATATGGCCTAAAATCAATATCACGATAAATTGAGCAGTTAACCTCGATAACGATAAATGGACGATAACCACCCCAAGTGCCAAAAAAACAAACGTTTTTGTTGTTTTTTTTCATTTGATGGGGCTGTGGCAGGCAGCATAGTTCCTCCAGTTATTTTGATAATATTATTCCCCCTAGACCTATTCATTGCAATTATATTATTACCACTTTAAAGGACTGTAAAATGTCACTGAAAATAAATGAAGACAATAGTAGTAACTACTTTTAGTGGTTAAGATTTATTAACTGAACAAAATAAAAAGTGTAGGATACAATATGTAACCATGCTCTCTAAAAAATGTGTATCCCTTGTAAACAAAATAGTTTAATAATAAATATGTTTCACATTGGCTATTCACAAAGTAAACAATGATTGTGCAAATGTAATGCCATCATGGACAAAGGCCTATCTCTGCTAAGGCCTTGAGGTACTATAACTTGTAAACAAATAATGTCACAAACACAAATGTCAATTGAACACAGAAAATCGAATTCGAATTGAATCTCATGGTTGTGCTGCAGGTGGTGGAAGAGGTTGGTTGTGTTACCTTGACTTGACGCAACAGTCTTTTTGCAGAGTTTACATTTAACAATTTTTTGATCAATATCATCCTTGTTGAATCCAAAATGTTGCCAAACGATTGATGATGCATTTTTTTTGTTAACAAGCGTCTCCTCTTCCTCCTCCACCAGCTCTACCTCCGTCGCTGCTGCTTCAACATTTAAATCGTCCTCCATTTGTTCACCCATGTCTCGTCTTGTTACAGGTAGTAGAGTCATGTGACTCCACCCCGTCAAGTCTGTAACGTAGCACAGCGTCTTAAAGGGACATGAACATCGCCAACCTGCACATGCCTTTTCTTTTTTTTTTAAAATACCGAATTTACCGACATGGGCAAAATGACGTCGATGAGAGTCATAAATTTCGGTAACGATAAATTTTTGATATATCGCCCAGCCCTAAGCTTCACTAACCACAACCGCGTCCTTTCCTCTGATAACTTTCGGCATTGTTCTCACTGATTTGTAATAACTTTTGGCAGTCTATAAAATTCCAAATGTTTTTCACGGTCTGACCGATTGGTATAGCCAAAAACACGGCAATAATTCACCATTTCCTTTCGTTTGACGTTTGGAGTCTGTTTGCGTGTGCGCTCTTTGTTTACCTCCAGTATCTCTAATATGGCGACTTCCAGTTGATGATTTTTTCATGGTGTGTGATGACACACCGTGAAAACCCACTATAGCATGAGCCGAGGTTCAAAACACCATCGTCCTGGACTTGCTGGTCAGGTGCTTTCACTGTGATGAAGGCTGAGAACCAGAGACGGCATCACATCCATCATGGGGTCAGCGTTTGTTTCCTTTTCTTGTCTAGGATTTGAAAACATGAAGTTCCTGCTGAGAGTCTGTGACAATTCGAAGGGTCGAGCCATGATGGCAGCTCTGAGCGCGCCATCATAATTTATGATGAACAACTCAGGAGCGCCATCACTGTGGGAAAACCAGCGTCATCCTTACGCTGATGCTGAAGATGTTCTGATAATAGTGAGATGTTGAATGAGCTGTCCGTCCCACCCAGTTGAGCTGAGATTGGCTGGACTGGGGGTTCTTAATAGTGTCTCAAGGCAGTGCTCTGGCCTGTAAATGCCTTGCTGGTCTCTCAGCACTAATTGGTCAGTTTAAGGAAACTCCCCATGGGACCAAAACCTCCAGGAAGCTCAAATGATGGAGAGACTGAGAGAGGATGAAAGAGGAAATTAACAAGTTGACAAAGAGTCTGAGAGATGTCTTCATCACATCGTCTGTGGAAAAGTTAGTGCAACACACAAACGGCTTCATCCTCTGCATACCAGGAAACAACCGGGATTAACAATTATTACTGAGAGCCAAGAAGGCATCATTGTAAGAAAAGAGGAAGACACAGTGATGAAGAACGAGCTTTAATTGGAACCACAGAGCATGCACCTGAAACAGCTTCTTCAGCTCTTTTTATAGCAGCACTTTATACACTCATATGATGCTTCATGGTTTGACATTCAGATGAGAGCGCGCCGATTTAGAAACATCACATGCAACAACACACGGACACGGGAACAGCAGGACGGACCGCCTCGTATTTACAGACCAATTGTTTCAGGATGTTATTCTTCTGAGCTCCTGTCGTCCTCAAACCAACATTTACATGATGGAACGAATGAGCATGCGTGATGTCATCAAGCAGCTCTTTGATTACACCCCACAGCAGAGGGGTGTTTCCTATAGACGGCGTTTCAGTCACAAGACATTAGCGTGCAAGCCACTGTCTAGGCCTGCCTGAAACTCGGGAAGTGATAAACACAGGTGTAATGCTGCCAGAGGATCACTCCATCACTTTTTTCCAAATGCAAAATAAAATATTCACTGTTAGTTTAATTAGGTGAAATTTAGTCATGGCTTTAAGTGGATCTGAGTGATCGTAGCTCAATTGGTCTGCACAAAAAAAAAAAAAATCAAGAAAAAGCAGCAGTCACAAGCATGTGTCCATCGAGTGGACTGATATCGTCACGGAATAATCCAGTGTAAGCTCAGGTTTTACCACAGAGATGTGTGCGGTGTGTATGGCCCTGGGAGAGAAAAAAGCTCTCTCTGTGTGCACACTGCTGAGAAAAGTCACGCAGACACATTTTAATTACAAACTAATTGTCATGCAGAGCAATGCATAACTGCAGTGTTTCAGCACAAGTGCAGTCATACAGCCATGGAATCTTGAGTTTAATAAATACTCAGCATCACAGGCCATAAAGCCAACATTTATGGACGTAACATGGTTACTATGTAACTCAGGTACGTGGACAGGTCGGATTTCACTGTTAATCATGTTCACGGTTTAGGTCAGCAGTTCTGCTCTCCTCTGGATCAATCCTGCCTCTGTCTAAGCTGCAGATGTATTTATAACCCTGACTTTAACTTTACTAAGAAAAATTTCTGAGTGAGAGAAGACACATCAGGGAGGACAGAGCTGCGAGCAGCATGGAAGAAGTGATGAAGACTTCATGTTCAGTTGGCCTCCGTGCTGAAACAGTGATAGAAGCAGAAAACGTGCGCATCGGGTGCACAGCGGTCATTAAACAGTACTACACCTGTGGTGATGAACCAGCTAAATGATGAGATAAACTTTAAAATGTGAGAGGAAAAACAACCACACCCCTCTGTGGTGATGTGGTTGTATGGCATCCAATATATCAGACAAGTCTTGAGCAATGTGCACATGATATCACACAAGAATCCTGAATACAACCAAAAGTTGGTTTTTTTTAAACCAAATGTATTGCCCTCTGGTGGTCATAAAAGCAGAATGCAACTTTAAAAAGGATATGAAACGTTACACATATAAAGCATAATTTACACCACTGAGCCCTGCTCTCAAAAACTAACAGATGTAACTCTGTCTGTGAAGCAGGATTTAAGAAATAAATGCTTAAAGTTAAAAGTTGTTTAGAGCCATCTTCTGTCAGTGATGTCATGTGGTTGTCATTTGTGTTGCCCCTGGCTGCAACAATGAGTTTATGTTAAACTGAGGATATACTGTCCACTTTCACTGTCTGTCTCTTTAGCAGCAGTCTTTGCTGTTTGGCTAGCTGCACTCAAATTGGAAAATCCAGCCATTAGCCATAATATTCAGGTTTGTGTGGAGGAGAGCCTGTTTGAGCCAGGTGACAGGTGTTTACTTGACCTACACGAACTGATTTTTCTTCCTCTGACCAAGTGTACCAAGCAGCAGAATCAGCTGATGCGATCAGCGTTAATTTATGCAACAAAATAATTTCTGTACCCAAAAGTATCCAGACAGTTTACAACATAACAGCCCACTACATGCACAACAAAGCACAAATGTAAATATTTTTCTTACTGAAGCACAACTGGGAATACCATCAGCACGTCTGCAGGGAAAACAGGTGGATGTGAAAAAAACCCAAGAAAGTGGAGCCTCTGAGGAAGAGATGCCACACTTTTTGGTGACCCTTTGTTTCTTCCTCACATCATCTCACTGACTGGATTGCTTCATATTAGAAGTTTGGAAAAGCGAAGCCCAAATACACTACCAGTTAAACGTTTGACACACCTTCTTATTTAATGTGTTTTCTTTATTTTTATTACTGTTGACACTGTAGATTCTCACTTAAGGCATCAAAACTATAAATAAACACATGGAATTATGTAGTAAACAAAAAAGCGCGAAATAACTCAAAAAATGTTTTATATTTTAGATTCTTCGTAATAGCCCCCCTTTGCTTTGATTACTGCTTTGCACACTCTTGCCATTCTCTCGATGATCTTCATGAGGTAGTCACCTGAAATGGTTTTCCAACAGTCTTGAAGGAGTTCCCAGAGATGCTGAGCACTTGTTGGTTCTTTTGCCTTTACTCTGCGGCCCATCTCATCCCAAACCATCTCCACTGGGTTTAGGTCAGGTGACTGTGGTGTCTGTGCGGGATTTATCTGGGCTGTAATCTGAGGTGCTGTTAACTTGTGATTTCTGAGCCTGGTGACTCGGGTGAATTTATCCTCAGCAGCAGAGATGACTCGTTTGTCTTCCTTTCCTGGGGCGGTCCTCATGTGAGCCAGTTTCATCGTAGTGCTTGGTGGTTTTTGCGACTGCTCTTGGGGACACTCAAAATTTTAGCAATTTTCCGGACTGACTGACCTTCAGTTCTTAAAGTAATGACGGACTGTTTCTCTTTACTTAGCTGATTGGTTCTTGCCATAATATGAATTCTAACAGTTGTCAAAGAGGGCTGTCAGCTGTATACCAACCTGACTTCTACACAACACAATTGATGGTCCCAAACCCATTAAGAAGGGTGAGACACAAATGAACCCTGACAAGGCACACCTGTGAAGTAAAAACCATTTCAGGTGTCACATCATGAAGCTCATTGAGAGAAGGCCAAGGGTTTGCAGCACTGTCAACAAAGTAAAGGGTGGCTTCTTTGGAGAATCTAAAATATAAAACATTTAAAGTTATTTATCAGTTTTGTTTTTGCTACATAATACCATATATCAGTATCTACAATGTAGCCAGCTGACTGCACGGCTTGGTACACCCAACCTGATGAGGAAAAGCTGGATTGTGAGACTCCAGCTTGTCACTCTGGTGGCTCAAACAGGCTCTCCTCCACACAAGTCTCATTTATAAAGTGCTTTACGAAACCAAATATGGATTTTTCCATTTGAGTGCAGCTAGCCAAACAACGTACAGCCACTTACTGCTAAAGAGACAGACAGTGAAAGTGGACAATATATCCTCAGTTTAACATAAACTCATTGTAACACAACAATTAGTTTTTAGTTTTAGGTTCCTTATTTTCCTCTGAGTTATCAGTTCTGTCCTAACCTAACCTAATGTCTATTACCTGAAACCAACCAACCACATGATGTCATGTTCCGTACTGACAGAAGATGGTGCTAAACATATTTTTAAAACGTTATATTTCATCACTTATTTCTTAAATCCAGCTTTACAGACAGAGTCACATCTATGTCAGTTTTTGAGAGCAGGTCTCCGTGATGGGAATTAGCCTATATATGTGTAACGCTTCATGTTCTCTTTAAGGTATTTCTTGATTCGTCCATGTCTGCTACAGACAGTGGATTTTAACAGCAAAAAAATGATCACGATGACCCTAATCCTGTCCTGTCAGAATATGTAATATTTTAAAAATTGTTCTCTTAAATCTCAGCAATCAGGGAACAACAAAAGTCTTTCTACCTCATACAGACTGAAAAGTCTTTTTAGAGATTAACTATCTGCTACAGATTGAATCATTTCATCTGTGGACGAGGCTTAAAACAAATGGTTAGGGGGTTGGGGTCATAACAGACGATGACCTCACAGAGTTAAACCAACCTGAATCACAAGGTGACCCTAAGCTGGATAAAAAGCTAAGAAGATGAATACTTGGATGGCAGAATATGCAGGTTTATCCAAGAAAATAGAAACGTCGATCTGGTATTAACTTTACGGTTATATATGTCATTTTAGCTGGTCAAAACACCACAAGTTGTCCATAATGTTGCTCTGAATCACTATCGCTGGGCTAAAAAAACTTTTTAGCAACGCTATGTTAATTATCATTGGTGTTTCAGATGTTTCATAGAGATGATGATCTCTGTGGACAATCAGGACATGCATAATCAATCAAATGAGTAATCTTGTTTAACTGAAACATAAACTTTCTGTAGACAGAAATAAATAGCTTTACTGTGAAACCATGGCTTTAACACCATTTTCCATTCCGATTATTTGAAGAAACACTTGATTAATATTCACGCACGTAAACTTTCAGCCGTCTTTCGCACTTATAAAGCTCTGAAACAAAATCACCTAGTTTCTTTTTAAACCTAAACGTCTGTGACGAGATTTAATCTCATGTCGGTCCATTAGTAATAAGTACTATCATTCACACACAAAAACAAAACGCTCACAACCTCCACCAATCAAACAGCAGCACACACAAACAAACAAACATGCTGAGAATCACTATAGCAACCGAACCATCACATCAGAGAGGCAAGAAATATACAATCTGAGTTCGACTGCCAACTAGGGCTGCCACGATTAGTCGACTAGTCACGATTACGTCGACTATCAAAATCGTCGACGACTGATTTAATAGTCGACGCGTCGTTTGAAGCTTTGTAAGACCACAAAAGACGCAGGAATAAGTAGTAGGATTTAAGAGTGTAATAACGGACTGAAACAGAAGATGGCAGCACTGCATGTACAAGGATGCCAGCTGCCGTTAAACCCCGAAGAAGAAGAAGAAGAAGTAGCTCTGTCCCAGAATTCATAGCCCAGCTCAGTTTCCAACAATGGCGGCAGCTAGTTAGTTTTAATATTACTCTTATTATTCTTTCTGGGTCACAAAATAAACGTTTAATATATTTTCAGGCGAGAATGTAACTGTGTAAACCTCAAATATCTGCTCAGTTTATCAAGACACCACATATTTTCAAAAGCGCTCCGACGTTTTCGGACACGTCTGTTACCCACTAGCTCGATAGCTAGAGCCGGGGGAAAGGCTCACTAGAGCCGCTGAGAACACCGGACTCCCGGCAAATCGTTTTCAAACCCACCGCCGTCTTTCGCTACTCAGTTTAAACATATATAAGTCACTTAGATAACTTAAAAATATTATTGTTTGGCTTTTTTTTAGTATTTTATTTGTTCCTGAGTAAACCGGTTTGGCTGAGATTAAAGTTATAGTTTTTACACAGCTGAATAAACGTCAAGCAGACAACTGATTATCAGAAGTGTGAGATGCTCGAGAATTTACTCCGGTGTCCTGTTATATTTTAGATAGCAAGGAGCAGACGGCTGAGTTTATTAAACTCCACGGAAACAATCTGCAAATTTCATTAAAATTTAATAAACTATCATCTTGTCTTTATTTTTAGTTAGCACATACTTTAAACACTTAAAGCTGTAAGCTAATGATAGTTATATAAGAGCAGATGCATGCTGGTGCAATAAGCTGTACGTTTTACGTCCAATGGATGCATGACCTGATTAGTCGACTAATCGCAAAAATAATCGGTGACTAGTCGACTATCAAAATAATCGTTTGTGGCAGCCCTACTGCCAACATGGCCGCCATCACAGAATCCATAACTGGAGGGGTTGGGTTTTGCTGCTGGGTTCTTATTTGTCGCAGGGTTATGGTTTGTCGCAGGGCTACGGTTTGTTGGAAGGTTAGGGTTTGTTGGAGAGTTCTTGTTTATTGGAAGATTTTTGTTTGTCAGAGGGTTAGGGTTTGTTGCTGGGTTCTTGTTTGATGGAGGGTTAGGGTTTGTCAGCAGGTTCAGGTTTATCAAAGGGTTCTTGTTTGTCGCAGGGTCCTTTGTTTGTCACAGGGTTCTTGTTTGTTGGAGGGTTCTTGTTTGTGACAGGGTCCTTGTCTGTCACAGGGTTCTTTGTTTGTCGCAGGTTTGTTGGAGGGTTCTTGTTTGTCATAGGGTTCTTGTTTGTTGCAGGGATTTTGTTTGCTGCAGGGTTAGGGTTTGTTCGGGTGTTTCAAAAATTTACTGTTTGAGTTTGTCTCTGTGCTTTGACTTTGAGCTGTTTATTGAATGAGTTCCTTTCTTCTTAGAGGCTCAACACAGTGGACAGCATCTCTTCGGCACAGATGGAGGTGTTCCTTTCTGGATCACAGAACAATTAGGTCAGTCTGTGTCAGTCTAAAGAAGTTTGTGATTGGATTCCTTCAGGATTAATACTGTCCTTTAGCCACAGCCTGAATCCTTTCTAAAGTTAAAGTCACTGAACAGGAAACTGAATGGGTGGAAGAGCAGAGGTACCTCAGCACCATCACTGACCAAAAACAGTGAGATCATCTGATAAATGTGAACAACACCTCTGTCTCTGTTTATAACCACTGAATCCATCCTTCTTGGGATGATTTCTTTGGATAGCAACTTATCTCAAGAATAATAATAATAATAATAATAATAATAATAATAATAATATGGTGCTCTGTGGTGGGTTCACTTGGAAAAATAAATAGTTGCAATAACGTTGATGTCCTCCTAGACTCTCTGAGAGGTAAGATGTCTTTTTGTGGAGAGAAACTGTCCAAGTGTTGAGCTCCTAAACCTTGAGCTCATCATCTCCTGGGTGGAAACCTCTTCTCACAGCTTTTTGCTTGCATAGCATCACGCTCCTTGTTGCCAACCAGGTTTTGTGCTGTTAGTGACCAGTTTCAGAGTAAGGCTTTTATTTTGAAAGGTAACAGACTAATCTTTGAACCTCCGTCCCTGCAGACTCTTATAATAGTTCTCCTGCTCAGTCTGGTTACGGATCTCTCGATCCAACAGAACCAGTGCTGTCTTGCGCCTCATGGCCATCTCCCTGCGCTGAGCATCTGATGACATCTCTACCTGCTGGTGAGGTGGGCTTGAGGATATGGTAGGGTCGACAGTGGCGCATGGTGAGGCAGAGCGGCGTGGGTGGAAGCTGCTGCTGCTGCGGCTGGCCGAATCTCCTCGATTCAGGTTAGAGAGGTTGTAGGTTTCTCGTGGGTCTCCCCCATTGGATGCCCCCACCCACTCCCATGGGTTACCATTACCTGATGGGGGCTGGGCCTGGGGAGGAAGCGGGACTTGGACAACAGGATAGTGGGGTGCATGGGCATCCACTGTGATGATACCTGGCCCGTCCCGTGGTTGCTCAAATGGGTGGCGGTAGTGTGGCGAGTCGGCAGCGGAGGAGATGGCAGAGCAGGTGGATGTGGTTTCAGAGGACTTCTCCCCAGAGGACAAGGATGGCAGGAGGCCCTGCTGCTTGGACATGGCAATGACTTGCATGAGTCGTGGCTGGTTGGCAGCACCACGCCCGGACCCCTCCCCGGTTGTCTTCTCCCGGATGGCGAGCCACTTGGCTCGGGTTAGGGCGCTTTTTGGAGAAACCGGTGGGGGTCCTGCTTCTGGGATCTGTGGGGGTCTGGGTGTTGCCACAGCTTTGGCCCCCCCTGGAGGTGGAGTGGGGTTGCGACTTGCGTTTGCCCTCCCGGCATGCACTGCAGGCTGGTAGATCGGGGCTTGAGAACCGCCATCGTCAGTCCCCACAGAGCCTACCTCAGAGCCGTCCTCACTGGCTTCGTGCTCTGCCTCGTCCCGAACACCCATACCTCGCATCTCCATCGACTTCTGCTTCCACTCCGACACCAGCTGCTGTGACCGCATAGGGTCCATGGGCACCTGAACAGCCTTCAGACGGCGCTGCACTGGCTGGACCGGCTGCACCAGCTCCTCAGAGGCATCGTTGGCCCCCAGTACACCATTTACATTCATGCTAGCTCTTGGCAGCGTGTTGCTGAAGGTCACCATGGTCTCCTTTCCCATGGGGCTTCGGGGAGCCAGCAGCTCTACATCCACACTGGCCCTCTTCAGACTTCCCATGGAGCCCTTCTCCCTCTGCAGGGGCCCCAGGCCATCCAGCCGGTCCATGGGAGCCGGAGCTGCCGCTATCTCATCGTTACTCTCTGAGGCAGAGGCAGGGCCTTTGTTATAGACCGACTCGTGTCCCCGCTCAGTCAGTGCTCGGAGAGGGTCCGCCTTTAGGGGTGGAGGAGGTGGGGGTGGAGTGATGTCATCAGATGATTTGAAGTTGGCGACAGCGTGAAGGGCCTGATGGAGGAGAATAAAATCTCATGAGTCTTTGGAGAGTCACAAACCTCAAAAATACTCTGAAACCTGATGTAATCGTCAGATCAAACCTCAGAGACCAGCACCAAGATCTGTTACATTATTACCTCCAACCTCTTCAAAAACAATCAAATCTCCCAGTTTCACCAACTGAGTCGGTGTCTTTGGATGATATTCTATTAAATCAGGCTTTAAATTATTTGAAAGTCTTAGCTGTGTTTTTCAGGCTGAATGATTAAAGCTGCCTCAGTGACCTTCTGTCTGTATTTTAGGTGCTGTTCAGATGTTTCTTTGTGCTGGCAGGTTTAATATTCTCTCATATTCAGTTGGATATTCAGCCCATCATCTCTTTGTGAAGCTCCTGGGCTGAAGTTTATTGGGTAAATCAAGGTTTGAGTCACTTGGAGCTGCAGAGCTGTTGGTTTTTGATCTACCATCAGCCTCCGGTTTAAACTGATGCAGTCGCCATGACAACACCAACACAAAGCCATGTCCATGACAACAGCTGCAGACTCTGCAGCTCCATCAGACAGAAACACACACTAGGTGTGTCTTTTATCTCACCAGGTAGGCGGCGATGAAGGCTCCGATGAGGAAGCCCACATAGACGTCGATGGGGTGGCTACGATGCTGTGTGATCTGAGTCAGGCCAGTCAGCGCCGCGGCAATGGCAAATGCAAACACCAGCACGGGTTTGAGCAGCTTGGTGCTGTCTGAGATGGTCGAATTAAAGTACATCTGACAGGAAACAGAAGCTAACATCAGAGAATGCCACGATACAGCAAATTCAATACATCTTTATCAAGACAAACAAAACTGAGCAGTACAAGCAGACCTGACACAATTTCCTAAAGACATTTTTTTAAATGTGAACATTGTTTATTCTTTTTTATTTTTGTATAAAATGAATTTATTCTGGGATGGAAAATTTAACTTTAATCCGAGTCTAAAATCAGCTTTTAATTTACATGCGTTTCTGGGCTGAACCTGAACTCTGACCACTGGACCTAAAATCACACGAGCGTGTTTCTGTGGGAAGGTTTTCTTTGTCGCACTTACAGAAACATAAACAGCAGCAAACGCTGACAGAGTTGCATGCTGGGAAGGAAACGTCTTTCTGTAAGAAGAGGAAGGAAAAAAAAACATGCCTCAATGATCAGTCTGAAAACTTCAAACAGCGACACAAACAGGAAGTACAGCAAGCACCTCGCAGCCATGATGGCGTGCTCATCCTGCCCAGAGCAGATGTCTGTGGTGATGTAGGCATTCTTGTCACATGACACACCCGCCAGAGTGTAGTTAGGTTTGCAGACAGTGAGGAAGAATGGTGCGTGGTAACCCGTGGACAGCTGGATGATGTCAGTGAGCAGCGCGGTCGCACACAGGCCGAACACGTGCACACCTGCAGGAACACTTCTGACATGTAAGACTGGTGGCAGGTCACAGGGTACAGACAGGTGGATGTTTAGCAGGTTCTGCAGACGCAGTCATACCTACGAAACGGACCGTCCTCCTCAGGAAGGAGTTGAAACTGCAGCCGCCGGCATTGATGCTTCCCTCAGCTCGGCGGAGTTTCAGACGGGACTGCAGGCAGTAGATTGCTCCTTCCACCAGCATAATCTGTGGCACAAAACAAATCCACCTCAGCAGCCTGAAGCAGGACAGGCTGACCCCGCCCACTTTCTACAAACCACCAAACATGAAACACTAGTTTATGCACAGGTGGAGATGTACATGTGAGGAAAGCAAAGACACCAAAGACTTCCAAATGTCTGAGGTATTTTCATTGTTCGTGAGGTCAGAATGGAGAGTCAGGGTACCCCATCAACCATCCAACCACACACCCACCCATCCACCAGCAACTAATCACTTACCAACTTACAAACACCTATTAAACCACTCAACAGTCATTGACCAACCACCAATCACCTATCCAACCAAACAACCAACCATCCACCAATCACTCATTCATCGACCAACCCTTCATTCAGCCACTCAAAAACTAAACCACCCAACCATCAATCACATATACCAACCATCACCTCCAGTCATCTTTTTAGCCTCCAATCTGACTAGGCAAGTGCGTCATCACTAAAAACATATTCCTACATAATCAATAAATTCTAATAAATTATGGTACCGAAGCAGCGGGTCCAGCGAAGGCGAGGCTTAGAAGCATCAACAGTGGGATCAGCTCATCTCCTCCATCCACGTACGGCATGCTCAAATCTCTGTCGTGGCACCGGAAACCCACTTGAGCCGGCTTCACCACATCGGTCAGCTCCAGGAAGTACAGTGACACCATAGAAGAAGCCACAATGGGCAGCTGCATGCAGAAAAACAGATAAACATCTGTTAGTGGGATCATCTGATCCTTGTCGACACGGCAGGAAGTGCTGCCAAAATGTAGCTCTGAGTTTACAGGTAGTGTAAACAGGAAGCAGAATCCTTTCATTGCTCTAGCCTCTGTAAGATAAGCTGACCTCTGTTAGTGAGTGTTCACCCAGTGTGATCGCAAGTTTCAAATACACTCGCATCTGAAAATCATGACTGAGCCCATAAACTCATGATGTCAGTGGGTTGTTGTTTTTTTTTTTACAGAGTTCCCAGCAGACACTGTCTCCCCATGCACGATCTGATATCGTCGTGTTGGTGTTGTTCCCAGATAATCATACTAAATGTTGTTCCAGGATCAACATTGCAAGTGACCAATGAGAATGTTGTGACGTCATACTTTTCGACTTCGGGAAAAACCGCCGTAAAACAAAAAACTGTACTTAAGCTGCGAGAAACCACCTCTGTCCGCCGATCAACGGACCCTGACCCTAACCCTTTAATAAACGGTAAGCAGAATTGATATTGTCCTTGCAACATTGGAATTTCATAAATGCACGAATGGCTTGGCGCGCAAAAGAATAACGTCACAACAATGTGATTGGTCACTTGCAATGTTGAACCTGGAACATCATTTTCATGATGATCTGGGAACAACACCAACACTACGATATCAGATCATCCCAGGAGCTGAGGTCAGCTGTTGCCCCCTGGTGGTCAGTAAAAAGAATACAAGTGTAAGAGACCTCGGATTTTACGATTCAGACCCAGAAGCTACATCTATGTTTAGACTGTCTGAGGATCTGAAGCATCAGCGTGTGGTCCATGGGCTCTTCAGATGGTCACTGAGGATTTTCATCAAATACTCGAATTCTATTGAAAATTATGTTAATTTGTTCAGGGTTTTTTTGATCCTCTAAATGAAAATAATTTCCAAACAGTTCATGCAGAACTTTTATTAAATGAGTTGAATTAAAGCGGAAAGTCTGAAATTCACATGCTGTTTGATTTGAAAAATAGCGCGGTGGACCTGACTGTCGGTACGGTCCTTGGTGTCATTTGACCATTTGTTTGTTTGTTGTTCATACCTCTACGAAGTAGAAACATGGCAGCAGAGTCAGACTGTCCTTTGGAGGTTTCTTCTTCATCTTCTCTGAGGGGGAGGATGTCATCATCATCATCATCATCCTCATCAACCTATACACGGACGCGCACACACACACACAGATAGAAGCATTATTTCCTGATTATGAAAAAACAAACATTTGAGGCTGAACTTGTCCAATCACAACAGAGCTGCAGGAGGGGCGGTTCCACAGACAGTAAAAACATGGGGCACTTTATGTCAGAGGTATTGATGCAGCCAGTGGGCAGGGGCGGATCTAGAAGGGTGGCATGGGGTGGCAAGCGCCACCCTAAAATGATCTCTTGCCACCCGAAGTGCCACCCCAGTTTTGCATATGACAGTGCTGTTTATTAAAATAAGATAGCATTAACAGTTTTAGCGTAGTTACAATCAACAGTGAATATAAATGCTAAAACTGAATATATTGCATAGTGTTCCCCCCCTCCACCATTAACAAATGGTTCAGCCCATAGCAGGACCGGCTTTTTTCTTGTTTTCAGTAGCAAGCGATGCTTATGATTGTGCCAGAGCACATTTTGAACAACACCATGGGATTTTCGGATTTTACACAGGTGATTGGATGTTACACTCTGGAAATGGAAGGAAGGTGAGTGTTATTAACCCTCTGTGGTCCAGGGACAGGCTGCACCCCCAAATCACATGACTAATTTAAGCTGACAAAGCAAAAAGCTGCAGCCACGCTGAGTCTCTATTTCAGCCCACATTGAAAGTTCGGACTGCAAAGTTTTTAAATTTTAATTACAGGCCAGTAAATCCAGAGTTATGATAATATATATAAGCCACGCTTTTTTCTAAATACTGTGGTCACGTTTTTGTGTGTGTGTGTGTTTTAAGCGTTTTCTAAGGACAGCGCGAAAACAGTAAAGAAAGGGAAAAAAAAGCCACCTCTTTCCTATCGGTGGAAAAATGTACCATGTCGACCAATTTTTAAAAAAAGTCAACATGTGGGATTTGGTTGTTTAGGAAGAGGGGAAAGTTTTGGGAGTGACGGTAACGGCAGCGAGACAGAGTGAGAGAGTAAGAGAGTTTTTAGATGTGGGAGATTTGTGACGTTTAGTGTGGAGTGTATAGCTAGTGTATTGTGTTGTCTTGTGTAGCTGTTCTGTTGTGTAGTCGTTTTGTTTTTTGTGTCAGTGAGGGCACTAATGAATGTCACAAAGGCACATTTGCAACGTAAACACTGTCACTAAGTAGAAAACCAGCGGAGTGATACACCTCCTTATTGGGCTACATATTTATTAGGGGTGCAACGATACTCGTATTGATATTGAACCGTTCGATACAGTGCTTTCGGTTCGGTACGCATGTGTATCGATCAATACAAAATTTTTAATTTATTTTATCAACTTTTCTTCTGACGATGCTGTCTGTGTTGAGAGCTCAGTGGATCTGCGTTTGACTACTCCGCCTAGGCTGCACTGTCGAGTGCAGATCCACTGAGCACAGCGCAAGCTAGCAAGACAGAAGCTAAGCTCGTTGCAACATGGCAAATTGAACCTCCCCCACCCTCATTCAGATCTGGCCTTTGGAACTATTTTGGTCTTCATGTGAAGTATGACCCTGAAGGTAAGCGCGTCATGGACAAAAGTTTTTTATTAGTTTGTCGTTTCAGCAACATTAAATTTAAAAACTGTACTTTTGAGTTAAAATATATATTTATAATTTTAATACATGACAAATTATAAAAGCATGAACATTTTTTTGTATCGAAAAAATATCGCACCGTGACACCAAAGTATCGAACCAAACCGAACCGTGAATTTTGTGTATCGTTGCACCCCTAACAGTGACAAGTTTAGATTTAGTTTACAGAAGCACTGAATGATGTTTCGCGTTTTATCACAATGATCGTTCTTATTAATATTTTCACCTTTTGTAACTTTCTCACTCAGTTAGTCATGGCTAAACATGGTGAACGGTATTGATGCTAAAAGGGCTGCTAGGTTTAAATGGGCCTGATAAAAGAGCCAGACTATTCAGTCGCCTTAAATACTTAAAATGTGAGATGGCATTCCTTCAGGAAACCCACCAACTGAATAAAAATGAAGACTTAAAGAAGGATGGGAGGGTAATATATTTCATTCCAATCTTAAGTCTAAGACATGTGGGACGGAATAATAAAAAAAATCAAGTTTACTGCGACCACTGTCATCTCAGATCCACGTGGAGGTCTCATAATTGTTGACAGGCTCCTTCACAACACGTCTAGCGTGGTTCTGGTCATGCCACAAACTGGGATGATAAGTTTATAGAGAAAATAATCTTGTTAATTCCAGATTTGAACTTGCAGGAATTGATCCTGGGGGAGATTTAAACTGTGTAATAATACTGGAGCAATCCAGTCATAAATCTATAAACCTAACAAAAAAGGCTAAGCTACTTTCAACTTTTATGGAGCAGGTTGGAAATGTTGACCCGTTTTTTTATTCCCACAAGGTAGGTCTTTTTATTTCTTCTCCTCATCATGCATCACTCATATGGCAGAATAAACTGTTTCTTTGTTGACCAGTCCCTTGGCACCTAACCAGACAGAAAACTTTCAGCTGGTAGGGGCTTTTGTGAAATGATATCCCTCAAAATTAATGATTTTTTTTTAGAATTCAATTAAAAAAAAAAAAAATCAAATCCGTCCTTCCCTTCTCTGGAAAGCACTAACAGCAGTAATCGGGAATTCTGCTAAAATAAGATGAAAAATACTAAACTGGAGGAGCTCATTAGATCAGTATCCATGGTGGATGGTCAGTACTCCATCTCTTCTTCCACTGAACCGTTTTAAAACAAGAAGAGCCTCAAACCTGAATTCTGTCTTGACGCCAATAGGGGGCAACAACTGTCAACTTCAGCTTCTTTTGAGGTTTTATAGACATGTGATGTTAGCTTGTTCATCATTTTGTACATGTGACGGCGCAGGATTGCAAAGGGATCGAGATGACCCGGCTGGCATTTGACACATGTTAGCAGCAGCGCTAAGGCGCAGCTTTTATTTTGAAGGTGAGCCCTATCCATTTCCTGTTTTTCCCACAGTTTTGACATCAAGTCGTTAGCAAACAAACATGAAAAACTAAAGGTAACCATGGCAACCAATGCAGTCACTCTGCAGCTTCTTTGCAGCTGATTTTCTTTTATGTTTCCATAGCAACCACTGCTGTCTTACTTTCAATATGGCTGACAGTTCTTAAGCTATAGGCGTACGACGTCCTGCGAAAACCCTCCCACCAAGTTTGCGCCTGAATGAAATGAGCTAGGTAATTTCAGTCACACTGTTTCAAAATGGAGGATTTTCTGTAGTAGGAAGCTGCACACTGATTGGCTCATGAGTTTTCAATCATAAGTCATTAGACAAGCAGATGCGCCCCATTCCCATGTCCACTTTTCTGCAACAGTGGAAACTGGACTTTAGAAAGTAGTGGGCGACACTGGTTTCTAAACCGATGCCATCCACGTTCCCAGCGGTTCCCGTGACCTTTAAAGAATTTGACCCACCAATCCTGAGCTAAAGATTCAAACACAACAACACAATGGCCAGTCAGCTTAAAGACGCTGACTGTCTGTCCTGCTCGCCGTTTACAGTCATTGTGAGGTCGTGGACGTGACCTCGCAGACGTGGCCTTGCAGACCAGCGGGAGAGCTGCAATCTGGACGAGAGGAGGAAACTTATCCATACAAACTTCTGATGAAAGAAGCGAGTGTTTCTGCCCCTGTGCTGTTGACTGCCAGCAGGGGGCAGTCAACAGCACAGCAGTCAAACTTCAAAAGAAGCTGAAGTTGACTGCTGTCGCCCCCTAGCGGCATGGTGTGGGCAGGGTTAGCGCCTCCTTTACACCTCCACCTCAGAGGTTGGAGTGATAAAATCCCAATCAGGGATCCATTCAAAAAATGAAACGTTAATGCTTCAGCATGTGGTGCCAGAACTCTGACACACCTGAGTTTACTAGAAGCAAGTGATCACATGACCACAGGAAGCAGCTGGACACCGGCCGCTCGGACCCTCCCCCTCACACCTCAGACGCCCTCACACCTGTGTTCAGTCATTTCAGAGAACTCCACTGAAAATCAGTCTGAAGACAATCAGCTGCACAAAGGAAGCTCTTCGTCATCATCACCCTGACACACGTCACATTAATGCCAATTAACAGCTGACCAATCAGTACACAGAGGTCCTCCACCCACTGATGGAGCCGCGCGGACAGATAGACAGGTGGAGGTGCAGCAGGACCGGAAACTGAACAAAGCAGTCCGGATTTTGCACCTCTGCAGCAAAACACACACACACACAGTCTCACCTCTGAGCATCCACCCGCTCTGGATCCCGTCAGCAGAACCGGAACCTCCGCGCAGACGCACAGCGGACACACCTGCCGGGTTGCTGCGGCTCGGTCTCAGTCCGGTTCCGGTGGGTTCCGTTTCCTGCAGAACAGCGCAGAGACGTCTGTGTGCTGGAGGAACCTGCTGCGGTGTGTGTGTGTGTGTGTTTCAGGGTGGGCGGGGCAGAGCGAGCTGTGAAACGTTCCTCGTGCGTGTTGCTGTCAGGTGATCGGAGCCTGAAGGGTTAAACTTTGGCGCTGTTTTTAACCCTTCACGCACCTGAAACGTCACAGAGACAAAAACACGTGATTCTGCCTTTTTTTTTTTTCCAATCGCTGGAAAAAGCAGCTGAGTGCAGGCTGTGGCGCCCCCTGCTGGGACAGGAGGGGGGAACATGCTGTTCTTCAGAGGAACCCGAGACAGTCACAGACAGGGAATACTGGGAGGGCTGAAGCTCACCTGCAGCAGGTGTTACTGGCTGAACGTTCTTCTGAAGGCTGGTGTTCTTTAGCTCATTCAGAATCATTTCCAGTTTATTAACATTAATCCTGAATTCAGACACTGTGACCTGAACAGAGAACATTTTCTTACAAACATCCATGTGGATGGAAGAGAGATAAGAATGTTTACCGACAGGCTTCTCTTCATCATTATATGTGATCACACACACAGAATTAAACCATTACCCCTCATCTGGGGCTCTCCTCAGCTCTTCTCAGGAGGGTGGCACGGATGCCCCACCGGTGGTCCTCCTTGGGCTCTCGCACTCTGGGGCCTCTGGATGTCTGGAGCCTGGATCTCCTCCATGCCTGCTTCATGCCCTGGGGGACGGGGCTATGGCTCTCTACATCCTCTAGCAGACCATTACATGGGGAAACCTTTTGAATACAAGCGCGCTGATCCACACAGGTGTGCACACGGGTGTTCACTGTTCATAGACATAAACTACACCTTTATTGGCTGCTATTTCCAAGCACATTGTGCGCTGTCGGTCCTGCTTGCTACACAACAACATTCAATATTTAGTATTTACTGCTGTTTACACTTAGCTAGATTAACGTGATTGTGTTGTGTTTAGTATGTTGCTCTGTTGTTGTTGTGTTTTTTTTTGCTTGTTTTCTCTTCTTTTTCTCTCAACAGGTGATCCAGGAGATTTTTTTTCTCTCTCTTCTTTCTCTTTCTAAGTGCCCTTTCTCACTGTCCCTCTTCCCTTCTGTTTTTCTTTTCCATCATCTTTCTTTCTCCCTTTCCTATCCCTCAGTCATGTCTGTCCCGTCTGTAACAACTGAAAATAAAATAAAATAAATAATAACAACAAAGGTTGATCAAATGGACCAGTACGGCAAGGGCGTGATGATCCATTTGGCAAAGTAAATCCATTGGGTATCCTTGTTGGTCTTCAGACAACAATTCTGACGGCTAAAGAACCAAATGGGACAGGCAAAAAAAAAGAAGAATTAAACCATTACTAAATATGTAGTTTTGTATTCAGGAAAAGGAGGTTGTCTGTGCTCCAGGTTCAACTTAACCCTTAAGCACCCACAGTGACACAGGTGTCACCGCCCCTTTACACATTGAGGACAGTTTCTGTTAATGTTTCAAAATTGACACTCCCATAGTTTGGGAGTCTGGGTCTGGGCTCGGGCTCTTAAGGGCTAAACAGACGAGCAGGTCCACCACAGGGGGGTGCTGTTTAAGATCTGCTGTCATGATGTGAAAACTGAACTTTGAGTCCTCAGAGCGGTGACTACATGTTTGCATTACCTTTCACTGTGTGTGTGAGAGAGAGTTGAGTGAGAGAGAGACTTTAAACTGTATTCTCCCATTTTTACCTGCAGCTGGAAATGAGCTGGATAAAAAAACATGACTGAAAGAATCTTTCTCTCTGGTTGATGCACCTCTACCAAGCAGAGTGATGGGCAGACGCAGGTGCTCAGTGCGTCATCTGACAGGTGGTTATGATCAGCTGAGAGAAACCGTGATCACAGGTGTCTGTAAAGTAATTTCTCCCTTAAAGACGTTGTGTACACAATGAACCCACCTGACACTTCCTGCAGCATCACTTCTGTTCCCATGGAAACACCCGATGACCCATTTGTTCCATCAGCGTGGTGTGACATGGATGAACCAGCGCTCTCAGGTGTTCAGACACAAAAACAGAAACACCTCGTTCAGTTTGGTTGGCTTTATTAGAAAAATGCTGTTTATGTACAAAGTGCAGCTCCAACGATCAATCGGAACTGGATTCAGTCCCTGTGCCTCACACAGAAACTGGTCTCATGAAGCCGGTTCTGAGCTGGATATTAAAGACCATTTTCAGGAACCTGATTGGTCAATAGGTTTGGGATGTGAATAAGCTCCACAACAACAGGTGGTGAAGTGTCACCACTTCAGGTGAACGTGGGCGGGATCCTCCTCCACAGACCGCCACACAGACAGTTCTTAATCCAGCGCTGCTCCCATTGCTTCATGGCGTTTGTCTTGTTGGGCGAACGGAGCATTGTCACGCAGCCGCACCTGAAAGAGGCGGAGCTTAGTGATGTCATTATGAAAGTGGAACATGTGACATCACTTCCCACGGACTCACCTGGTGCAGGCTTTGCTCTCCTCGGTGGGACAGACGCCCATGTGAACACAACGCAGGTTATCCATCCTCTGGGAGCCAGGAGTCCTGCGAGCACACACAGAAACACACAAGTTAACGTCAGCACAGTCACTGGTACCTTTTCCACTCAACCTGGTTTTGTTTGTTTTCCATTAGAATCCAGTACCAAAAAATGTGTGTGGGGTTATAGGAACTCGGCTGAAAGTCCTGTGACATCATTCGCATGTGACACAAACAGAGGAAGACGTGGAGGCAATGATGTATCTGCTGCTAGGTCTGTTGCGTTGTTCTTTGTGCAGCCGTGTTCCTCATTGCCGGGTTTCAAAAACGGCGGTTTTGATTTTCATGAAGGAGACGCCCTCATGACTCAGCGAGTGACGCCACTGACTAGCCAATTGGTGGCATGCAGGCTGCTGACACCTGAGATCGCTTGGAACCCTGGCCAGTGGGTACTAAATTAGTACCTAGTACCAGGTACTATCACCTAATGGAAAAATCGTAAAAACCGAGCCGACCCGAGTAGGTTCTAAGGGAAACGGCAGTTATGGAAAGCTGCAGGCTCAGGTGTGCATTACCTGTTGAACACCTCCAGAGGTGTGGGCGGGGTGTTGCTGGGCAGGGACGAGGCCTTGCCAAACTGCAGCCTGAGTGGGTGCTTGCCCTGGAGCTTCACCATCACGCCGTCGTTGACGGGCAGCCAGTCCATGCTGGGCACCAGCAGCTGGCTCGGCAGCAGGCAGCACTCGTCGATCAGACTGTCGTCGGGGTCCTGGGGGGCGCCATCATCCCGTGCTGAGTGACAGAAAATGGGAAACCGTTTAGTAGTGGTGACAGCTGAAAACTGCTTCAGCCTCTCTTTGACCCGAGTTCAAGCTTCTCTCGTGCTGAGCTCAGCAGGAGAATTGTTTTCAGGGCTCAGGTGAAGTTGATGGTGACAAAGAGCACACGCCACACGTCTGTGGTTCTGGTCATGCCTCAAACTGGGATGATAAGTTTATAGAGAAAATCTTGTTGATTACAGATTTGAAATCACAGAAATTGATCCTGGGGGAGATTTAAATCAATGCAGTCATAAATCTACAAATTTACAAAAAAGGCTAAGCTACTTTCAGCTTCACTTGTATGGTCTAGATATTCATCCAAGTCTCAGGAGCAGCAGGGAGGATTTCATATTTCAGGAATCAGTGGAGCGATCTGAGGAATCCTTCCAGAGTGACGACTGACCTGTAGCAGCAGCTAGCTGTGAGTCTGAGCTCAGGATTATTTACAGTTTCCATCTTACTGTCAGTTTTACCTACAGAACACCTGTTGCCAAATGCATTGATCCGATTGGTCAGATCTGTTTATTTCCACCTGAAAAGAACCCAACAAAAACAAACAGTAAATTAATTAAGAACAATTTGCACGTGGCGGTGAGTGACGGCCCGTGCCATTCTAGTCTGATCTCCTCTGAGGCTGATGGAGGTTTTCATCAAGTTCTCTCTAACTACACATGGACGATTAGATGTTTTCCTCTCTTTGCTGGACGCTTCCTTCTCCTCAAAACTGCTGATGGAACTGCATGGTGTTTGCAGTCGAGGACTTCCTGTTTCACTCACGGCTCCTTCAACAACACCTGGAATCACCTGCACACCTTTGACCTGATTCACTTTAAACAACCATGATTGAGGGAAGACTAACCCGAAACCTCAGATTAAAGCTGATAAACTTTGACTGAACGTGAGAGGACCTGAGGTCAGATAAAGTGAGTGTGTTGCTTACAGCAGAGCCACAGCTTGGTGAGCAGCCTGAACAGCAGCAGCATGCTGTCCTGGTTGTCCGACGTGGCAGTGAAGGTGGGCAGACAGCCAGGCTTCAGCAGACCCCAGATCCGGATCATCACCAGCATCTCCCTCAGCATCCCCAGAGACGCCCCGTCCCGCATGAAGCCAAACCCGGGCCGGACCATAGAGCCCTATGAGAGCAGCATACATAAACCCGGGGTCAGAGGTCATCAGCCAAACATGATGAGTTCTACTGAGTTCTGCTTCCTGGAGACGAATTGATTGATCAACATCTGCTTACAGCTTCTGTTTCATTGGAATGGTTCCGAGTCACTCCTCCTAACCTGGAATAAGGTGTGTACATCGCCACCCGACTTCACTTACCTGGTTGGGCAGGTTGGCGAGCAGGTACAGGACGAAGTCTCCCACCCACTGGATGAGCTGCTGCAGAGACTGCAGAGGAGGACCATCCAGTACAAACTCCTCCGTCTTCAGGTTGATCATCACCTTATCGATATCTGAGGAGACATGGAGCCATCAGCCACCACCCACACATGATGGGTCACCCCCACCACCTGCGGTCTCACCTGTGTCTGTGTTTTTGGCGCAGATCTCTGTCAGTCGGTCTCCAGGACTCTTGTCCGGGGTGTTGAGGACATGAGGCCTCAGCAGAGACTTGAGGGTGGAGCTGATAGCGATAAGCAGCAGCTTGGCATGGAAGTCACACGCTCGAGCCGCTGTCGCCGTGGAGAGTTTACAGAGAGAAGCCTTCACTGCCACAATGCGTGTCGCCAGAACCTGAAGCAGAGAATGGCAGAGGGGAAGTCCTCAAGCCAGAAACATCAGAAACACCCCTCCTGCGTTCTGCTGACTTTCATCATCTCACCTGTCCTGCATTTTCAAATTAATGGTAAATAATTACTGGGACATTTAATAACGCTGAAAGCATTCTCACAGCACCCTGTCTAGGTGCAGAGGAAGAAAACACACGGTTGGGTTTCTAAAGAGTGTGAGCGCAAATTGCCTCCTCTTCATGTTCCTCCATCTACAAACGTTTCACTGCTCATCCAGACCAAATTTAAGACTTTTTTTTTTTTTTATATAAACACATGTGCCACCTGGTCCTAACCACAGGGACTACTTCCTGTAGTCTGATAAAAACCTGCTACTCATCAGCCTGTGTGAAGCTGATGAGTGCTAACAGCTTCAGCCCCGTTCAGTCACTGAATTTTCCTGATTCATGAAGCAGAACATGAAGAACAAGACAGAAAACTAAACAGCAGTGACGTTTGTAGGGTTAGTGAGGTTGGGCTAGTTGGTATATAATGATGTGCTACATAGTGGCTAGTAGGGATGGGTATCGTTTAGGTTTTATCCGATACCGGTGCCAAACCAGTACTTTTGAAACGGTGCTTAAACGGTGCTCGAACCGGTGCTTAAAGAATGGAGAACACAAACTTTGTCCAAAAACCTCTCATGTTTAGCTGTTTTTTTGTAAAAAGATAACAATGTTAGCCTTTTCTGCAGCTATAGGGCATATATGGTATCATTCTTGGCTGGAAGCAGTGCTTAAACAATGGGAAAAAAACCACAAACTTTGTCCAAAAACCTCTGTTTAGCTGTTTTCCACTTTTTCTTTGGCCATTTTAACCTTTTTGGCCAGGGTGAAGGGAGCATCTGCCATCAAACAAGAAGACAGCCGCATGTAACTACGACGGTGTTTGCTAGTTCACTATACATGCATTAATTTAATAACGTGGTTAGCATACTCAACGTAAATTACACACGAACATTAAGCTACTCTCCCAGAGAAGAACGGCGGCTGCTGCCATCATCATCATCCGTCATCATTTCTGCTACACTGGCAGGGCTAGGGGCCAGGACTCTACTCTTCGGGTTCTTGGGGGATGTTGCTAACTCCGGTCCGATAACAGGCACCACACCCGCAGTATATGTGCTAGGTGTGAGGTCTTGCAGCAAGCTATCAAATACGGTGCATTTCTCGGCTTTTAAAAAAAACGCTATGCGTCGCCAGGTGTTTCATCAGATTCGAGGTGTTACCTCCTTTGCACAGTATCACCTTAAAGCACTTGTCGCAGGCTGCTGAGTTTGCATCTTTTGCTGTGAAGTACAGCCAGACTCTTGACCGCTTCGCCTTGGGCATTTTTAATCTGTAGCTCTGCTCTAAAAGAACGTACGTACCTGGGCCCGCCTACTATCCTTGGAAAGGTAAAATGATTGGCTAGAATCCAAAGTGTATGACATCTCAGGAAAAAAAGCCCCAAAATAAAGCACCAAAATGTGCGCTGCTTTTCGGTCTGGTTACTACCGTTTATGTCAGAACCGGTACCCATCCCTAGTGGCTAGCTACACAGCTACAGTTAGCGTAATATAAACAAATTAGCAGAGTGAAGCTGGAGGATGAATGCTAACTTTTTTTTCTCCACTTGATAAAAGTTAACCCACGGCTTCCCAATGGTTAGGGACAAATGCAATCAAATGGCAGAAAAAAGATGCTGTAAACGGACCAAACTTCAGTCAGGAGAACAACTAAGATAATCCATCCACAATACGAGGTTAGTCATTTACATACTGCTGCAGGGGCTGGACTGTAGTTACATAGTAAGGTTTTAAAAACTGAGCTTTAAAATGAATAGTGGTAATAAAAACCGAGAGAGGCCGACAGTGATCACTGACTGTTTTTAGGGTCTTGTTGAGATTAAATAGAAATAAAACATGTTAAAAACACAGCAGCCTTAATAAACAGAGCAGTTTGGACCCAGAATCAGGGTTAATATCTCATCGCTTAAAGACCTGGCCTTGTGGTTTTCTCCCAGCATGCTTTGCTGACCTGCTGCAGCGCCTGGTTCTGCCTCATGTACTCTTCATGCAGCTTCTCCACCAGGTTGTGCACCATGCTGGGCTGCACATGCAGCAGCACGTCCCACCAGTCGTAACCCGTCACCATGCAGTACTCCAGCAGGAACAGCAGGTGACGCAGCGTCGTGTTCATCTCCAGCACCTGGCCCATAGAGGGCGACACACGCAGCATGTGGAGCTGACGAGAGAACAAACAAACAAACAGATTAGAATTAGATTTCAGAATGACTCAAAGCGGCAACTGTCCAGATGTCCACTGACTCGTCCTCGGCTCACTCTCTGGAGACCTTATTTGGTTGTTTTGTTTTCAAATTTCTTATTTCACATTTCTCATCAACCCGATTGAGTTACTTCACACAGAAGTCATGTAGGTTACGGAGATGTCAGGATTCCCGAGGAAACAGTTTCTCTGCTAAATTAATCGATTGATAAGAAACCAATCGATCTGATCTCTGATTGTTAACGTGTGGCGTTTTATTGATCTGGGCTGAACCAGAACACAGCTGTGTGTCCTCACCTTGCCGTGGTTGTCAACTCCAGCCAGAGCCAATGAGGTCCAGGAGAACTGCAGGGCCTTGAAGTGGACGGCGGGGCCGGTGGTTCTCTGGCGCTTGATGGCCGACTCATCTCCAGGGCGCTGTGCCGAGGAGGCGCCGTAGAACACGCCCATGGTGTGGAGGGAGAGGCGGTGCAGGATCTGGATGCTGCCATCATGAAACGCCAGAGCCAGACCTGAAACCACAATGACATGAGACGGTTACAACAAAGTCCTGCCACCATCTTTAAAGGAAGCCAGATCAAACTTTAACTTCAGGGGTCAGCAGGGTGTCAGACCTGACAGTCCAGAACAAGCATCGCAGTTTAAGATTTGGTAATGGCCCAAAATAAAGTTCACCAGGTAAACGAAACACAGTGACATTACAGTGAGGTCACTGTCTGAGGCTCCTCCCACCAGTGCTGTGAGCAAACACTATGTCGTAACAGACACCGATGCCATGCCCACAATGACTGTGATTGGCCCGTTTAGTACTCTGATTTCCTCCTACACATTTCTTCTTCTACCGCCATTTTTTCAAATCAACACGAGAACGATCACCCCGAACACAGAAACTCTGAGCTTGTTGAAGGTGCTTCGCAGCACGCATGTACACCTCCCTGAAGAACAACCAGCCATTTCCAGCTCTGAGGCTCACCGAGTCCGGGGCAGAACTTGGTGTCTGACGCCACCTTCAGGTCAGTGTTGGAGATGGAGATGGGCAGCTTGGGCAGAGCGACAGCCGACACACGCTCCAGGTCGCTGGTGGTCGTCAGGATCCGCCATTTTAGGATGGTCGGCTGCTTCTCTCCCACTGTCAGAAGAGGTCAAATAAAGAAAGTCAGGGCATTAAATACAAAAGGTCAGTGGTCATGAACTCACACACACACACACAAAGTCTGATTCTTAAAGCCTCTTGTTACTATGTCAACCATTAGCTGGCTGTTACATCACTTCCTGCCTGGTGCTGGGTCTTCTTACCCACTGGCGAACGGTGCTGGAAGATATTATTAACAGGAAGTCCCTCCTTCCTCAGAGACCAGCACTCCACGATGCTGCCGTTCTGATTGGACGCACACAGCAGAACCTGTAAAGCACACACTTCCTCTGAGTTCTGAAGGTCCCGGTGGTCTCGGGTTTAACGGTCACACTTGTCTTATTGATCTGACTGTGCATACTGGTCTTAGCAATTTGACTGGTCACACTGGTCTTACTTGCTCAGAGTTCTCCCGGGTCAGGAACTTGAGGTGGGTGACAGCGGGGTACTTCTCCCTCCTCAGCGGGTCGGTGGTGCAGCGCAGGAAAAGTGAGGGCAGCAGCTCAGTGTCAATGCGACATTTCTCACTCACCACACTGACCACCACCTGAAAAAACCAAAGGTAAAATGTCAGGTTAGCATAAGAGGTGAAAGCCCCTTGGTAACGCCAGCATCTTTCGTCCTTACCTTGTAGAACTGCACAGGCGAAGAGCTGCTGCCATCTGTGGCAGCCACCACAATGTTCCCTCCTCCGGTGAAGGCGATATCGGCCAACGCCACGCGCCCTCTCAGCCGGCACAGGCTCTCGCTCGCCGTCAGCAGAGCGCCGCCCGGCTTCAGCAGCGACACAGTCACCAAACCACTCACCGTCACCGCCAGCCAGCCCTCCATTGGCTTACCGCCAAACAGCGTTAGGGACGGTGAAAATTTCACCCGTGAGAACTTCTCCCCGAAGTTTGTGGAGCCAGACTGAAGGAAGAGGAGAAGAGGAGGCAGGGCTTACTCAACTGGTCTCAGTGAGTGTTAAGACACAGAGCTATCACTACAACGAGCCAGCAGGTGTGTGCACATGTGTGGGCAGCTATTACCATCTCCACGTGCAGTGCCAGCTTGACACCATTGTGCAGCCAGCTGAGAGCGATGATGGGGTCTCCGTCTAGCGAGCTCGACAGGACGCTCTCCCAGCTATTCACCAGGTGATCCGACATCGACCAGCATTTGATCTGCCCGTCGCCGTCTGCAGACAGCAGCCGTGAGCCTGCAGCACGCGCAAACACACAGACACACACGTCACTTCCTGTCTCTCTCAGCAGAACGTGACACTGCAGCATGTACTTACATAAAGCAGGAGAACAGCAGCTTCTCCTGCTGGCACAATCTGAACAGCATATAGCCAATCAGATTCCAGACCAATAACAGTCAATCAGCTGAGCTCATCTCCAAAACATTTAACTGAAGTCTCACCTGATTGGTCCCACTCCAGACAGGAAATGACCTCAGTGTGTCCAGAGTTGATGGAGAAAACATCCCAGGGGTGCTCAGTGTCGATGATATGGATCATGTGACTCACATCTGGAAAACAGAACATCAAGTTCAGCGTGTGTTTGTGTGTTCGCCTGTTTGTGTGTGTGTGTGCGCGTGTGTGTTTGTGTACTCTTGTCGTCGTCCTCGCTCTTCAGGTCTGTGGTGAAGGCCACGAGGTTCCTGCAGGACCAGGAGCAGACCAGCGGGATGGAAGGGCAGTGCGTGCTCTTCGGACGCTTCTCCCACTCACACACATAGGCCAGTTCCATGATTCCACCACAGAAGAAGAATCTGGATCCCAGGTGGATGCGTCACCTAAAAAACAGACCAGTCAGAGGGATTTAATCTTGTCAGCTGCTCTAATCACTTAAACACCGATTACTGACCTGTTTGTGTGGATAGAGCAGAGATGAACATGAGTGATCAGACCTCTGCCTTACCACTACATGTGTACAGATGCATGAGCCACGGGCTCCCCAGTGCCACCTTTACCTGAAGTAGTGGAAAGTAAAACTTTCAAAGGGGACAGCACTTAGCCACTGGTACAGATATGTGAAAAAACAAAGTGCAAGTAGAAGGACAAAAGAAAGAAAAGGAACACACATGCAAAGAAGAAAGCTCTTAAAACATGTGGTTGTCCCCACTGGGCTTTCATCAAATCAGCAAAGACGCACAGAAAAGAAGGTCAGACACCAACTAGGCAGAATAAGAAGGACAAAGGGGAACAACACTGTAATCCCGTATGTAGCAGGTTTATCATAGAAGCATCCCAGTGTACTTCAGACCCAGCCACACACTCAGACACAAACTGGTTCATCCCAAACACAAACTAAACAACAGTGTATGCTGTGCAGTGCTGTGCTGCAAGGAAAGCTCAAACCTGTACACAGAAGAGGGACTCAGCTGTACATCTGCATCTAAAAGTCAAAGGTCACTCTTTTGAGGATGCCAATGTTCACATTTCGGACAGAGAGGACTGATGGTTAGTGGAAGAAGCATCTATGTCCACTGTGAACGAACATTTTTGAACAGAGGGCGGGGTTTACAAAACCGACTATTTCCACCCAGATTCACACCTTGGCTCAGGTGTCCTCAACAGGTCACACGATGGGCTGGGGCAACATCTCACAGTGGTTTCACCATTAAACCCCATTGATGGTAATGAGCCCCACCTTCTTTCATACCTTGGTTGTTGTGTTGACTCACATGATCAATAGTGGGTAAATGACCCAGGATCACCTCTAATGGGGATTAAACACCTGGGACCCTCCACCTTAATTTGTAGAACTGAAGAAGCCTGTTGCATGAAACGTCTTTACAAACTTAAAGCATTTCAGCTGCTTCTTTTTCAAATTGAACTGAAACTGTTCACCCAGGCCGTGCCAAATAACACCATAGTCACAGTACTCAAAGTACTCAGTCACAACAGTGAATGAGCAGCTGCACTAGCCGCTAGCGTTAGCTCACCTGACGGTTTTCCGCTTCTGTCACGCAGATGAGAATGAAAATTAGCCGTTTTCCTTTTCCTATTTTTAAGGCTGTTTAAAATTAACTTAAAGTAATTAAAACACCAAAACATCGAAACACCAGACTTGAGTTAAACTCAGCGCTTTTTGCTTGCTGCTGTTAAAAACAAACCGCTCTCCGTTAAAAGGATGTGGGGACCCCGTGGCTGCCTCTACAGCTGCCTGACTACAAAACACTGACGGCACCCCGAAGCTCTACTCAAACAGCGTCACGGCGAGACGTTTGAGCCGCGTGTCATATAAACGTGTTTGTCTGTGAGATGACTGATATAACCTCTGTGATCAGTTTGATATCGCCCCTGTGCGACGAACCGGCTGTTTATCTGACGGGCGCCGCGGACACCCTCCTCTATCCCCGGTAACATTCTTCCCTGAGCGAAGTCTTCTAGACGGAAAAACAATTAAAAGATACCTGCACCCGATTTTAGTTTATTGTGGTTTCCTTTACTAGTATTTACTGGTTGTTGTTTTTAATAATGGAAACTAAAGCTGAAAAAAAATATCCAACCTCGATGCATTGTCATCTTGTTCATCTTTCCAGAAACATATTTTAAATCTGGTGTCAGGTGACTTTTTCTTTAGCTGTGAGTTCACACCATTGACTGTAATGGTTCACACTGACAGGGTGCACAGCTAGATTATGGTCTGATCCAATGATCTGCTGTATGAGTGAGTTCGAGCCTCTGTTTTTTGATCACCTTTTGTGTTGTATCATGAGCAGGATGCTGTCCATGTGGTTGGTTTTTGTGTGGACTGAAGTAAAGAAAGACTTTATTGAGAAACATCACGTCCTCTTTTCCTGTCTCCTCCTCCCTGATCCTGGTTTTCTTCCCGATTAAAGAGAGTTCTTCCTCTCTGCTGTCACCAGGTACCCTCTGATGTTGTTGGTTACACTCACCTCATCGTTTGTATAATGATGAGGTGAGTGTAATCAAACAATGTGTTTGTTTATTGTGTTTATGTTTTGTGCTGTGTCGGTGTGTTTAAGTGGGTAAATGTATTTGTGTAGCACATGTCGGGATACAACAGGTGTTACAAAGGTGCTTTACATCAAATCAAAACACGAAACAAAAAAACAAAAAAAGAAATGCAGGTAAATTACAAATAAACTAGAATGAAACGTCAGTTTAACCTCCTAGGACATGGTTACCACATATGTGGACATCACATTTTGGGTTGTCTAGACCAAAATACAAAATTTTGCTCTAAAACTGCTGTAATTAAACCTATACTGAAAAAGGACAATCTTGACAAGACACAAATGAATAACTACAGGCCGATCTCAAACCTCCCATTTTTAAGTAAGATCATTGAAAAAGCAGTTTCTCAACAGCTCAATTACTTCTTAACACAGAATAACTGCTATGATGCCTTCCAGTCAGGTTTTAGACAGAACCACAGCACTGAAACCGCTCTGACCAAAGTGTTTAATGACATATGTCTGAATACAGACAGTGGAAAAATGTCAGTCTTAGTTTTACTGGATCTCAGTGCAGCATTTGATACAGTTGACCACAACATATTACTCAAACGACTGGAGAACTGGGCAGGTCTTTCAGGAACTGTACTAAACTGGTTCAAAACATACTTAGAAAACAGGAAATACTTTGTATCAATAGGTAACTTCACATCTGAGCAGACAAGTATCACATGTGGAGTTCCCCAAGGTTCCATCTTGGGACCCCTTCTGTTTAACATCTACATGCTCCCACTGGCACAGATTATAAAGAACAACAAAATAAACTATCATAGCTATGCAGATGACACACAAATATATATCACTATGTCACCAGGAGACCAAGGCCCTGTACAGGCTCTTGGTAAATGCATTGAGGAAACTAATGACTGGTTGTGCCACAATTTTCTCCAGCTAAACAAAAACAAAACTGAAGTAATAGTCTTTGGTGCCAAAGAAAAACGATTACAGGTCACCAGAGAACTTCAATCTATACACCTAAAAACCACCAACCAGGCGAGAAATTTGGGTGTAGTGATGGATGCAGACCTAAACTTAGAAAAACACATTAAGACAATAACAAAATCGGCTTACTATCACCTCAAGAATATTTCAAGGATAAAAGATCTGATGTCTCAACACGACCTGGAAAAACTAGTCCATGCATTCATCTTTAGCAGGCTTGATTACTGTAACAGCATCTTTACAGGTCTACCTAAAAAATCAGTCAGACAACTACAGCTCATTCAGAACTCTGCTGCTAGAGTCCTCACTAAGACCAAAAAAGTGGACCACATCAGTCCAGCTCTGAGGTCTTTACACTGGCTGCCTGTCCGTCAGAGGATAGACTTTAAAGTTCTGATGCTGGTTTATAAAGCTCTGAATGGTTTAGGACCAAAATACATCAGTGACCTCCTGACCCAGTATGAACCTTCCAGATCCCTCAGGTCATCTGGATCCGGTTTTTTATCAGTTCCCAGAGTCAGAACCAGACACGGAGAAGCTGCATTCAGCTTTTATGCTCCATATATCTGGAACAAACTCCCAGAAAGCCTCAGATCAGCTGAAACACTCAGTTTATTTAAATCCAGGTTGAAGACTCACCTATTCTCAGCTGCTTTTGAATAAAGCACCAAATCCACACTTTTAAGCTTAAATTTCAAAACTTACATTTTAACTACTGACTTTATCTACTGTTCTGATTTTATCTACTGTTCTGATTTTATCTACTGTTTTGATTTTTGATTTTAAATACTGTTTTGTTTGTTTGTTTGTTTGTTTGTTTGTTTGCTTGTCTTAATCAATTTTAAATCGTGCTTTTTATTTGTTTTTGTTTTTAATGTCTCTGTAAAGCACTTTGAATCACCTTGTTGTTGAATTGTGCTATATAAATAAACTTGCCTTGCCTTGCCTTGCCTTACAGGTGCCTGATATCCACTTACGAGGACATTATACTGCCACTGTTCTATCAAAATTTAAAACGAATGTCCTCATATGTGGATCTCATTTTTCTCATAAACAAAAATCAGGTAAAAAAAATAATGAATAAATCTGGTAATTCTTTGTTTTTACATTCATCAGGTCACAATCAGCCCAGATAGCAAAGAGAAATTAAAAATGCATGCAATGAAAGAGTTTGGGTCTTAGAGAGTTAAAGCAATGAGAATCACTGTTTAATTTTGTGTGGAAGGTTTTCTGATAATGCTGCTAAAAACACATTGTAAACCTTTGTTTCAGAGATGGGTTTGGCGTGCTCTGTTTGGCTACACTTCCTGTTTCTGGATCTTTTGGAGAAAGTTAGAACCCTCTGTTCAGGTGTTTTTCAGAAAGCAGGTAAAACTGAGCTTCCTGTCGCTGGGATTCTGCTATAATGCTGCAGCTGTCGGCAGATG
The DNA here is from genome assembly GCF_036321145.2 of Pelmatolapia mariae. NCBI lineage: Eukaryota > Metazoa > Chordata > Actinopteri > Cichliformes > Cichlidae > Pelmatolapia > Pelmatolapia mariae. Next base: position 41,148,870 of record NC_086246.1, on the reverse strand, counting down.
TTTGTGTCTTGCAGTGAACCATCTGAATGTCTGAGGACTAAAAATCATTTTTTATTTTTGATGCATCATGAAAACAATCAGAAACTTCCCGTGCTGCTGTGTCAGATTAAAAGTCTGCAGATAAACACTGGAACTCTTTTTTTTTTCTCTAGATGAATCAGACATGTTGTCTCTGTTTTAGGCTCTAACCAACGGACTGCTGATTAGACAAGGGGAACTGCTGTCATCTTCAAGGACCAATCAGCAACAGCCATTTCTGTTGGAGCGTCTTTAGAAACCACTGCATCCCAGCTTGAGGAGAGAAACTCAGTCCCGTATTTCAGGATCTCCTGCCCTGCTGCTTGAGGTCGAGTCCTGTTTCGGAGTCAGGCACACTCACTGGTTCTCCTGGTTGGCAAATCGTCTGGCCTCCCAGAGCAGAGCTCCCTGGTTCTTATGTCGATTGACTCGAGTCGACTCCACAACCTGAAAACAGGCCAAGACGACAAGGAGTTAAGGAGACAAGGAGTAAAGGGGTTAAGGTTACAGGAGAAGCCCATACCTCGTTGTTGATCTCATCAACTGGCTGGATTCCTGCGTACTGTAAAGAAACAAACATATAAAAAATAGACTCTGTTATTATTGTGCAGTTTTAAAACCTCAGTTCCAACAGTCAGGACGCTGGTTGAACTGCAAATAAAAACAGAATGCAATGATCTGCAAATCCCATAAACTCACATTTTATCCACAATAGAGCACAAAAACACAGTAAATACTCAAAATGAGACATTTTACTGTTTCATGACAAATCTGAGCTAATGTGGAATTTGGCAGCAGCGACTTGACCTAAAAGTTGCGACGGAGCAGCAAAAGTGTGTCAAAGTCCGGCAGTGCAAAAGAAAAGATCAAAGGGAGCTGGCAGCAGGTCGGTCACGTGATCAGGTGGAAAAAGATCCTCTCAGAGAGGTGGCGCTTCTCAGAGGTTCACCAACCTGTTTCAGAATCACAGTCCTTGCTGTGAACATTTCATCAACTACACAACATGGCATCATCAGCATATTCAGTGGATCTGAGCGCAGGGATGAGGCTGTAAATCAGTATTGGATTTCTGTGATCTCCAGCTGTTCTCCTCAGCTCACAGACTGATGTTACGGAAGAGGAAACATGGACCTGTCCAGATGTGTTGCTGCCATCATATTCAACACAAGCTCATATTTTTATTCAAACATTTACCATGGTTAAACATTTTATGTGTTTTCTGTGTTCTATAGTAAATAATATATTAGTTTAATAGATTTACAGATTGTTGCATTCTGGCCTGTTTTACAGTTCACACAGACCCAGCTTTGTTGGACCTTGGTTTTTATTTTATTCACTTCCATTTTATTTGTGCAGCATCATTTCATTGACAACTTCTAAATGATCATCTTCATCATCTCCTGAAGCAGGAAGAGGCTGAAAAAACAGAAAGAGCAAAACTACTTACTGCACTCTCCTCCAGCTTCAGTTTGGCTCGATACTCCTCAAAGTCCTGTAGCAGAGTCTCCGTCAGACCTCGCACTGTTTGGGAGGGGGAGGAGGGAGAGGGAGAGGAGGAGGTCCAGGGCCGAGCCGTGATGAAGGAGACGGAGGGCAGACGGAGGGAGGGGCGAGGAGAAGACACGCTGGCTGGTTTCTCTGAAACACCGTGGAGGAAATCATGAATGACGTCATATGTGACACGCTCTGATGTCATCAGTGTTTGAACAGCAGCTGTTTCCTCCAATCATGTTTTTTTTTAATTATTTAAATGGAAACAGAACTTTAACCAGGAAACACATTTAAGGTGGAGCTTTCCAGTTTTCAGTTATATTCAGTGGAATCATTTTAATGTGGAGCTGTGGTTGTTCCTCTAACGGCCAGCAGAGGGAGCAGTAAGTAAGTCCTTTAAAGACTTCCATGTGTCTGTAGCTACTAGCTGCCTGGTAGTGTGATATCCACTAAAATGTGATCACATTTATGTGAATTCATTTATATTTAAGCTATTTTACTTTCAATGTAAGTGATATTTTCATTTGAAAATGCCCTAAATTAACTAGTGTTAACTATAGACCTGGGAACTAGTCCAGGATATTTGTAGCTGGCACTCAATTTTTGTACCAGTAGGTGGCAGTGTGAGACCATGGTTTGGCCTGTTGTTAGCAGTCAGAAGCCCATGCTCTGCGCTGTTTTATCATATTGGCAGAAGGAACGACAAACTACGTCTCCTTGTCAAATCATTTCTTTCCTGCTTGCAGGACACACATATAGCTGTCTACAGGTGCTGCCACATGGTACCTGTAACACTAGCTTCACTGTGTTTGTGCAGTTGGAGATTTTGGAGCATTTTTAATGACATCATCTGACCAATTGTATGGCTGCTGAGAGGTTACTGTACCAGCACACAGTCCAACAGGTCTAAGCTCCAGTTTGGGTGTGCAGTGAGATTTGAGGATTATAATTGGATGTTACTGAGCACTGGTTAGCAGATATCTGTGTCTGTGTGATACACCTGTACAGTCTGAGGATGCACACTGATGATGATCATGCAGCGAAACTGTTAAAACCAGGGGTTCATAAACCAATGAGTAACATCACAGAGGTTGGGTCCATCTTTTATCTACAGTCTGCTCATCATGTCTGCTGTGAGGCAGGGTTTCTTAAGATTGCGCTGCTGCAATGTTTCCCAGCGTGGATTCTCTGGATAACAGAATGTGCTGATTGGTCATCTGCTCTGATGAGCGAGTGTGTGGCTTTGGAGCAGCTGTTACTGATTGACTGAAGTGGATTTCGGTGCTCCGCTGGACTTTGATCATTTCTTTCGTTGAGTTACTCATTCTCTGATTTTATATAACAAGTTTACCTTCCTTCCTGCAGATCATTTTCACACTCCTTCAGTGGATTCCACAGACATTTAAACCTTCAGCAGCACTCTGTCTCTCTGCTCTGATCTCTGGGTCTTTTATTTTGAAGGTTTCCCCCTCAGCATCACCTGTTGTTGGTCACTTAAGTCAGAACATCACAAACTGGGTGTTTATAAACAAAAAAACCCCTGTTAGTAAAAGTTGCTTGTGAAAATCTGATCACAGCAGCAGTATGGCGTTATTTTTGTGCCACTATTCTGAGCGCACGTAAAAACAAAAAAAGTTGTTGCATCGCATTTTGAGGAGAAATTTATTTTGAGCAAAGAAAAACTAAATTTGAGTGAACAAAGAGAGACCAAAGAGAGACCAAAACAGGCAATCAGTTTTTGCATCCAAGTCTGTGATTGGTTGGTTTTGTGGCACAAATATAACAGTCTACAGAAAGAGTTGAACGCGCAGGGAGCAGAGATGTTGAGAGTGCAAGCGACACACTGCGAACAGGTCCGCAGAGATCTGAGCAAGAACAAATGCAAAAAACTGAGCAAGAGGGGCTGTTACTGTGTGTTTCTATGGATAATAGCAAACACTGAAATAAATTTTTTGCACGCAGCAATGAATGAATTTTGTTCGCTCAAAATGTAGCTTTTCTTTGGTCAAAATAAATTTCTCCTCAAAATACAACACTTGTAAAGAAAATGTTTACATGCGCTCAAATTTTTTTTACGTGCACTCAGAATAGTGGCACAAAAATAACGCCATACAGCACCAGGTGGACAGAGGAACGGCAGACTGAAACAAACCCTGAAAACTACAAACTAATGATAGTGATGAGCTGGAGGAAACTGTATAACATCCTGCTTGTCCTGAGTATGGATACATGTGAGCCTCACAGCTTTTCTTTGTGTTTTGTTTTTTTACTACTTCATTTGTTGTCTTTGCTCTGTTTGAATAAAGCTTTAAATAGTTCTTTTGAAGAACATCTGAGAATAGCTAAGCGCAAATATGGTTATAGGTTACTGTTTGGCTTTCTGGACATTTCCACATATTTGACTTTTAAACCTGCTGATTAATTTAAACTAACAGTGATGAGATGTGTTTAATCTTCAGTCAGTCACTGTGACCGCTGCTCCACACATCGTCCCGAAACATAATCATTAAAGCAACAGAGCAGGGTTACTGTGAAACAGCATATTTCAACCCAAACCATCTTTTCCTAAACCTAACCGAGCGCATTTTAGAGCCTTGAGCTGAACGTGAAGCACAGCAGGGGTCAATGTGGGCCTCCTGGGAGGTTTTACTACTGCACCTGATGCGTCACTCAGACACCATTGGACCAACAACAGTGTTACATGGGTTTAATAAGGCCGGTGAAGGTTAGAGTCTGACCATACATGGCCACCATCTCATGTCAGAGTTTTAATGATGTCATAGTGTGATGAGTTTTTCCTTCAGACCGAGTGCTGGTGTGGACTCTGAGGAGGAACCGGGTTTGAGTCCAGGCCTGCTGGGGGGTGCCTCTGTTCAGACTCATAAACACCTCTGAAACACTGAGTCAGCAAATTCTCCCATGAGCCACTCTGATGTGATTGGGTAGGTTCAGTCCTCTTTCTAATATTTGGTGAACATTGGGCCTCGGAGAGGTGTGTTAGTGTTACCGCTGGACAATAAACTCACAAACCAAAGCACAGGCTCTGTTTAAGGCAGCAGCCAATCTCCCTGAGAGGAAACACTCTTTCAATCGTGGTTTGGTATGGGTCGAGTTAACATGGACTCTTTCAGGGCCCAAAGCTTCTCTTCCATCGTCTAAACCTAGCTAACATACCATTGGTTGTTTTGACAGTGAATGACAGGCGGAAGATATGTGGTTGGTTACAAACAGGTGAAAATAGTTTTCCTTCAAAGATTATTGAGTAACAGCTAAGTCCTGTTCCTGCCGGAGTGGTGAACTTTGACCTGAAAACAGCCTCGAAAGTCATATTTGGTCCTAAGCTGAAATTTATGTGGAGTCTTTCCTGAGATATCGAAGGACTAAAATCTAATGAGGTCTGGAAACATCAAAGAACGTTTAGATGTGATTGGACTGTCAGAACAAACTGACATTGAGAGTTATGGGGCACTTTGAGTTTGCTGTGATCGGGTCAACAGTACGTACCTGTTTTTATCGGCGGGTAGAACTGACTGACGGCCTTCTGGGTCGCTTGTTCCACCAGAGGAGCTGGAGAGAACAGCTGCTGTTTGGCTTCCTCCCTGGACTCCCTCAGCTCCTGCTCCCTTCTCAGAGCCTCCTCAATTTCCTTCTCAATGAAGTCTGGAGCTCCTCTTCCTCTACACTGCAGGCCAGTGGACTTCAAGCTCTCCCTCCAGGACTGAAGGGCTGTTTCACTTTGAGGTGTCAATGCTGGGGAGGCAGTAGAGGAAAAGGAAAACACTTGATCCTGGTCAAGACGTCTTCTGTCCTGGACCCCAGAGTCTATCTCGATCAAGGAAGAGGGAACCGGGCTCATCTGTTTTCGTTCTTCAGGGTGTCGATGAGGACAGCAAGGAGATGGAAAGACTTCACTTGTTTCAGACTCAGGCTGGCTGCTCTCCTCTGTCAACCTGTCCTTGTTTCGTGGCTCCGACTGACTTCTAGTCTCTTCGATATTCTGAGAAGGATCAAGCTTATTCTGGTTCTCGTTTTTGACCTCTCCCTGGACGATGAAGCTCACTCGAGTCTTCTCTTTCATTTTGATCGGTGCTGGTCGTGGTTGTAAGCGTTTGGTTTTGATCTCAACCATCTGTCCCCAACTGTCACTAAGCTTCAGGCCTCGAGAGCGGCGCAGGTTCTCCTCACGTTCCTGGATTAACCGAATCTCCCGTTCAATTGGGGTCTCACAAGCACTAGTGGACTTGATGGGTCTGTTCAGCTGCTGTACGTTATCGTTGAACACCCCATCATCGCTGACATAGCCACCACCCACCTCCCCTGATAGCTCCTCCAGTCCAGAATCCAGGTCATCAAACACGCTGCTTTGTCTGCTCAAACGTTCCTCAGTCTGGAACACTATCACCTTCTTCTGTCGATATGCTTCATCTTCTTCAGGTGCTTTAAACTGTGCTGCGTTGTTACTTGTCTCCACCTTCTTTGGTGTGGTTACATCAAGATCTGGCCACAAATATGACTTCAGGTGTGTTCTTGGGGACTTCAGAGGACTGGACGGAGCCTTCAGCCGGTCCTGCTCCAACTTCAGAAACTGTTGTCGGACTGTGTTGAAGTTGATCTGCTCCTTGTCGATGGTTCCGGGCTCAGCAGGACGAGGCGGTTCTGGTCTGGAACTGACTGGCTTGTAGCTTAAACTGAAACCTTCTATCAGTTTGTTTGTAGACTGGCTCAGGTCCTCCTGGGAGCTCAGCTGGTCCTGAAACCCAGCACTCTTCTTGGGAGCTTGGGTACGAATGATCTCTTTGCGAAACTCCTTCTCCTCTTCCTCACCAACCACTCTGATTCCGTTGTTTGCATCGACCTTGTACTGCAGGTCTCCGTTGCTCTCTGAGAATAGACTCTCGGGCTTCTTGCTGCTTGTGTAGGTCTGTAGTTTGAAGCCCTTCTCTTGCTTCAGGGTGGCCAGCATAGCCTGGCGCTGTGGTGAGACCATCCAGGCTTCATTCAGCTCAGCCTCAGGGCTTGCTGGATCTTCCACAAAGGAGTAAAACCCACAATGAGAGCCTGAGCTGCTGCCAGGGCTGCTGGGACTGCTGGGTTGCCACTCGTCACTGGAGTTTCCCCCATCAGGCGACACGGCAATCTGCCGGGCCTGAACCACAACATCCTGAAACTCGTCACCCTGCTGGGAGGAGACGACTACGCAAGGCTGACTGTGTGAAACTGAGATGCTCCTAAAGGCGGTGTCCAGGTCATTTGGACCTGGGGCCGGTACAGCAATGGTGCGTAGGTCTGATGGTTGGAGCGTGGGGGACAGAGGCTTTAAAACCCAATTCTTTGGAGTGCTGTCCATGGCTGCAGGTGGTGTGGCAGAGCCAGCGGGTGACAGAGGTTCTGACAGATGGTGATGAACAGAACTCGACTGAGAAGATGGAAAAGTCAAAACATCCTGATGGTTGCCCGCCGAAAGTCTCTGAAACAACAGGGAGAAAATAATGGTTACTGTGGCAACCACAGAGGACAGCAATAGGGACAGGACAGTTTCTCTAGTAACAGGAATCAATATGGAGGGCTGATTGGTTGCATTGGAAACATCCAGTTCAACTCAGTTTTATCTATATAGTGCCAAAGCACAACAATGGTTTCCTCAGTGCACTTTACGTTGTAAAGTACAAAACCCGCAGTGAACATAAGGGGTGAAAAGACTCAGATCCATCCAAACATGGAGCAGGAAGCTGAGACAGGAGGTCACAGCAGACCGTTTATCATTAGCTTAGCGAAAACTATGGGGTCAGACTGGAACATATTCTTGAACAGAAGAGATTTAGAAAATCTCAAACCTGATGGAGCAGGTGGGTGGAGCTGCTGTGACCACTTAAAGAAGTTTATCAAATCCATAAACCTCAGAGCAAACCCTGAGCTTTGGAGCCACAGGGACTCATTGACCTCATCATTAGGAATGTGTTTTATATGAACGTTGTCACTAAACACGAGACACAGACAGGAAATGAGGAGAAGCAGAACTGATCCACTAATCACTTCCTGTACTTTTCTCTGTACATTCACTAAGTGTGCCGGATTTATCCAGCTGGGGGGCTGGTTCAGGGCCCTGGGGCACATGTTTGACTGTGGCATGTCTGACCTGAACTGGGATCAGCAGCTGAGTTTTTATGGAGGAAATTTAACTGAATCCAAGGAATGATGGATCAGTGATAACGTTTACAGCGACTCTCGTAAAAGACAGACTGAAGTCATGTGACCGTTTACGGGAAGGCAGCTCGTCTGTTGTCATGAACTCTAATAATTAATCCACCATGGGATATAAAACAGATAAAGTTCAGTGGCGTGTAGAAATCAGAGCTGCTCGGATAAAGGTGGAGGTCAGAGGGTTATAAACCTGCAGCAGTTCAAAGTTCAAAAGCTGACAAAGATGTAAAAAGACCTGTTAGCACGGAGAACTGCGGCTCAGAGCTGTCAGCTGAGCGTGCCAGGGTTACAGGTACACACACACCTGAGTGCAGGACATCAGGTCAGGTGTGCTCCTCACCTGTCACAGAAATGCAGCTCTGTGTCTCTGAGCTGAGTCGGGACTCAGACCAGCAGTGACGGCCATCTATAATCTTTAGTCCGTGCAGGCTGGGAATGCTATGAGGTGCTCAGAGACAACATTTCTTCTTATTCTTTGTCATTCCAGCGTTTCCTGCTGTCAGGGACTCTTTATGCTACCATCTCCTCACACCTGAGTGCCCCTGAAAGAGCTTAAGAAATCACTTCAGCACTCAGTAGCTGCTCTGATACCCCTGTGGGCAGTTATGTGGGCATCTGCAAACTTTTACTCCGTCACGCCACTGGAACAGACCGGCCTTTCAGAGGGCCTCTTCTGGTCCCTGGGCCTGTTATTTTATTCCCTGGTATAAAGTCTTCTTTCACCTGTTTGTGCAGAAATTCACCAGCCAAACACGAGCCCCAGATGACACTCGACTGATTCCTGGAGTGTTCCAGACAGCGGTGGCCTCAGAGCACCCTCCTGTCTGAGCATGCCTGATAAGCGGCTCCTCCTGCAGACAAGCCGCTGCTGTCACCTGATAACATGTCCGACTGTTTGGAGACCACCCATAGACACAGAAACTGATCCTCGGGGGGCAGGGCTGTAAAACTTTGTGTTTCGGGTGCTTTCAAGAAGTAACCGAGTCCTGGTCATGTGACGATCAATAACTAATAATAAGGCAGCAGCAGTATTCAATAAAAACTCTCCTTCACACCTTGGATTCAGAAAAGTGGCGCTCCCAGTCTCATCACTAGTCAATGATTATAAATATCATTAATTAAAGATGTTATTGATTACAGTTGTTACTGATTAAAGATCCGATTGATCGTGTAAAGGTAGATCTGAGCTGATTTCTTACCTCTGATCAGTTTTCTGCCTGCTGCACAGCCTGAAGAACAACTGACTGATGTGCCAAAGGTCACTGAATGCCCACTCACAGGCCCCGCCCCTAAAGCAATGCCCCGCCCCCCCAGAGACCAGTCTATAATGATATTCCTAACAGGCAGTAGCAGCCTGTGAGTGTTTTATGGTAAGACGTAGAGACGCTGACGGACAGGAGAGTGGCCGCAGCTCGTGATCCACGCTGGATCATCAAACTGAAGGCTTCACTCCTGCTCGTAAGAGCACTCCCTGCTGCCCCCCTCAGCTGAACAGCAGCTTCTGTAACACAACAAGAAGTAATGCAATCACACCACTCTGACCTCTGACCCTGGGGACAGAAAGTGCATGTCTCACCTTCGTCTCCTGGTCCAGACTGTGACACAGAACCTGCCAGGGAGGTGTGTACCTGAACATCCTGCCGGTCTGAACTGGATCTGACCAGTTCTGGTTTTGGATGATGATGTTAGTCAGACTCACCTGGTCAGCAGGAACCAATCACCACAAGCCCTGAAGCAACAGTAATATAAATAGGAAGTTACTAAGGAGCTGTACCTTTTCAAAATAAAGCGATCAGAAAATTATGGATTTGTTTATGTTCTTAATTGCAAAAATATAAAAATATAAGAAACAGATTTGTCAAACAGATCATCTATTTTGTTTTGTGGTGATAAATCTGTAGATGTTGCTGTACTAACTGCTTAGATACCAGGTTATTTTATATAGTTTTAAATTATGATTGGCGTATATGATTTTTGATCTTGTCCATAAGCGTATGACTACATGTCCAGTCTAATCGGTCTAATTATGGCTGATTTTATTCTTTTCTTTGTTCAGACTGTTCTGAATAATCATTCATATATTTGCTGTAATGTGTGGGGGTCTTTGCCTTTTGATGACATCACCCTGCAGGTGTTACACAGCTTCCCTCAGGTGTTGATTGATTTAAACCTTGGGATGGTTTGTAATCCTGATGCTTACTGGAGTTTTATTTTTTTGAAATGTAAAAAATGTTTCTCAAATTTTACTAATACCAATATTTTTAACTTATAAGGGCACCTTATGTAAGTGAGAGCAGCATTTCATGACTCATGAGATTAATCATCATCAATTTCACTGTAATTTTTCTTTTCCACAATAATTAGTTAACACAATAAAACATACCTTTCAGCATTTCATGCATTTTTAAACTGTGTTTGTTGAGACCTGGAATGTCTTTAAGGCACTTTGGATCACCACCTGTAGTTTAAATGTGCTACAGGCTGTAAATAAAATAAATGTGAAGGTTCAGCTGTTTATCATAGTGCATGTTTGAAGTATATCTTCTCATTTCCAAAAATGAGAAATGTGAATGGGAGGCAGAGGACAGGACTAAAGATGCACCTGTGTGGCACACCTGTGCTCCGGATTAGGGTTAATAAGGTGTGGCCTCCCATCCTGGCATTCTGGGCCTATATATGATCCATGTGCTCAGTAAAGAGTTCAAGCGGTCACCTTATTAACCAGTTTGTTGGGCTGAACACAGAGCTCAAATCAACAAACAGCATCCGTACAGGTGTGCTGATACAGGTGTGTAAGGACTGTGTCTTGTCTCTCACAGATGTTTTGTAGACCAGCTGGACAACAGTCGTTTGGACAGGTGACAACTGGTGAGCTGGCACAATGATGGCTGACTTGAGGTTTTCAAACCAGACATAACAGCAAAAACAACAGCAGCAGCTTGAAGACAGCTGGACGCAATCGGTCATGTGATCAGCTGGGCAGTCAATAAGAAGCTGCAGTATTTATCAGATGTTAAAATCCGTTTTTATTACTAAGACACACAGAGATTAACTCAGAACTGAAAAACATGTTTCTGTTCTTTCTTCTTGACAGGAAATTGTAAACATACGAGTGATATCATGAGTAAATATCATTTGTTTGTTTTCTGTTTGTGTAAACAGCTTTAACCAGTCATATTGTCTGACTGCCAGAGGAGGGCGGGCTAATACTATTTACATTTCACAACATCATCAAACCCGCTAATAAATTAAACCCGTCATCAGTCACATGATTAGAGATTGGACACACAGGTAGATGATGTCATCATGATGTCACACAAGTAAGAATAAAGAGAGGAAAACAGAATGTGGACTCACCCTGCAGTCGCCGACAGACAACTGATCCACGCCAACGCTGTGTGTGAGAGAGTGTGTGAGTGTGTGTGTGTGTGTGTGTGTGTGTGTGTGTGCTGGTCTCTATGACTCTGTGAGGACATGCCGCCTGGTCCTTACTTCATGTCAGACCTTCAGAGGACTGAGTTCAGGATCAGGCTTAGGTTTAGGTTTGGGCTCAGGTTCCAGGTGGTTTATTCTTCGAGTCTGTTTAATATTCAGAGTTTGGAGGTTTTTCAGTCATTCAATTTTAACATCAGGAGCTTCTGAATAAATTCTGTTCAGATCAAAAAGTTTAAAAATAAAAAGCAGGTTGTGTTGTTTTTACTGTGAATCAGATGTGTAACAGGAGCTCTAAAGATGTGTTCAGCTGCGATTCCCAGACAAAAGCTGACTTTTGAAAATAACTTTTAAAATAAATTCGACATCAACCCTCTGGTGGGTCAAACTGATACTGCACTGTGGGAGTCAGAAGGGTAAGGTCATCAAAATGTTAACCACTGGATTTAAGATATATTTCTGAAATTTCTAAATTAGCTGCTTCCTTCCTCCTTCAATCAGATAAAAAAAAAAAATAGCAGATTTGAGAGTTTGAGGAAAGTTTCTAAGAGCAAGTGTGCAAAAAAAAGGAGCCAACAAAGCTCCAAGCAGCAGAAACAGACGTAGAAGAGATAAGGAGCTTCTACAGTCATAATTCATCCACATCAGTCGCACTTCAAGATGCAGCTGGTATCAGAACAAGTCAATGTTAGTTTGTTTTAAAATTATTATTCTGAAGATAAATCAGCCTCTTTGGAAAATGGAGGGACCCAACTGTCATATCTACAGATCTGCCGCCTCTCTCCACAGAAAGACACAGTAACAGTAGTCACAACAACACAAACAGGCAAAGCTTAGTCATTCATTTTTATCGTATTTTTAATTTGGTAGTTGTTTTGATCTGTGTTGTTCAGCACTTTGGTCTGCCTGGTGTGTTCTTAAAGTGCTATACAAATAAACGATGATGATGATGATTCATGTACTTATATTCACAGAGTCTAGATGGCGAGGTTTCAATAACCTAGATGGCGAGGTTATTTAAACCTCACCATCTAGACTCTCACAGAGAAGATCAGCTGATGAATTTCACAGATTTCCTGAACTTTTTATCTGTTCAAGTTTGTTGGATATTCTTTATTTAACCAGTTCTTAGCCATTGCTTCCTCACTTGCAGGTTGTATTTTTAAGAAGTATTGATCTTGTTTTTTGAGTTCATTCGAGTGGCGATATAAAAAAGACTAAAATCAGGTTAACCTGTGGGCTGATTATTGAAATCATCAGTGTTGCCAAGAAGAACCCACAGGACAGTTCCAGAAAGCATGAAATTCGTCAGCAAACATGTTCTCTAACAGTGACCAGACTCAGGTATTTCATGCTGTTTTATTCTTACAGTAATTAAAAACCCGAAAGAGTCACGTTTGTTAACAAGGACCCCAAATGCAGACACACAGTAAGCCACAATAAACTAATCAGGATGCAAGAGTGGACGACAGTATAACAAGGCGACGAGGACACACAAATTGAGGGTATAAATGCAGGCAGAGGTATTCAGGGAAAGTAAAACTGAATACTAGATACATGTGAGGTTATGGTTAAATCAGCTGTAGAGAAATATTAGCCTTATCCTCCCTCGGGGATTACTAACTGCACAGTTCAAAGAATAAATGTTTTAATTGTGCAGGAACTGTATTTGTGTGTTTGCATTCACATGGACCAGTTTAAAACGGTCCTGGCAACGCAGTGTGTCCCAGGACCTCACTCAGCCACAAAAACCAACGTGTGTGTGTTTCAGTGTTGCTGAGCAGCAGAATTTATCAGGAATGCTGCTGACCAACAGAAACACACACACACACACAGAGTGAACACATGGAATTTGGAGTTATTTTACTTTGTTTTTTGTGAGTTTTTTTGGTTTTAAATCTTTCCTTAAAGTCAAGTTTGTAGTTGTCATTGTCTGAAAATTAGTGTTTAATCAGTTAGTTTAAGCGGTTCATCACAATAACAATAAAACACCAATTCAGACACTCAGGCTGCCACACACATTCGACTAAATACAGTGAAACTGCAGAGACTGTAGGTCCATAAAGTCTGACCCCATCCTGCACATTCTTAAAGTGCATCTTTAAAAAACTAATTTCTGTTATTTGGCTTTAAATAACAGAAACCCAGAGTCACAGTTGCTGCTATATATTGTCTCTGATATTTGTGTGTGTGTGTGCAGCCCGCATGCACAGGGTCAAACTTCACTTGTGAACTAATCAGGGAATAACGGGGTGAAAACACAACCTGCTTCACTGTCAGCAGGTACTGTCTCCTGCAGTGGGCGACACTGAGCCTCATTCTGCAGGTTACTAAGACAACAGCAGGAGGCTGCAGAGCATGCAGACGCTGCTGAGTGAAATAAATCCCTCCGTTCTCCATCTGAGCTTGTTTTTATCTTCCTCAGAGTCTCAAACACAGCACTCTGCTGGAAAACCTCTGTGAAGTCACAGACCCACCAAGACAAACCCTCGATCTTCCACTCGGCTCCAGAAATGCTCAAAAGATCAAATAAAAACAGAAAAAGCAGCAACGTGTTCAACCCCGCCCTAAATCCTTCCTGCTTCCTGCTCCTCTCTGACCTTAACGGGAACATTATCTCCAAAACAAACATGTTTTATTTAGTCTTGAGACCATAAACTCACCAGGAAAGAGTTCACTGAGCTCAAAGATCATCTGATGAGGAGACTCATTTCCTCACAGACTTCTATCCAATCAGAGCAGAGTCGTTGCCCCCAGGACGTCAGACAGACCCACACTCTGTGTGTGAAACATGACGACCTGATGAATTTCAGACACAAGCTGATGATCTGATAATGTTTCAATACTGATCTGTAGCAGCAGATATGAACCTGGTTTTAACCCTGACCCTGTTTCAAGAGCTTTCTCTATCAGACATCGAATCGCTGAAATCATGATCAGCTGTGAGGAGTCTGAAGAAAGAATGAGGGCATGTTTTCAGGCTATAAATAAAACTGGATGTAAGGTCCATCCTTGTGTGTGAACTTCTCAAGTCAAGTGGCTTTATTGTCATTCCCACCATGTGCAGTGGTACAGTACACAGTGAAAGGAGACAACATTCCTCCAAGACCATGGTGCTACATATAACAGACACTCAACACAGGACTACATAAAGTGCAAGTGTGCAAAAAAAACTAAACAAAGACAGAAACTATACAGACACAGCAGTGCAATAGAAAAGTGCAACAATGACAGTGGGTTGTGCAAAAACTAACTTGATGTATTGAGGGGTGTGTGTGTGTGTGTATGAGATTGTGCAAATAAGTGTTTGTGTAGCTGAGATATAGTCACAGTGAACTTTTTTCAAACTGCATTGTATATATTTTATTTTTCATTACTTAAATGGAATTTTTGTAATACCAAGGTTCCACTGTTGTAGTGGGACTTTAATCAGTGGGACACTGCTAGGAAACATGTTGCATGTGTGGTGGGTTCCCAGCCAGAGTCGCATGGACTCCACACTGGTAAGGCACATTCTCTGTAGCTTGTCTCCCTGTACTAAATTATAAATTTAAGTTCGGTGTATTTTGCTTTACTAAGTATTAGTTCTTAGGGCTAAAAGTCCCCAAAGTACCAAAGTGATGGAAACTGCCTTTTATCATTATACCACCTATTTATGTGTTTTTCACTTGTGCTAAACAGGGAGGTCTGCTGCTGCATTTTGTCTTTTAGGCATATGTAAATAGCCCCCCCCCCCCACCCCACCCCAAGCAGTCTGGCTCCTGAGGACCACACTGCCCTCCTCGACACTGGACTCTCTTCTCCACACACTTCTTGGACTACATAACACTGTCCTCTCACTCCCGATACTTGCACTATGCTGTATTGCACTGTTTGACTCTGTCTGTGTACTATTGTACTTATTTATTCTTGTTCTTTTCTGTTCCTATTCTATTACTATTCAAGTACAACACTGTTGTACTTCTAATTATTATTTTATCTTATTCCTGTATAGTTGTGTATATATTTATATTTTATTTTTTTCAGTTTATTTTTACAGTTTGCACCTTTGATCTAGGAGGATGATATTTCGTCCCACTGTGTACTTGAGTCTATATTGTTGGGTTGACAATAAAACTCTACTTGACTTGACTTAAATGTTAGAGTCATGTATAGATTTTGTTTTATGTGTATAATGAGTTTGTCATATAAGGCTGCACGCTAAATAGTATTTTCAGTCATGTTGGGAAAATTTACTTTTGTATGAATATGTGTTTTGTAATTGATCCATCTTAGTGGGGATTTAAATATTATAAGTGATTATCAGTAGTTTATTTTGAAGTATACTTTGCTTCATATTTGTCTCAGTTTTACCCCGCTATTACACTTGATTTTGAAGTGGCTGTTGAGAGAAACCATTGTTTTGATATTTTTATGTTTTTAAATATTGTGGGCCAAAGTTGCATGGACTCCACATTGGGATTAAGAAACGCCTGCTGCTGTGAAAATGCTTAGAAAATAAAGCCATTTTTGCATCCAGTCCCTGTTTGTCGTCATAAAACAGTCTACCATTTGAAATCTGCTACACTTGGCAGTGACGTGTATGAGGGTGTGTGTGTGGCAGTCCAGTCACTGAGCTGTGAGAGTTGGATCCTCTTGGTGAGCGTCGCTGACTCAGCGGGTGGATCCAAAAACAGCTGATGGGATTGTGAGTGCAGTTTGATGGAGCCCAGTGTGAGTGAATCCTCTGAGGTTATGTCAGACTTTCAATGCAGCACGCTTCAAAAGATTTCCACAGAGATGAAGATCAGCGAATGCTTTTCAAACTTTCAGAGGTCAAAGAAGCAATCAACAATTAAAACGTTTAATTTTATTCAATAAAGACGACAGCAGCTTCGAGCTCTCATCTGTTTCCTGTAAAGATCATTGGTTTGAGTAGCGCTGGATTAAAACCTCTCAGACTGACCTGATCACACAGAGCCATGCACGAGTCTGCAGGATAAGACCTCATTCAAGGACAGGTGAACAGACCTGTCAGGTATAAGACTCCAAACATGCATTTCTGTATTAAACCTTCATGTAGCTGTTTATCAGATTTATAGTGTACACATTAATTAATGCTATAATTTGCACAATCTTTTACTCTGCCCAGTTTTATTGTCTTTGTTTGTTTTCACTGCCATATATGTAACATTTTACACAGCCTTCAGTGCCCGTGGCACTTTTACTGTGTTTATTTATTGTAGACTGGACCGTCTTTATCCTGCTGCTCGAACACAATCATTTCCCTTGAGGGATAGAGAGGTACTTGTTGGTCCATATAGAAGGTGGAGGTGAAGAATTTAGGCTGCGGCACAAAAGCAGACTAGTTTCTGCTCATTTTATTTCTTCTTTTAAAAACTCAGACAGCTTCTAATAAATATAATAATACATTCACAGAAAGGAGGGGGAGGAGCTACAAACATCCTGGCACAGCGAAGGCGGAGGCTAACACTGAGGCTATGCTAACACTGAGACATGTAAGTACAGACGTGCAGAGTAAAAAAGTAAAAAGGCTTCAAGAAAATAGAAAAAGTAAAGAGAGGCTTTATACACCTGAAGAAAGAAACAGGAAGTGATGTTGGGGGGGCTGTGAGCAATGGGAGGAGTTTTCAGTCCTTTTTATTTTTGTATTTGCGTGCTAAGTTTCAAGGCGGCACCCCCCCACAGGTCACCAGGTCACATGATGCTACAGCACTTACACGGCTTCTTCTCCTTCTCCTTCCCTGCCGTCTCCCCATTGCTTGCCACTGGTATCGCCATTGGAGGTTTAGTGGAGGTTGGTGGGGCCTTGGAGGTGGGCAGAGGTGGATCCGCCTCCTTTTCTCCCCCTGATGTCTTCCCGTTTGGGTCATCAATGTGCACCAGCTCGGCCTTCACCGTGCCCTGCAGCCCCAGCACCTTCTTGGTCTCGTCTTCATCCTCTACGCTCTGGTATCCCATGAACACCATGGTAACCGGGTTCTCAGTGCTCGCCTCAGCCACGCTCGGCTCACCACCCACTTTGGCCTCTAGCCCTGTGATCTCCACTGGAACCTGAGGTAGCGGCGACTTGGACCGCATCAGCCCCAACTCCTCCCGAACCTCTGCTGTCGGGAGGGATGTCACAGTGGTGACAGTCTGTGACATCATCGACGCCTCATCAGCTTTGTGGATGAGCTCTTCAACCTCAGAGGAGCTGAGCAGGTGGACATCCTCACCATTCAGCTCATGGACCACTGGGAGACAGGAAGACACAGGTGAGGGTCAGAGTGCGACATCTGAATGCTCTCCAGCTGAAGGACCAATAAAGACTCACTGAGTGATGTCACAGAGTACACCTGTGCATCAGCTTCCTTCAGCTGGAGCTGAAAGTGATGAGGTGTGACCACCTGACTGTCAGGTGAGTGTTGATCATGCAGGCAGGCTGAGGCCGCTGTGGCTTTAGGAGAAGGAAAACTGCTGCTGTGAAAACCTGCAAACCTCCAGCAGGAGGCGCTGCAACAACCAGACACGTGGATCTGCTCCTCACACTGTGCTATAAAATGTCCACTGCAGGAACTCAGCAGGAATGACCCTCAGATCTGAAACTCTCAGGATACAACAGCCTGTCACAGGTGTGTAACGCAGGTGTGTAATGCTATGAAAATACCTGGTGGAACATCTGGCAGGTAATGAGTGGAGTTCAGAGGTCCTCCCAGAGATGCTGAGAGTTTCAGAATTGAAGATGTGGAGGTGTTCAGCAAAGACTGTGAGGGCAAATAGTTCAATAATTTAAGAAAAAAAGAATGAGTGATTCATCATCTACAGTCCATGAGCTTGTGAAGAGATTCAGATAAATGCGCGCACAGCAGAGCTGAAATCAGCCCTTTGAGAGTCAGTTATTGCATCAGCAGGTCCCTTCTCGTAAAGCCGGCTTTGTTTTTATTTATTTTTTCTTGTTTACTTGCTAACATCACCTTTCTGCTCATCTTCGTAAACTTTGACCCCTTGGTCAGAGAGGTCAACAGGAAGTTTGGTGTTACTGGACAGAACCCTGGTTTCCCCCGTCACTCTGTCCCGCTCTACTTTAATCTCCACCGAGTACATCGCTGGATTGGGAGGGGTTAGAAGGGATCACATGGGGTTACACAGGGTCAGAGAGGGTCAACACAACAGACACAATGAGCTGCTGTGGATCTAAAGATGAAGGCAGCAGACAGAAGGTTAGATCACAGAAGAGAAGAGTCAGGACACAGAAAGCAGCAGGTCATAAACAAGCAGCCCAGGTGAGGGTAACCGTCCAATAGCAAAAGTACAGCTCTATTAGTGTGACATGACATAACCATGCAGAACAAAGAAGGGTCTGATGACCAGAAGGAATATGTGAGGCTCTGCTTGCATCATCCAGACTGACTTTGGTACAGTGTGTATATCCTCTCCTGCTGCCTCAAATAACTGAACTACCAAAACATTTCAGCTGCAAACAACCACAACTTAGATAAGTCCCAAGGATCAGATACACTAAATGGACACCAGCACCCACACATTACCCTGAGAGGAGCTGCTCAGCCATGAAGCTCCTGGTGCACAGTGTCTGCTGATGTTAATGCCAGGGATGGATGGATGAATGAATGGATGAATAGATGGATGAATGGAGGATGGATGGATGGATGGATGGATGGATAGATAAAGGGGAGAATAGACTAATGGATGGACGGATGATGGATGGATGGATGAATGGATGATGGATGGATGGATGGGAGAATAGACTAATGGATGGACGGACGGACGGATGGATTGATAAATGGGAGAACAGATGGTTAGGCGGATGGAAGAATTCTCCTGAACTGACTTTTGTAACAGTGGCGTCCTGTTAGCACCACAGATAAAGGCAGGTCACAGGTGCTGGATTAATACACCTGTGGCACTGATTCACAGATTAACAGGTGTAACTCAGGACTTTTGTCCATAAGTGTACATGGGAGACGTTTTCCATCAGATTTTGAGGGACACTGTGAGGAGGTGGAGGAAGAGGAGCTTGGATGCAGCTCAGGTTATTGCGAGAGTTTATTCCTGAAACTTGAAATCTGTGACCAGCAGCCGAGTTGCTGACGTTCGTACGGTCAGAGTCTGCCTCCTCTGTTGCTGCGTTGTTTGAGTACATGTGCATCACTCTGATTTTCTCTCTGCATGTTGAGTGAGGCTGCATGTATTTATTAAAGTCAAGGGAAAGAATGTGAAAGCTCTACTGATGTTTCTAATCTAACACGCTTCAAGCTTCACTTAATATGTGCATGTTGACAGTTGCTGTGAGGACTCGACCTTCAGGATGGACTGAGTGCTGACACAGCGGTCACACTCTGGCTCCGACATCGTCTTTTTCCAAATACCTTCACATCTCCCGTGGAAACCCCTGCAGTCATGCCAGGGGTAGATTCAGACCTGCTTCTGTTCAGCCTTAAATACCAGCAAAGTGCCAGGAAACTCCCACAGCTTCATACATTCATTTAGCCCATGATTCATTTCAATAGCCTCCCGCAGATCCTACACTATGAGGGAAACAACACAATAACACACACACACACACACACACACCCATCACACCAGCCAACACACAAATTCACTGTTAACGTGCCCCTAAAACGGATTTACAGATAGAGACAGGAAGACAGCTGTTAGAGACACATTAAGGTCGATGTCCCCTCTCCTCCCACGTGTCTACACTCTATGACCTCTGACCTTACACATTTGCAGGGTGAATGATAACAGACTCATTAAAATCACTGAAAGCTGCGATTAATCATATTTTACTGATTCTTCGAACCTCATCACGGAGCACCAAACGCAAACTCTTAAAGTCAGGAAACAACATGGCTGATCTCATCTGTACTTTATTCTTTTACTGGCTTTATTAGACAGTGCATCAAAGACAGACAGGAAAGCAGGGGAAGACCTCCGTCAACCCTCCGGCTGCTCTCAGCCATAGGGCCTATGGCCATCTCCTCCTCCCAGTGAGCTAATCTTTAGCCATGGAAATATTCTGGATCTATTTCCTGACTTGGTGACTTCCAGGTGAGCTTCATGTCCCACCTGAGGAAAACTAGCTCAATTCACCAGTTTAAGACGACCCCCGTCAGGTCGGTGCAGAGTGGGTGTGGTCACTTCTGACTCACCTTTCTTCATCTCCTCGGTCGCCTCTCTGGGTTTGTTCAGTCGAGGACTTTTGTTAACTTTGACCTCTGCAGGGGCTCGTGGGTAAAAATGGGCCAGGCACAAAGACAGAGCAGAGAAAGAACTAACAGTGAGGTTATCACAACAACTTACCTCCACCATCACTGTAATCTGATTACTGAGATCTGATTACAGTTATAGCACAGTCTCACCTTGGATCACCTGAGTTGCCAGTGGAGCCCTGTCCTGCTGATGCCTTTCGTGATCTTTGACCTCTACAGCTGATCAGAGACAAACATGAGACAAAGGCTTCACGAATAAAAACAGACAGAGAAATTTAGAAATTTACCTGAAGCTGGTCCTGATGACACCTGGAGACACAAACAGAGAAAGGAAGTTTATCTTCACAATAAGAGTCTTAACAGGAATCCTCCATCAATAAGTAGAAGGAAACAGGAAACAGAAACATGAAAAAACCTCCAAAGTAAGCCAGTCCTGCCAGCGAACCCCCCTCCCAACAGGCTCACCCATGTAATCCAACCTAATTTGGTTCAAATGATCTATTAACCCTATGAGGACAGCAGAAAAGCTGATTTTAGAAAGGAAAAAAAGTGATATTAGAAAACGTGTGCGTGCGTGCGTGCGTGCGTGCGTGCGTGCGTGCGTGCGCGCGCGTGTACACTCACCTTAATGTTAGTTATGGTCTGACAGACAGATCCAGTCTCAAGGCCGACAAGTTCCTGCTGCAGCCTACAGCACACACACACACACACACACACAGTTGATGGTTTTAATCCCACAGTGAATAAGGCCACCCTTCCTGGATGTTCGGGCTCAGACCTGTCGATGGTCTCCTCCAGGCTCCGGGTCCGGGCCTCGTCCTGCTCCAGCTGTCTACGGACTTCGTTCTGCTCGGGTCCAGCAGAGGCTCCCTCCAGCAGCCAGCGGTCCCTCAGAGCCTTTGACTGAAGCACAGGTCACACAGATGACAGCTTCCTTCTAACACGTGAGGAGCCACGTATCAAATTCATATTTGTTCATGAATGTTTATGAAAAGAAGAGCTGCAGAAACATGTGCTTAAAGTTCACTCATGATCTGCTCACTATGAAGCCCACCACCGAAGCCGTCGTCACTCCTTCATCATTTCTTTGTAAAGGAGGCAGGTCGAAGGTGTGCAGGTGAGTCCAGCTGTTCGATTGGAAGCTGTGAGTGAGACAGGAAGTCCTCTGACTGCAAACAGCTGACAGATCATCAGGAGAGGACAGACTGGCACTCTGATCCACTCAGAAAACAATTAAGATAAAGGCCTGAAAGTCCACAGGAGACACATGGGGATCCTGTTCTTCATCACAACTTCCAGCTAAGTGAGGAAGACTCTCTAGCAGGAAGATGTGTCATCATCCACAGAGCATGAAGAGAATAATCAAAGCAGATCAGAGGGTTCAAAGCATCTGTCAGCCTCGGGAATTGAAAGCTTTAACGTTAAAAAGTGTCAGAAAGGCTGAGCAGCTCCAGACTAAATAAATCAGCCAGCAAGACGAAGATCAGAGCAGCACGAGGAAGGAAACCTGGACATCAGACTTCAGTCTGCAAAAAATCCCCATGCATGGTTAAAACTAAACCAGCGGATTCATCAGAGATTTTTACATATTTAACCTGAACTCTGGTTTCATTCTGAGTGTCTCATTCTGAGCGTCTCATTCTGAGCGTCTCATTCTGAGCGTCTCATTAAACCCTTGCAGCTGACAGCAGCAGACACTCAGCTGCACGGCTCTGAGTGGGATTCATCCTCGCCGGGTCGTCTTTCAAACTCTCAACGATTTTAATCAGCACCTTAAAAAGCTGCTCGTTTCACACACTTGCTCATATGCTGGCAGAAAAAAAATCTTTATCGATTTATTGTTTTGTGGTTTTGGCTACACAACACTAGAAATTGGAGAGCATCAGCATCGTGTCCTCAAAGGAGAAAACACAGTGAAAATGGAATAAAAACATTTTAGTATCTAATTATCGAAAGCAGGCGTGCACAGACAGCAGGGGGTGCTCATGGACCAACGTCCATCAGGAGGACGTCTGAGTGTCCCTTTAATAAACGCGTGAAGCCTGAATGGATCCTTTTAGTTGAATAAAACTATCTGGATGAGCTCGGGCTCTCTGAACTTGCGGCCTCCTCCTCATCAGGAAAACAGTTGCTACTATTTCACATAGCCCTGGCGGTTCTGTCCTACCTGCGTGCTGATTGGCTGATCTCAGATATTTTTACCTTGCAGCTGTTCTCAGTTTGTGCATCTTGAATCTCTGAATACCTGAACGACTCGACACACAGTGAGCCAGCAGGAGTAGGAGCCAGAGAGAGTTACTCTTTATTTTTTCTGGTGAAAGACAAACTGATAAGAGTCATTAATGAAATATGATCTCATATCAAAGATCAATAATAGATGAGAGAATTTACTGGCAGAAATACATTTTCCAGAGCACTTCAGTCTGGAATATTCAACAACTGAACGACAGGTTTCTGTTTCTGAGTCTCTTTGAAGCAGAAGACCAGCGATGGTTCTGAGAGTTTTCATTATGACTCTGTGAGCTCAACTTATTTTAGACTCCTGAACATCACCACAGCTCAACTACATGACTGCTTTGGTCCACATTCCTGAAGCACTCTAACCTGTCACCCGGGCCACCATCTACAAATGTTGGAGGGACGGATGGTGCTGCAGCTTTGATAGTAAGAAGCGATTTAAAACAGCATCGTGTTTCCAGGAACACAGACTGATTTATCCAATAAAAGTGCACAGTTCTTCTCTGGAAGACCCGCTCTGAATAGTGTTGAATATTACAAATTTTACAAAAATGTGCAAAACAAAGTCTAGAATAACCAGGACTGTGAAAAGTGTGCTGACCCAGGAACAGTGCAAGGACATCATCAGCAGACAGGAAGTAGGAACGCAAAAGAGAACTCAACAGAGCCTATCAGAATAAAACAGGAAATGACCACTGACCATCTGAAACAAGGACATGAATAAAAACATCAGTGTGAAAGAGATGGACCCCCCAGAGCATTCAGGTTTTGGTTTCTTTTATTTAGTGCACAAAAATGTTCCTTTGTGGTTTGGCATCAATGTCAGCTTTGTAGCCAACTCCACACCGACTCGTCTCAGGTCCCGGCGTGGGACCTGAGGGAGGGAGGGAGACCTCGTTAACACAATCATCTCCACCTGCCCATCAGACGTCCTGGCAAAGCCCCTTGAGTGCACTGCAACACCCCTCCACTGCAGCGGAGCCAGAGACCACGCCCCTGCCATAATCAGGCCTGGATCAGACCCGGATCAAACCTGGATCAGGCCTGGATCCGATCTGGATCTGGCTGAGTCATATCTGGATCACACCTTGATCAGACCTGGATCGGACCTGGATCAGACCTGGATCTCTGCAGCAGTCTGTTTACGTGCTTGAACAGACTCAGAGCTCAGAGACATGAGGTCTGAGTCTGACTCGTGTTTCTGCGTCTTCACGCCTCCTAGCGGCACAATTTAGAACGATACGAAGGCTTCAGCATCTTGCTCACCTCTGAGTGCACCTGACCTTTACACAGAACAGGAAACAGGAAGTGGTGGGCTCACCTTCAGGTGCTGTAGCGCCCTCCTGTCGTCCTCCAACTGACGCTTCTTGTTCTCGATCTCCGTCTGCCACTTCCTTTTCTCCTGCGGCATTACGGAAAACAGAACCAGCTGCTGATTGGGATCAATAATCCAATCACACTTCTGCTCTGAAGTAATCCACTGAGGTAACCTGATTACTGACTGCACTCTCTTAGCGTGGGCTTTTATTTTGAAATAAAATAAAAGCGTGTTTGTTTAAATAAAGTTTAAAATTCAGAGTCAACATTGATAACTTCGAGCAATAAAACTTACTGGGGGGGGGGGGGGGGTGTCTCTGTCTCACACACACATCTGAATCATTGATACTAGGTGTGTTGGAGATGCTGCATTCACTGACTGTAAGTAAACTCACCACAATGAGCTGCAGTCGATCCTGCTGATAGAGAACCTCGCTCACCCTGAGGGAGAGACAGACAGACAGGTTAATGATGTCACTGTGACATCACTGTGACATCACTGTGACATCACTGAATCATAGATGCTTAATACATAGATGCTCGATGCACAGCTCTGTTTACACTTTAGCCTCACACACTCATTCATACACTGACTAGCTATCTCACACATACACACGCACACACACACACACACACACACACTCCAGCAGAGTCTTGAAGCGATCAGCTAACAAGCGCTCGACAGCGGTGAGTCATCAGTTCTTGGCTGTAAAGATGGCTGCCCTCTCTTCAGTTTGCTGGAGCTGAAGGCAGTGCGAGGCCTCAGGCGGCGGCTGGTTGGTCTAGCTTCAGCAAACCAGAGTTCACCAAACAAGGAGCAGCCAGACGCAGACGCGGTGTTAGTCCCGCCCTGATTCCTCCCTGAGTCTAATGGGAGCATCACACCCAAAGTAGACTTCATGTTTTATTCAGTGAGACTTCGACTGGAGGCTGAGACCATGAACTCATCGGGACAGAGGTCACTGGGTTCAGAGGTCAGCTCGATCCAGCTCTCCTCTCTGGAGGACACACAGTATGCTTTACACTTTAAACTTTTCCTCTCAGACACCTCAAAAAAGCTTCACTTTAAGGTCTCCATGGAGACCACAGTCCACTGCAAGGACCGACAACACCAGCAGCTAGAACCCGGCCCACTGGGAACCAGTTCAGACACAGCGCCCTGACGAGGAGGAGGTGCTTTAAAGGCTCAAACTGAAGCTCAGGCTCTTTCTGTTTTTTTGTCCATGCCTGCTCAGCAGCAGTGAGATGTATTATAGAGAGGGGCATGGCAGGTAATGGGACAGGAGCTCAGACTGATGATTGGATGATATTAATTATTGATCAGTTTGCAATCCGTCTGAGAGGAAAGGGTTCCGGTCAGTCAGCAGGTGTGTGACTTTTAATTGAAACGCCGCATTAGAGGCAGACAGGAAGTCCATGTACTGCAGTGATGAAGTACTTGCAGTAAAAACAGAAGAGTACAAATACTCAGTTACATGTTAGAGTAAAAGTACTCTCAGCTTAGCCTTTTAAAGTAAAGATAAGAGATCAGATAAACCTTTATTAGTCCCACATATGGCACTAACACGTGGTTCTGATCTGGGCCGTGTCCTTGTCCAGACACCACATCCTACTACTGCCTCTGAGCCTCCACCAGGCTGCAGCAGCTCCATCAATCTCACAGGCACACCAAACAAGCACACAGGAAGTGCACGTCAAAATAAAACAGCTGCTGGGATGAAACTCAACCAGCTCCCAGATTCTGATTGGCAGTCTTTTCTAAAGTCTGTGTTTATTAAGTGGCTGTGAGGAAGGCAGGAGGAAATAATGAAGAAGTCACAAAGAAAACAGATTTCTGCAGAACATGATGGAAAATAATACAGATAAAAAAATTCCCAAAACACAAAGTGGTAAGAAACCAATGATTTACCTGCAGCTTCCTGTTTACCTGCATCAGGTAAAATCTGATTATCTGATGAACCTCAAACCTGATGTACAAAAACATCAGAACTCATCTCAGCACCAACTGACACCTGGATCTGCTCCCAGGTGTGACTCTTCCTGTGGGAATCATCCATCAGGTGCGTCTCTGCAGGTGTATGGTAACTCCATAGTGAGTGAGACTTTGTGCAGGTATGTCAGTGCTTGTTTTATGCTATAGTTTCTGAAAATTCACACTTTGTGGTAATTCTTGTAATTCTGTAAGTGACATCGTGACATCATTAAAGAGCCTGTCTTGCTGAATTTAGAAAACGGAACCAATCGGACAGGGGCTTAAACCTTATATTGTGAAGAATCCCGCCGGAAGTCACCCTCTCCTCACACGTCCAACTTGACGGAAGTGACTGAGCTCAAATGAGGAACATAGAAACTGATCAATATGTAATCACAGACGCTCTTGCTGATTATTGATCAGAGCTGGTGCTGCTTCCGCAGGGGAAAGTAGAGCACAGAGAGGTTTGATCACTCCGCGGGTCTGCACGCCCTTTAACCCATCACCTGCCGCTGCGGTGACTCGGACACCCCCACCCCACCCCCCAAATTCTCCAGTTTGGTGCAGTTAGCCCCCCACCCACCCCTCGGTCCTGACTCAGCGCCCTGATGCCGCACGATGACGACACGAGTCTCAGATACGTCACAAACACAGAAAAACAACCAGAAGAAGAAAAAAGAAGAAGGGAAAGAAAGAAGAGAGAGAAGAAATAAAGTGTACTCACTCCTCCATGTCCGATGGCAGATCAGTCCGCAGCAAAACCAAACATCTGATCCACATCCGAGAGAGAAAACAAACCCGCCCACCGGGGAGGACGGAGGACAGGAGGGAGGGGGGAGGAAAGGAGAGGAGGGTAGGAAAGGAGAAAAGGGTAGGAGAAGTTTTGAATGTTGAACCTTTTTTGGTCAGATTTTGACGTCACAGTTGAACGTGTGCTTGCAGATTCATAATCAAGAGATCAGAGTGAGGAAGACTTTTACTTTGAAATCAGTCCAACATGCAAAAACGCTGTTATTGATTCCCAAAAGGTTGATTCTGTTCATCTGGACGTTTTCAGTGGGAGAAACGTTTCGTCATCATCCAGGTGACTTCTTCAGTTTCAGCTTACAGCAGGTCTCAGACCTTATAAACGGTTCCTCTGCACAATGACTGAAACTAGCCAGACAGAATCAACCTTTTGGGATTTACTTACCTGGATGACTGGTTGGCTGTTATTGATTGATTGACTGATGGATGGAGGATCGATTTTAAGAGCTGTGAGGTGGACGGAATGAAGATGTGGAGCTCCTGGTCTCCATGATGACTTATTATTTTTATTACTGCAGCTGTCACGGGGACAGACTGGGACGTCAGACCGGGATGAGACTCGGTAACAAAGCCTTCTGCTTCACACGAGTACTTCCTTCTGCACTCTCCATGTTTGCTCCTCGTCCTTCATATCATTTATCGTACATATGAATCCATTTTTCATGCGCTTAAGTTTCATGAAGCTTCCTGCAAGTCATTCACATCATGAAAGTGATAAACACACGAATGAATCCAGAATTATCATCCAGTACCAGTAAGTACTCATACTTTAGTTACTCTCAGTGTAGTTGGAGTGCTTTTTAAATTCTGTGTTTCACGTGAAGCGCCAGGATGAGGCCGCAGGCCCAAACAGGAGCCAAAACCCGACCGTGTTAGCTGGATTTATTTCTCGCCCCGGCCCTCCTCATGAATCAGAGTTACTCATTTCCATCCGTGAAAAGAGACACGAGAGGAGACGACATCACTGTGACTCTGCAGCCAGAAAGCGACATGATGATGAGAAGGAGCGCAGCTTCTCACTGCAGCCGGTGTCGGTGCAGAAAGTGATTTCCGATGGTTTTTGGGTTTTGTTTTGTTTTTTTGGTTTTTTTTTACAGATGTAATATCTGTGCTGATATCAGTAAGCAGCCTGAACAGGATTTATGAAGGGGTTACATATAAAAAAGGAATGACCTGGGTTTTTTGTACCCATATGTCACTTAAAATATGTTTATAGAGCTGTGATGTTTTGTTGCTTAGAGTTTCTGCTGCCCTCTCGGCTTGATCTCGCTTGAAAAACACATTTCTAAACTCACAGGGAGTTTTTACCTGGATAGAAAAATAAGCAATATATAAAAGTGACTTTATCAAAAACTGAGACAGGACAGGAATGTTGTTTCTGGCTAGGTCAAAAAGTCATTTATGACCATTTAAATTCCCACCATCACGTTTTGGCAACACACTGGAAACAGACACGACAAGGGTGGAGTAACCACACCGTGATGTCAGCAGATTAATACGATATGCTTTATTCCATCACCATTTTGAATATAATGTCATATTTATGTCGACACTCCAGATATTTGGTAATGAACGTGTGAAAGTTTTGTTTTTTGTACAGTTTAAAGACACAGACATTTATCCCGAGGACAGTTTGTCTCATTTTCTCTTCATTTAACGCGGAAGGTGAAGCAGTGATCCTGCAGCAACACCTAGTGGTGGTTGGAAAGAGTTGGGGGGGGGGGGGGGGGGGGGGGGGGGTTTAAAAGCGGAAACTTCCTGCAGACCACGCTTCTTACTGTACTGACAGTTTTACTACTCTCATCACTTCAGTGTGAGGAGTGGAGGTTCAGGCGGAGCTTGAAGATTGCTCAGGTCACTCTGAAGTCTGACAGGTGCTGGAGACAGCTGAGGCTGCAGAAGGTTTTATTCTGAGTAGAGGAGGTAGAATGTGAGTGGAAACAATGGTTTGGTTTCACTTGATCAGATCTGAGGGCGTCTCTGATGGAAGCAGACGTTTCACGCATGGTAGGAAAGTTCACGAAAACCTCTGGACGGTGTTCCCTGCTGAACTTCTGACGCACCACAACCAACACAGGCCACCAGGGGAGCGCTACATCAATATGAGCATACAGGCTGTGTTTTAATGTGTTGTAATATAAGCGAGCCCCTAAGAATCATCAGTAGCCGTTGTTGGCCTCTCTGGCTTTTTATTAGCACGTGTTTCCTGTTGCACTCTTCTCAGGGTCTGTCCTGAGTGCTGCTTCCTTCCAATCTGTTGGAATTTCACAGTAATGTTAAAGCCACCTTGCTTCCATCAGTACCACTCTGCATGCAGAACTTTTTCTGCTAATAACTTGAAGAGAAAAATCAGCGGTTTTGTGGAGGACTCTCCTTTGACTATCACCGTTGAGCTTCTGTCACGCTTCCACGGTGATCATTGATGTTGTCATTTCTTTAACCTCCTTTTTCTTCATTTGTTCTGCAGGTTTGTTCTGGCCCTGCTGGGATTGGTGTGCTCACATCCTGTTTTATATCACGTTGTATCATGTTTTTGTTCCTGTTGGACGATTGATAAAGGCTGATAGTCAGCTGATATCACCACGTCACCAGTTGGAAGCAGCTCTGCTCCAACACTGTGACCGTGCGCAGATTGTGAACTTTTAACTTAGTTTTGCAAGTTTTCCTGTTAATAAAGAGCCCGCCTCATTCATACAGCACCAAAGGAATTAAGTCACAGATAAACAATTAAATGGGGGAAATCTTCTTTTTTTCACTTTTACAGTGAGTTCATAGAAAAAAGGACATTTTCTTTGAATAAGAACATTATATTTTATAATTACAGGACAGTGTGGGCAGTGAATTGCCAGAACTTCTTCTGTAATTTTACACATTTATCGTGTGATAAATGATACACGAGTGCCTTAAAGACCTGGATCACCTCTCATTTCTACAAAAGCGGATTAGGAACGCTAAAAAAAAACAAACAAACTTTTTCACAATTCTTAAATAATAAAATAAAAAATACAAAAGCCCCCCGCCCACTTTTTTCCAGTTGTCTCAGATAAAACTAAGCTTATCATATTTGGCCCTACAAATCTTAGAAAGATGATGTCTGTGAGGACTCCTGGAGCTGTTTCTGACCAGGATAGGTCTTTCTATGCGCATATTAAACATGCAGGACTGCTTTCTTTCTTTCTAACAACTTCCTGTTTTTGCACTCGCTGCCTCTCCTCCATCCTCACTGATGCATCTTTAAATTTGTCTTCTCTCTTTTTCTCCTCATCTCTGTGTTCCCCTTCCTGGGCCTCGTTTCCTGTTAAAAGGGACTTCTTCGTCCCCACTGTTGCCAGGTGTTGATATCGTCCAATCATTCCTCTAAGCAGCTTGAAGCTGTGTATTGGTGCTAACCAGTGACTTTAGAAAAGATGGCGAACCTGGCTGCACTTCCTCCCATTGTACAAAAATGAAGCCCGCTTGAAGGAGCTGCCATGCTGCACTTTTGGAGCCAGTCTGCGCGGTTGTGACTTGAGGTAGAGCATCAGCATCATACACCCACTGGATGTGACTGTTAACACGCCTCCCTACACTTTTTTCATAGCCTGGCTGCTCCGGTCCATCTGCTGATGGGTTTACAGTGACTCGTTAAATACAACCACATCACTATAATGAAAAAGACACAACTTATCATCTCATAGTTCTACAAGTTTTCTACAGTTATCGGTGCTAAATGAATAAAACTGAAGTGAATATAAAGCAATGACCATGACTTCAGAGTGGATGTGAACTCACTGGCACACAATCAAACTTTTACGAGACCTTGCTCTTTAACAGAAAGCTTAAGTTTAATTGAGTTTAGTGTCAGCAGTGATTGATTTAAACTCAGATCAATGTCACTGATTTTCACAATAAAACACTGCATACACTGTGTGAAAGGGACATTTATTTTGAAAGACAATCGTTGCAGTTAGTGTTTCAATGCACAAATGGTGTGTGTGTGTGTGTGTGTGTGTGTGTGTGTGTGTGTGTGTGTCTGAGATTATCAGTACATTTTTTTCAGCTCTCATGATTTCCAGCTCATTGATTGGTTGGATTAAAAAATTGTCTGCAGGCACAAAGAAGAAAATCTGAAGAAAACAAACAAACAAAAGCTGAAAATCACTTCCTGGGTAAAAAAAAAAGAAGATAAATTTAAAGCTTTGCGAATAAAAGTTAAAAGCTAAATGTTCACTGTAAAGATAAAATAACAGAAGGATTTGAACTTCATCTGTTTGTTCTTCAGTCGCTCCTCTGGGTGGGACGAACACAGCGGGCTGCTCCTTTAACGGTCGATCAGCTCCATGCTGATTGGGTAGAGACGGACGGCAAGCAGCTCGTACCAAACGTCACGTTTGAGGATTTATTTGTAAAAATGTTAAATTAAATAAATAAATTACCGATGAAATGTTTTGACTTTCAAAAATCAGTCAGAGAGAAAATCCATCGGTTCTCGAAGGACTACACTTCCCAGAGCGCACTGCAGCACGTCAGCCTATCAGCTGGTAGCAGTCTGACCCACAATTCTCTTCACGGTGGGAGAAACACCCGAGGAAGGGGATCAAAGGTCAAACTGATCACAGACTGTATTGAGACATGTCTTCTGAGGCTCGTGGGTAGTGTAGTACTTGGAGCACACCAAGGAAGAACGGGGGAAGATCTGTGCTGAGGTCAAAGCAGGAAATAGAACCGGACCAGAACCTTCAGGACAGGAAGTTGAACTACCGTCATCAGGGAAACCAGAGACACTACATCTCCGGTTTCTCTGACAATCTTCTGAAGATTATCGGGAACGAAACGCCACTACTTAATCACACGCTCACAGTCCTGTGACCTCTGTGTGCTTTACTGTAACTGAGGGACAGGAAAGTTCCCACTGAGATAATCGGATGACATCACAAGGTCTGTCTTAAATCACCGCTGAGGTTAAAGGTCAGACGAGTCACGGAGTGGAGCACATCCACAAGCTAACCAACTCTCATCCTAACATCAGACAGAACCAATCAGAGATGTGAACAATTGATTTTACAACTACAATAAAAAAGGCTGTTTGTTTAATGTGAGATACTATTTGAGGGTGACTTCAGTGTCCGTGACCCGAGTTTGATTACGGTTCGTTGCCCCGATGATGCCGACGGTGGCCAGGAGGTGGAGCTTAAGTTAATACAGTTTCATTTATACAGCACCAAATCACACCAGTCGCCCTTAGGCTCTTTAATGACATCAGCCTTACTGATGTCACCTGAACGTTGACGTTATGTCTGTTTGATTGAGTACTTTTATGTAAAATTATAATCTGTTGTTGTTGTTGACCGAAAATAAATTTCATTTCATATCCGTCACAGCCTCACACTCTTTGTCGCTGACAGAATCAACCTTTGGATCTCGTGCTTGAATCTTCAAATGTTCTCTGACTGACCCGCGTCCACCATCACACCGGACTGCTTAACGGGCCTTGCACAGCCCAGGATCAGATGATGGAGACATGAGCAGGTGTTTATACGACCTGCATTAAAATGCAATAAAACTTTAATATCTCAACAAAGAAGCCTCCACTGAAGGGGCGTCGGTTCATTTTCTCCGCAGTGTATAAGCTTCTGATCCAGTCGCCATTTTACCTGCCCCTATATGCCACGCACCCTAAATCGCCTAGTTTTCAGTGTGTTCACGTAGCTCTTATATTTACAAAGTTTTCACTGCTTTACCTGGAACCGTGACTGTGTGCAAGACTCCATTTGCAAAAACAGGAAGATTACCTCACAGAAAAGGAGAGCAGATTGTCTGATTGATTCGTTAGTCCTGTGGTCTTTTCATGTCTTCATTTGTAAGCTCACGAGTTTAGAGATAAACCCCACCTAGCGTGCTTCCTGTGAGGTAAAAATCTAATTGGCGGCTCTGAAAACAGCGAGTTATTGTCAGGTCGGTCTCCTCCACCCTGCCTCGAGATAAGCTTAAAACGAAGAGGCAAGTGGGGGAAGGGGCTAAACAGAGAATAGTAAATCATAAGACACTGACACAACCTAACTGAACAGACACATCATGCCAGCGTCACGCTCCTTTGATAAAAATCTTTCTAAAACACTGATTCATTTTAACCTCTGTGCCTCGCCCAAGCCATTGTGTTTACTTGTCACACGGTTTTTCAAATTTCTGTCATGCTACGTGCTAATGTTTGCTCTTAGGTGAGATGAAGGTGCTGATCCAGCAGGTGAGAAAATGTCGTCACACAGGTGAGAGAAAGTGTTTCTAACTGAGCATGCTCACAGCCAGCCTCCTCATCACGCTGGTCTGGGTGCAACCGTGGCAAAGGGGAAGGGGCTTCGACCTCAGAACTCGACCTTGCAGGCGGGGAAGGTTTCCTCCTGCATGGCGACGGTGCTGTTGCTGCCCAGCACGGTGACTGACAGCTCCCGCTGCCTGTCGTGGGTCTGCTGGTACCACTCGTGCATCGCCAGCGAATCGAACGTTGGAATCAGCGTCACCTGAGAAAAGCCCAGAGAAACACCAATCACAGAGCAGCTCGTGAGCAGATGGGAAGGTGAAGAAAGTGTCACAAACCTGGATGTCCGGCCAGCTGCTCTTTCCCTCCAGCAGTGCATCCAGGATGCTCCTCATCGCCGCCTCCTTCACCGGATCGTCTCCACT
Source organism: Pelmatolapia mariae (assembly GCF_036321145.2). Classification (NCBI taxonomy): domain Eukaryota; kingdom Metazoa; phylum Chordata; class Actinopteri; order Cichliformes; family Cichlidae; genus Pelmatolapia; species Pelmatolapia mariae. The sequence continues at coordinate 41,115,522 of NC_086246.1, read as the reverse complement.
CACAATGTAATATGAGGAGCGGAGGCGCCTGAAGAAGTCCAAGTCCACAGTGGAGGAGGCAGTCCCGGACGGCAGGTAGGCCAGATCCACATAGACCGCAGAACCCTCAGTCCCGGAGGAACCCGAAGCTCTGGAACCTGGATCCAAAAGAAGAAACAAAAAGAACCATGATCATAAACCAGGGTTTTATGATCTGCTATCTTTATTTAACTCTGAGTGAGGCAGTTTGTGACAAGCACAATAAATCAGTGGCCATGTTTTTTGATTTCCTGGTTAAGCCTCAGTGACTTCATGCAGCAGGTCACTGTGTGGGTTAAAATCTGAAGGCATACCTGAGGATGGAGGTTTTGCAGCTCCAATTCTAGATCCACCCAGTGAACTCCGGGATGAGGGCTTGGCATCGAGGCTGGACGCCATCTTTAAGGACCCTGTGGAGCTGCCGACCTTCGACCTTCCATTCTGGGCCACTGTGCTCCCTGACGACATTCTCTGCAGCGGTTTCTTTGTCTTTCCGGCTGAGCTCTTCTTGTCAGGCTCTGAGTCAGCCATACAGGCTCCAGGCTGTGGCGGTAGAGGAGGGAGGTCCTTGACCGGCGCTGGCGGTGGGTCGTGCTGCCCTGCCCTGTGGGTAAAGTGTGATGTAGGATGTTCCTGTGGTTGGGTGGGTGGAAAGAAGCCGCTGGAATCATCTTCAGAATCAATGTCAGCTGTGATGGAAGGACAGTCCTCTGTGCTGGGGGGGATATCAGAATCAGTGGTGGTGGGCAGGGTGCCGCTTACTGATGTGGGCGGAGTCTCCTGACTGTAGGCTGAGGCGTGGTCGCTGCTGCTCGCATCCTGAGAGTGGTTGTTATTATCAGAGACGTCTGGAGAGGTTCCCGTGGCGAACCCGGGGCTCACGTGCTGCTGATGGTTCTCCGAGGTTCTGGGATGCTGGAACTCACATGGGGAAACCAAGCAGAGGTCAACGTCGTGAGGAACATCCGAGATGACCTCTGACATCCCATGGATGTGGTCCTCTGATCGGTTTCCACAGCACCCGTTATGGGCAGACCTCAAGGCTATCCCAGAACTGGAGTCCAAGTCAATAACGTGGCCGTTGGCGCAGACTTTGGGGGAGGCAACAGGGGGGGGCAGAACCTGCTCTAAAGACACTGAAAGTGATTCATCAACCTCTGTAGAGTGAGGTGAGCCAACCTCAGCCGGCATGGAGGTCATGGTTGGGGAGGAGTCCGGCATGATGTCCTTAAAAGGACTGAGGGTCAGAAGGCTGGACTGTTTATCTTGAGAGGATATGGAGTTTTCCAGACCTTCAGGCAGGGAGCTGAGGTCAGAGGTCCTACATGAACTTCCCTGATTGTAGTCCTCAAAGCCTAGACTAGACCCTCTTGCCTCAAGGCCACTGTCCTCGCCCAAGCCACGAATGTCCTCTTCGAGGGACTGGTAGAAAGGGGTATGTCCAGCACTGTTTGGGGCAGAATCTGCAGGAGAGACCAGCTCCAGGGTCTTTTCCTCCATGCAGACATCGGGTCCATTTTTCAAGGATCTGTCCACTGGCTCATATGTGGTCTGGGTGAGATCAAAGTTCACACTAAGATCACCTTTTGGAGTTTTAGCGACCAGTGAGGAGGCAGTGACCATGTCATGATCGGTCTCCGAGCAGCGAAACTTCTCTGGACTCTCTACTGCGGAAGTCGGGTTCCCGTTGGACTTTACTTCGTCAGGATTCAACCCCCTGGACTTTGCACTTTTACCACTATTCCCATTCTCATCTTCCAATCGAAGTCTTTCAAATTCAGCCGTCATGTCCTCAGGTGTGGACACCTTAGAGCGAGCCACCTCCTTCTGGGTCTCCTGCTCCTTTGAGACTGGTTTGCCTTTCGTCCCTTTGTTCAAAGTATCTTTCTTGGGAAGAGTCCCATCCTTCTTCAGAGTGCTGCTCTTCCCAGAAGGTTTTCTTATTTCTGCACTTGCTGTTGAAGCTGCACTTGTGGTTTTCTTCACTTCTTTAATGGCTGGCTTTGCTGCCTTCTTCTCATCGCTCTTCACGTCCCTCTTCACGTCTTTTTTTGGTTCAGATTTGAGGTCTTTCTTTGGCTTCATACTTGGGATTTCTTTCTTTGTTGCTTCTTTCTTTTTCTCTCCACTCTCTTCCTTCTTGTCTTTCTTCTTCACTTCCTTCTTCTCTTCTTTTAAAACCTCTTTCTTTGGAATGAGCTTTTCAGCAGATTTCGCTGGCTTCGATTTAGCCTCTGGTTCCTTTGTTTTGGGCTTTTCTTCGGGATCCTTTCTGTCTTTAGGTACAGAGTCAGCTGCTACCCTAGGCTTGGTTTTCATCTCTTGTTTTTTGGCATCCACTCGTCCAAGTTTATCTTTCTGTAAGGCACTACTGGGTCTGACGTCCTTAGACTGGGACTTAAGGCTTTCTCGACTGTCTGCTCGTTTTGGTTGCTTTTCGATTTTGGATGTTTCCAGGTCCTTCAAACACACTGCTGGTAGTTTCAGGAAATCCAGATGTTTGAGTTTCTCAAGTCCATCCAGAATTTTGGTCTGAGGCGTGCACCCTGGGAAGAGCACACGGATGATTTTCTCCTGAGGGCTGGACGGGTGCCAGACCAACAAAGCACAAATGGAAACAAGGCACGGCAGTGGAAGATCTGAGCGCTTCACATTCGATCCATTGTTTGGCCAAGTCTGCATCAAAGCTTCGAGCTCTTTGCTACCGCTGACCGGATTCAGAGTGTAAAGCTCCAGACGACCAACTCCCATCTTTTGGAACAAGATAACGGGTTCTATGCTAGGTCCATTAGGCCGGTTCAGGGGTTCTGGTCTGATCGCCAGTCTCTGCAGGTGCTGCAGAGCAAGTGCTGCCTGATCGCAGCTCCGCAGCTTGCTCGGATCTTCCTGGACGAACTTCAGCCTGTCGGGAACATTGAGAAAAACCACCCCGATCTCAGGGGAGATGAGGTTTTTCATCCAGTCCTCTTCGGGATGGGATCCGGCAGCCTCGTCGTCCTGCTCGGAAACTTTCCTCAGCAGCAGACTGTTCACGCCCGGCAGATTGTCCACGCCGATGTGTGTCAACAGTACAGCGTCAATCCTGTCCAAGTGTCGAACCAGTTTCCAAAAGCTGGAGCGTGAGTCAGAGCCGCCGTTCACCAAGACATTAAAACCGTTAACAGCGAAGAAGGCAGAGTCACCCCTCCCGCCAGGGAAGATGTAGCAGCAGGGTCGAGACAGCTTCAGGAAGCCCACGGTGCTTGGGGGCTCCAGTAGGTCGAAGGGAGACTCGGGCTCCAGAGACTCCGAAAGGTACTCTATGAACTCTTGCAAACCCTCCATCTCGGGCAGGACTGGGGGAGGGTTGATCCGGATGTTTATGAAGTCTTGCAGATTGTGTTTCTCCAGTGCCGGCTCCTTCCAAAGGCCAGAGTCTGGACAGCTGAGGGTGAGGCTAGGCTTCACCGCTGGGCCTGCCGAGCTCAGCAGTTCACCGACCTGTCGACACAGAGTCAAGCAACTCGAACATCAGCGAGTACTTAAACCTGGTGTGTAAACAAAACCAACAAAGACACAGTTTTCTTACCTCCTCGTCAGAAAAAATCTGGATGAGGTTGCTGAGGGAGAAGCAGCCTTTCTGCAGTACAATGTCGCCGCTGCCCTCAACACACTGACCGGCGAGAATCAGCAGTTTGCGGCGCGATGGGTTGCAGACGAGCCGCCGCACCTGAAACAGGAAATGCATCATCGGTGCAGCTCAGAGGAAATAAAAACATACTCAGACACACACCTAGCAAACTGAGCCAGGAAGTATTCTCAGATATACGAGCTGATCTCCGTGTATGCGAGAGATCGCCAACAGCTGAGAAAACATCTGTAAAGGTTCACGTCTGACTCACCTCTGAGGAAACAAACTCTGAGCCTGGATTCACCACGACTTGCGTGTCCAGGACGTCCCCGCTGTGCTGCAGAGTCCGCTGACCTGAAACACACAAACAGGAAAAACGAGTGTCAGGGGGAGATCTTCCCTCAGGTTTGCCGTCATTCCTGCTCACTCTCCTGTTCTCTCCATGAGCGCTGCAGCTGCTCATTCATTGGCGGGACATCGCTCAAGACCACATCCACCCACCACACTGCCTGCCAGGTTCCACTGAAAATACATCCATTGAAACTAAAGCTCATCATCTGTGTGCATGCGTGTCTGTGTGTTTGTGTCTGTCTGTCTGTCTGGGTGTGTGTGCGCGCGCGCGTATGTCTTCGGGCGGCTCAGCAGAGTCTCAGCTGACTGTGTTTGTGTTTGGATGGAACAACCAATTATCTGTCTCTGTTTAAAGCCCCTCAGACTGATGACTTCACTTCGTCCTGTTGGATCAACTGTGCCACAGTCTGATTTACCCTCTGTCCGGTCATTGCCTTTAAGTCGCTGACCTGTCCCAGGTCAACTTTCCTCTTAGGTGAGGCAGAGGGTAAACACCTGGGCCATCAGCTGTTAGTCTTTCAGATGCACTGAAATGCCTCAGAGGAGCTGAGCAGAATTTGAGGAGCCTTCAACTCCTCAGTTTAGACCCAGTGTTAAGATTGGGAGGGTCAAATTAAAGGAAAACACAGCAAAGTCATAAAATGTCAACTTTAAACCCTCAAAACTTCATCATTATTATGACCACTGAATTTTGACGACACTCAACCTCCCCATCACCGCTCTGCTCTGGACTCCCCATCAGAGAGCTGCCCCTCACCTTGCATTCATATTCATCATCTCTGTGTCACGGTGAGTGTCAGGAAGCTCGGCATCACGCATCACAGTGGAAGGGGAGCTCAGTTTGGATACCCCATCAGTAAGGTCACCAGAAGTACTTTCTATCTGTGGTTATCTCAAACAGACTCTGAGGTCCACGTATCTGTGTCTATGTGTTAGCCCTGTGACAGACTGGCCACCTGTTCAGGGTGTACCCTGCCTCTTGCCCTAAGACATCTGGGATAGGCTCCAGCCCCCGCAACCCAAAAAAGAATAGGAGGAAGAGAATGGATGGATGGATCTTTGTTTATCCATGTTAGCAGGACCTGTCAGTGACAAAGATATCTCCCAGTCACAGGTGATATGTGACTGGTTCTCGATCGTTTCAGAACGACACACGTGGAACATTCTGTAACCAGCATCCACAGAAACCTGTTCATTCTGAAGAAAACTCCACTCGGATCTTTCAGTGAATGAAGCTGGAAGAACGTCTGCAGAGGAAATTGACAACTGCTGCACGTGAAACTGCATCGCTCAGACTGAGACGGTCAGGTGTTTTTAAACTGTTATGACCTGATATGGACCCACATCCCACCCCGAACATTAATAATTTAAACTCAGCAGCTAATGTCTGATCACTGTCCCGTTACAGAGCTTCCTGTGAGCTGACGGTGAGGTTTTCCCGCTTTAACGTTTCAGCTAAAAGGGAACAAAAACATGAAGTACGGTTTCTTTCAGAGGTTCAGGGAACACACACAGTCTGAGACTTGTGCGAACCTTCATCCGTTTGGTCACCCTCACAATCCTGCACACATCTAAAAGTCCTTGTGATTTTCTTTCAGACTCCAGGTCATGTGACACAAGCGGCCGTGTTTGAGGACTCGCGGTTCTTCACGCCTCCTGCAGAGTCCTGAGCTGCTGACAGTTTCTGTAAAGCTGTCCTTGCCGCCTCAGTCAGAGGTCCCGTTTACAAAAAAAGAAGCGCTGCCTCACGCCATCAGCTTGTGGCTATGAGCACAAGTCACAGGACAAAACTGCTTTTCATTTGATCTAAAACACCCCATCACAGTGTGCCATCATCCTGCTGAACAGAAATTAATGATGCTATTGATAAAGGCATCAGCGGGACTTTCCTCTGCTGATCGAAAGCATTTTATGCATCTTAAAATCCTCCGAGGCCGCCAGGCTCAGCATCAGAGAACACATCAAACATGGAGGTCCACAGGGTACTGGCTTAAGAGGCCCGGGTACAAATCCACCCCGAGTGTCTGACCACTCCTCTTTCCTCCAATCAATCCCAATACAGGCTTACCTCGCACTTCTTCTGACAGGAAGGCTGAATGTCTCGACACAAAGAGCTTCAGCTGTTGATCCAGAACGGAGACGTCCAGATCCACCGCCCAGCAGCGCACACCTGGACATTAATAAGAAACAAACAAAGAGCTGAACATTTTCATTTTAATGACATTATCAAACATGGCTGCTGTGAGGTTACTGTACTAACAGGCCATCCAGGAAATCTGAGCTCCAGTTAATAAGTTAATAAGTGCTATTAAAGGATTTTGATTGGCTGTCACTAATTAGCAGGTAACTAAGTCTGTACAGAGTCCACGAAGCAGTGGGTGAAATCACCGCGGTTACATCTTTCATATACAGCTTGTTGTTGGCGTGCTATGGCTGTGAAACCTCAGATATCAGCCCCACATCACTGTCAGATAGACCATTTCCTCTGCAAACAGGAAGTCAGTGATATTTAGTAACACAACTTCCTCTTTTTGTGCGAGTGGACAGAGAGTGAGGTTGTACACGCACACTCATCATAAAACAGCTGTAATAAACAGGCTGAGAGACAAGTGTAAGTGTGTGTGTGTGTGTGGACTGTGATCAGTCTGAAGGTTAGACAGTGAATCAGCTCAGCGTGTTTCAGAACTCAAAACTCTTTCAGATGAATCAGAGATCGCATTAATCATATTGAACAGATATCGAATTGTCCTCCTGATCAGTTGCTCTGTTCGTTTTCTGTGAACCTACTTTTACAGAAAGTCCGGAAAATTAAGAAACACAATTGCCCACTTCCGGCGAGACGCATTTTCAAAAAATAAAATAATGACTCAGTAGTATGCATTTTATTTTTCCGGGTAAAATCCGGAAATAAAAAGCTTAGACCTCGTCACAGAGCTCAGTGTGAATCAGTCTCAGTTTCTGAGAGTCTCTAAAGTGACCCGAAAAAGAAACCTGCACATTGGACTCGTTAAACAGCTGCACCCGAACCGGAAAAGGTTTCATAAATGTTAAATAAAACGAGGTGTTAGTTACTCTTTACAATTATGTTCAAAGTTTCTCTGCATCAAAGCGATAAAGTCTCTAAAACTTCGGACCGGGCACAGCTCATTCTAACAACAGCAGCCTCCCGGACTTTTATTGTGAAGGGCTGTGGGGACCTCCGGCCCCGCAGCTCTATTCTCCTGAACTTCCAGAACTCACCTGTTTCTATTTGCCGCAGTACCCGCTCCAGCAGCTCCGCGGGCCGCAGCGTTCCCACCACCACTAGGACCGAGTGATCCGCCGCAGTCCGGGAGGCGCCGGCAGGAGATCCGGGAGGAGAGCCGGGACCGCCGCCCCGCTCCGCCGCCATCATGGCATGGACTGTCCACCGCTGACGTCACAGCATCCTCAGCCACAGCCCCACCCCGCCGCTACTAGAGGCGGGAAAATGATTTAAATGGCACATCAGTCGGCCAATGAGAATGGACGGCCAGGTAGCTGTCCAATCAGAAGTCAGAGGTGTTTTCAGGGGCAGCTCGGGAAAAACGAGTTTTATAGTTTCGTAAACCTAAAGAATAAAGATCAAAACGTCGAATAGTCTTCGCCAAACTGAAGCCTGCTCAGAAAAAGTAAATTCTTAAAGTATAAGGACACGTTTCTGCGGATTAAAATTAACTTTCGACTTTAGTGAAAAAACCTTAAGAGCTGGATCATCAGATTGGTAATTTTAAGTTGTTCTTTAAGTTGACGCTGAGAAACACAAACGGGATCGAGAACCATACAGGTAAAACTACAGTAAAATCATTTCAGTGATTTATAAAAATACCATCCATTAGACAGCCGTCATGTTTTTACGCAGTAAACCATGTGGTGTTCCTTCTTCGGTGGTATTTCCCACACTCCATCGGGCTCCTGAAGGCAGCTGCTTTCGTGTCCTACAACATGGCGGCCCCGGAGCCCGGCCGCTGCTGTTTCTTCGTGCAGAAGAAGAAGCGTTTCTGTAAGATGGTGGCGGGAAAAGGCAGGAAGTACTGCGGGGAGCACGCGACCATGGTGAGTTCACGGATACAGTCACTTGCTCAGGTGTGATCTAGCTCCAGGTGGACCGGTCAGGAACAAGAAGGGGCCATCCCCAAAGTATGCCCACAAAGTCGCGAAGATGAAAGTGTCCAAAGTGTGTCGGTCTGCTGAAGCATGATGAGTTTCTTTCACTGGAACTAAGGGGTGGAGCCCGACTCCTGGAAAACACCCCACACTATAATCCCCCCTCCACCAAACTTTACGCTTGGCACAGTGAAGTCAGAGAAGTACCGTTGTCCTGGCAACCACAAACCTAGACTCATCCATCGGAGACGCGTGATTGGTCACTCCAGAGAACACGTCTCCACGGCTCTAGAGTCCAGTGGCATGTGCTTTGCTATTAGTTTGGTGATGTAAGGCTTGGATGCAGCTGCTTGCCATGGAAACCCATTCCACGCATTGTTCTTAAGATAATCTATAGGCCATGTGAAGTTTGGACGTCTGTAAAGGTTGACTCTGCAGAAAGTCTGTGCACCATGATCCTCAGCATCCTCTGAGCCCAGTCTGTGATTTGCATGGCCGACCACTTCATGGCTGGGTTGGTGTCATTCCCAGTCGTTTCCACTTGGTTATAATCCCACTGACAGCTGGCTGTGGATATCGCAAGGACACTTCTAGCGTCCTATCACAGCACGATGCTGGAGCTCACTCAGCTCCCGAGAGCGAGCCATTCTTTACAAATGTGTATAGAAGCGGTCTGCATGCCCAGATGCTGATTTTATACACCCGTGGACATGGAAGTGATGGAACACCTGAATTCAAGGATTTGGATGGGGGAGTGATTACAATATAGTCTTAATATCTCACTGTCTGGAATGAAGTCGGATATCTTATTACAGATCAAACCACAGATCATGATGACGTGTGCACTACATTAATGTAATGCATGCACACACAGAATGAAGATCTCTTTATTCAGACTATACTGTACACCTGTGTATACGACACACATGTGGACATACCATAGGAATCATATAGCTTGCAATGGCATGATGACGATCACAAGGTTATGCCTGAAGAGTCTGCAGTGGCTCAGTGCAGGTGAGCCGTTTGTAGCTGCTAGAGTTGGAACATTTGAAGCTGTATGAAGAAATCTGATGCATTAATTTATTTGCAGGCTCAGTGCTCGTGATTGTGAGGTAATGGGGTTCTGTCTGAGGTTTAACAGCATGGGTCAGTCTGCGCTCTGGACTCACTGCTGCAGATGTCTTTGTGGGGATTTGGCACTGGGCTTGCCACCGTACTAGAATACAATGGTCGATGCCACGGAGAAGACTTTGATCCCATCCTGTAAGAATAGAAGTGATGAAGAAGAAGTCGTCATTTTTCCTGAATTTTTCCAGATCCGAACTTGCCATGTACACCGGACAACGTCCTGAAAAAAACTCACCATGGAAAGCTTCGAGCATACATGAAGCGATGACGAGTTCGTCCAGATTTCAGAAATCAGTGGGGCAGTCTGAGCTCACATCTGAGCAGGCAGACTCAGCGAGTTTGAGAAGATCAATGATGTCGATCAGCTGTGATGTCATGAGCCTGTGATGTGTTTCCTGTTTCCAGGAGGAGGACAGGGGTGGCAGCAGGAGGATCGTCTGTCCTCTGGACCCCAAACAGTGAGTGACAACACATCAGTCATCAATCAGGTCATTGATCGGCTGACAGGAAGCTGATCACTGGTAGCTATTGATCCTACTCTGCTTGTTTATGTGTTTCAGCACTGTGAGTGAAGACAAACTTCAGAAACACTTGAAGAAATGCAACTCCAGAGAGAAAGCCAAACCGGTGAGACGCTATTGATCCATCAGTTGATCAGCGATTGATTAAGGAGCGGTGGTCGGTGTCTGCGTGTTTATCCAAGTGTTTCCACAGAGATGAACGTTTGATCTCCTGCAGGTTTACTTTGTCGAAAACATCAACGCTGGATCAGCTGATGGAGATGAGACGCTTCGAGAGGTAACGACTCACCTGCCCCGTGGCTATTTAACACGGAGTCTCAGCTTACAGAAAGCTGATTCGTGGTTTTACGCTGGTGTTTTGTGGTCCAATGCTGATTGATCAAAGAAGAACTGGTAAAGTAAAAGATCTGCAGACACTTTGATTCACAGTGCCTCATCCAGGCAGACATTCACTGATGTCTAAACACCAACAGGAGCTCATTCACACACACGCACACTGTCAGGAAACAGTTTGTTTCACAGCAGAGGAAGCACCGAGGATGGACAGCAGCGTCTACACACACAATCACACACTTCTTCATTACACACAAACCAGCACAGTAAATACTTTAATAACCATACATGATCATGAGATCAAGACAATGATGACAGTGATGGTGACATCACTGTCAGGAAACAGTTTGTTTCACAGCAGAGGAAGCACCGAGGATGGACAGCAGCGTCTACACACACAATCACACACTTCTTCATTACACACAAACCAGCACAGTAAATACTTTAATAACCATACATGATCATGAGATCAAGACAATGATGACAGTGATGGTGACATCATGATAGTGACATCATAATGGTGATGTGTTTCAGGTGAGTCTGTCTGAGCTCAGCAGGACTGAGTTGGAAACTCTGGTGGATAAACTGAAGACAGCGTTCAAAGGTGAGCTACTGAGATCCGGTGATCAGTGATGGCTGAAGTACTCGCAATCTCACACGACTGCTTCAGTTTGGCTGATGTGACACAAAACATCACAAAACTGACAGTCTTTTCACTGAGTAGGTTAGGATTGGGATTAGATTCAGTTTATAACTGGGTGTAAATTAAGTTTAGATCAGGGTTGGTTTTAGTTTTTGCGTAGGTCAGGGTTAAGTCAGCTTTAATTTGGGTTCAGATCAGCTTTAGTTTTGATTTATTTGGGGTTAGGTCTCATTTCGGTTTAGTTTCAGGTTAAGGTTTAGTTTGAATTTAGGTCAGTTTTAGTTTTGGTTCAGGTCAGGTTTAGCTTTGGTTTAGTTTCAGTTCAGGTCATGTTTAGTTCGGGTTTAATTTGGGTTGGGGTTAAGTGTGACTCTTAAAGTTTTTGGACATTTTGTAAATCAGCGGATGTTCTCCTGGTGTCCCTGCTGTTGTTGTAGGACTGCAGTGCGACCTGGAGGACAGCGTCCAGTCTCACCCCGCCCTCCACGACGAACTCCACAACCCAAAGAATGGAGACTCCGCCCACAAACACCTGAAGCAGCAGGTAGACTAGGTGACAGCACCATTAGTCTGTGTATTCATCTCATTTCCATGGTGAAGAATTAAACTGAGAAGTAAAACTAATCTCCGTCTGACCTGCCGGGTGTGCTCAGTCTTCCATCTTAGGTCACCTGGAGGAGCTGGGGCTGCTGGGAAGGGGGCGGTGCTTTGTGGAGTTTGGAGCGGGTCGAGGGAAGCTGTCCCACTGGATCCACGAGGCCCTGAAGACTTGCGAGCATCTGAAGACCTGTGAAGACCTGCAGCTGCTGCTGGTGGAGCGCTGCAGCACCCGGTTCAAGGTACAGCCCTGATTCTGAAATCCACTTCACCCTAAACTCAAACCCAAACCCAAAACCCAGACAACCCAAGTACCTTCAGAACCCCGCCTGCTCACCTGCTGCTTTCCATATTTTCATTTCTGGCTTTGAAATTAAAAGTGGAAGCGTCGCTGTCGCATGTCGGTGTTCCTCTGATTCACACCTCACACACTGATGGTGACATCACCGTGTCAAGTCCATCTTTTATGTACAGACTGTGATTAAGACCAAGAGCAGTTGATCAGTTTGATTGATTGATAGGTGAAACAGGTGCGTTCTGTTGCAGGTGGACGGGAAACATCAGGATGCTGGAGTTCAGTTTGAGAGGCTGCAGGTGGACATTCAGCATCTGGATCTGAGTAAGACAGGAACATCTGGACACTGTGGTGCTCTGACCTCTCCTGACCTGTTTCTGTGATGCTTTCAGGTAAAGTCCCTCTGCTCTGCGAGAAGAAACTGCCTCTGGTCGGAGTTGGTAAACACCTGTGTGGAGCGGCGACAGGTGAGAACAGCCAAAAAACTGTCAGCTCTGATTGGTGGTAAGCAACATCCGGCTCATAATTCCGCAGTAACTGCTGCTCTACGCTGGTTCCTGCAAGCTCCATCCTGCTCTCTGATGGCGGTACACCTCCACCTGTGCTGAAGCATGATGGGTTTGGTTTTACCTGGCAGGGCAAAACCTGGAGCTCAGTTTATGTTTTTCTCAAAACTTCAGCTGAAGTACACCAACATCCACCTGGAAACTAGCATTTCTGTAGTACTTGTCTAGTCTCATCATATTCTGGTTCCGTTCTCAGATCTGGCTCTGCGCTGTTTGCTGGAAACTGCAGGACAGTCGGAGGAAGAAGAACCGCCCCATAAACGCCTCAGACCATCAGAACCATCTGAGCCAAGGTCAGGAGGGGGTCTTGGATCAGCACCAACAGGCTGTGGTCCTGGCCCAGTGCTGGGCCTGACAGTGGCACTGTGCTGCCACCATCGCTGTGATTGGCGTCACTACGTCGGGCAGCAGTTCTTTCTGCAGAGAGGACTCGGAGTGCGGGAGTTCTCTGCTTTCTGTCGGATGTCCAGCTGGGCCACGTGTGGACTCAGACCGACCAATCAGAGAGGAGATGGCGAAGAGCACGAACCAGCAGAAGAGACGGACGCTGTGAATGGGTAAATATTTGACCTCTGACCCTGAAACCTGTCACCGATGGTTGTATGGACCCAGCTCGAAATATAAAGTTTCTGTAGTTCAGAAAAAAAAATCAGATTTACTCAATGAAGATTTGAAGAAGTCTTCGTTCCTCTGGTTTTATTTTAGAGCAGCTTTGCATGATCCACAGTTAAGAATAATCCTTCTTTACTGATTCACATCAGCACCTTCAAACACCACATCCAGCGGCTTGTGCTGGGCTTTAAGGAGGTTTAACCAACCAATCAGCACAAGTCAGCAGCATGTCAGTGTTTTATGTTCAGAATCAGCTGCAGAGACAAAGTGAAGGACAGGAGAGTGGCTTTATTTCAGCTCACACATGTGATCCATAGATTCATGAAGCAGCTGGAAATCCTTTTTCTAAATATTTATTAGCTCTATTCAGTGTAAGGTGGTCTGTGACGAGCTGATGCCAGCGTGTCACACAGGCTAAACACGGAGAGGGACTGACACTGCACATACTCTGATCTCATCAGTGCACAAGTGATGAACACGAAAATCAAGCTCCAGAGCAGGAGGGTCTACAGGAAGAGAAGGAGGGGCTATAGGACAAGATGGCGGGGCTACAGGAAGAAAAGGAGGGGCTAGAGTTTAATGTTCCTACTGTATAATAATCAGGACTGTCTGCATGTTTACACTGAACTAACACACTATGTGTGTGTGTGTCTATGTGTGTGTGCGTGACAGGTTTCTGTCAGCTTCTGAACGTGAGCAGCTCGGCCGTCTATGCAAACAGCTGATCGACCACGGCAGGTGTCACTTCCTGCAGATGAAAGGATTCAGCAGCAAACTGACTCGTTACATCAGCAGTGATGTCACGCTGGAGAACGTCCTGCTGACTGCCGTACCCTTCACCCCCCACTCCTCCTGATTGGTTGATTATCAGTTCATTGCTGTTTGATTGTAAGCTTCAATTTTGAGTTTTAAGTTACAGGAAGTCAGACTGAACATCCTCAGGTGTTTTCTGTTTGTATTAAAGCATTTTTTTCCACATGTACATAAAACGTTTGCAGTCTTTCAACAAGCGGCGCTCTGAGCATGCTCACTAAAATCTGCCTGTCACATGGCACAATCGTGGATTTTTCCATAGCTGGACAAACTTCTGGAGTCTGACTCGTCCTGCTCGTCCACCCAAAGTCTTTCAAAATAAAAACACAAGTGTGGCTTTGTGGAAGTGTCTTTACGAGGGAGAAGCTCAGAAGAAGAAAAAAGACATGGTGCCGTATTTCATGCTGAGGACTCGTCATTGGACTCACCATCGGACTCTGAAACATTCAAAGAGAAAATCGTGTCAGCTGAAACCAACAAAACGTTCAAATGATGTCGGGTTGTTCCTCGTATACGGTGCCATTTCAGCCCCAAAGACAGAAATGAGGGTTTGATATAAACACGGGCCAAATATTCTGAATGCCTCCATTAGTTTTGGCCTAAAGTGAGTCAGTGATCTGAGTTCTAGAAATCCAGACAAGCCCAACTTAGAATATTCTACACCACATTTTTGTATGAAAACACTTAATGATTAAAGTCTTTGTGTCGTGTCCCTGAATTGTTATGGAGATCCCTCTGAAGGTGTCCCCTGATTGGTCCTCTGGGACAGTTTCCCTCAATTACAGTGTAAACATGTTGAGGTGTGAAGACCACACCAAGTGCTGATTTAAGCATGAAACGTCCTGCTTGTTATTTTTTCTCACAGTAAAAGGCAGGTTATGCATAGTTTTAATGAAAGCATGAGATGTGCGCTGTAATCTCTGAAACATTCTTTATATTCTAAACATGTCAAGCAGCAATGAAACTATTAAAAACTAAATGTTAATTATTTTAAATTCAAAATGAACTGACATTTTCTGTCGTTCACGTGAAATGCTGAAGTGTCACTTTTTTCCACGTTATCACCCTGAAATGGTGCCGAATGGCAGGAACAACGCAGTGGTTATTGTTGACATCACTCTTTAATAACCTGAGGTCAGAGGGGTCAGTCGGGGTTTAGCTTCCTGTTTGTTGACATCGTTGAGGGTCACTGCCCCCATGAGATGCTTGGCGCACACACACAGGTTAGCCTGTTAGCGCACGCAGGTCAGTGAGCATGCTCAGTACTAACGGTTGACGCAGTGCATGTTGAGCACGGCGTATGCTCTCTTTCGGGCCTCCTGGATGTACATGAGCATGAACTCTTTCCCGAACATCTCCCTGTCATCTTCCTCCTCTTCATCCTCAGCCACCGCCTTCCTGCTCGGCAGCGTCACGTCTAGAGTCAGGGGGTTATCCCGGAAGTTCACAAACCTGCTCCGAGGAAGTGAAGAAGAAGTGAGTGAGGCCAGACAGACGGGGGGCAGGTGCGTGAGGATGGCCGGACTCACCTGAGGTTGGACATGCCCTCCATGAGCGGTGGGATGTCTCTCAGCCTGTTGCTGCTGAGCACCAGCGTGTCCAGGCTCCTCATTCTGGCGATGTTCTCCGGAAGCTTCTCCAGCTCGTTCCTCTGCAGCCACAGAGTGTGTAGCACCTCCATCCTGAGGACAAACACATAATCACTGGCTGTTGACAGAAAGGGGGTGGAGCTTAGGCCATGTCCCAGCTCCTACCTGTGTATGTCTTCAGGTAAGTGATGCAGGCGGTTTCCTCCCATGTCGAGCCACTCGAGCGCCGGCAGGGCGAGCAGGCAAGCAGGCAGGCAGCTGAAGTCGTTCATGGAAAGATCAACATGCTGCAGCCGCGACAGCGTCCCGAGCTGAAGGTCAGAGAGAGAAGCACACCTGAGCTCAGACTGGACCAGAACCAGGCCTTACCTTTCAGGTGTACGGTAACGAGGCAGTGTTGGTTCAGGAGAAGCTGTCTGCTGGGTTCTTTGCTCTCCTAAATCACTTCCTGCTTCCTCTAACAGCTGAAGACAGGAGTCAGCTCATAAACACCCCTGGTACAGCCGGGTCCAAGTGTGCAGACGGTTCAGGCACTCACCTGGTCCGGTAGCTCATTTAGGTCCCGGTTCATTGCCAGCTCCAGCCTCTCCAGGCTCTCACACCCGCTCAGCTCTGCCGGGACAAACGGGATTCTGTTGTAGCTCAGCAGCAGCTCTCTGAGCCGAGTCAGCTTTCCTGAGACCAAAACCAGGTGAGGTCACAGCACACAAAATCAGAAAACGTGGCTCACAGGCAGATTAAATCGAGGTGAGCTCACCGATCTGTTTGGGGATCTCAGCGACTCCGTTCCGGGATAGATCGAGCACCAGAAGGTTCTGGAAGCTGGAGATGAAGTGAGGGATCTTCAATAGTCCGGTCCGGTGGATCTGCCACTCCTGGACCTGACTGAGCTGGATCAGGCAGCCTGGCAGAACCTGGAAACCAGAGCAGCGAGCTCAAAATGCACTGAAGTGACAGTTTAGTGTGCTTCCTGCGAGGGGGCGTTACCTTCCACTCCTCCTGCTCGATCCGGAGGACCAGCCGGCCGTCCTCAGTCTCCAGCTTCTGCTTTAGCCGGGCCAGCGCCGCCCGGTCTTCCCAAAGCCCGACTCCAAGTCTGGACCAAAATCACCAAGTGATGAAACCTCTTCGGTCTGACTTGGGACATCACTTCAGTTACCTTTTTTCCAAACTTTATTATTTCGTTTTGTTTAGTTTTATTTTCTCATGTTTTTCTCTTTAATGTGTTTGATCTGCACAACTCTGTTGCTTGTGAAGCTCGCACACAAGAATTTCACTCACATGTACTGTACCAGTGTACCTGCACATGTGACGTGACAATAAAAGTGATTTGATTTTGATTTGATTTATGACTTTATTTTTACACTTTTTTGTTTTAAATAATTTCAGATGTCTTCTCCTTGACTGGCTGAAACATTCTGTCCTGATACAGTTTGACTGATGCAAAGATTCAACATGGCTGCTTTCAGCCAGACCATAGACTGTATGTAAGAGATGGACATAACCACTGGGTTCATCCCCCCTCTGAAACGAACTCATCTTTTTTCAGGTTCACCAAATTTTCATTTACTCTATGGTAGAAACACTGCGAGAGAAACAGGAAGTAGGTGGGACTAGAGGTCCCAACATTGAATATGAACCAGTTCAAAGGATTATGGGTAATTTTTATAAGGTTCATAGAGCGTTTTTTGCAGATCCCCACTTTGACCAGCACTGTATACCAATAGAAAGTGTGCTCAAGTGACTGGGTGTGGTCTGACCTTCCTGTGGCCCCGCCCCTCGTGGTCCTCCTCTTGTGCTCCTCCTCATGCTCCTCCCTCCTCCTCCTGATCCTGGTCTCCCACAGTGCTTTGATGGAGCTCACCGAGCTGCATGCTACCACCACGCCCACCATCATCACCACTTCCTGTCAGCCTTGTGATGTTACAGCACACAGGTGGACATGTAGGATAACCTATCTGAGCTGTAGCCCCATCCCCACGCTGACCATCTTGTGACACTGATTGTTGATCTCCAGCAGAAATCATGTTTCAGATCAATTTACTGACCATTAATTAAAAACCCAACAAATTCACTCTGCACAAACATCAAAAACAACCAGAGACAGTTTCCAGCTACTGAAACGTCTCTGTTTCAGTCCTGCAGTAGGAGCAGTACCAGTACAACAACAGTATTAGTACTGTAGCAATATATGAAGTATTACCTGTTGAAGTACACGGATATTATTCGTCACCTTGTGGCCGAGCTGCAGCTCTCCTCCATGCTGTGTCCTTTCTGCTGAAATCTGACCTGGGCTCTCCTCGATAATTATAGCCTTCAGGCGACACATCACCTGACACATTACAGACATGCAGTCATATGACCAGCTGTTACTGCAGCTGAGGACAGACCCACACTAAAAATACCATCAGCTGATCGGGACCAGAGCTGCAGGTTACTGAGGGTAACCCCACCCCCAAACATAGGCTTACACTCACTCTTACATATTCACACACTCTTTCACACACACACACACACACACACAGAGCGAGTCGTGTTCAGCTTTATTCAGAGGTTTTATTCAGTTTCACACATTTTAAACCCGACCAACTCCCAAACATACAAAACACTTTTTACACGTTTACATTTCATCTGTCGCTAAAACCGACGACGCAAACAAAAAGAAGACGACGTGACACCAACATAACCCGACACCGTGCTCTTTACCCAGCAGCCACCAGGACAGCGAGGAAGTCCAGGAGGACCGACCTACAGCTCTGCAGCGCTACATCATGGCTCCATCACCTCAGCTATAGTTATCGGTTTATAACAGAGGTTTAACTGAGACCAGCTTCCTGCTCTGACGTCCAGAGTCGGTGTGCTTCTGCCCGAGACACATAATGAAGGTCCGGACTGGCGTTACCGAGAGAATTTAACCTAATTCAACCTTATAAAGCTGATATAACAAAAGAAATTCTTACTATTTTTGAAAGCACAAAGAACTTTTAAAATAAAAGATCCAGTGCAGTGTGAAGCTGTGCAGGGGGAGGGCAAAGAAAATCCCACATAACACCATTTACATTTAAAACTAACCTTAATCCTGAATTTCAGCTCTAATCTCAGATTATCGGCTGTGTCCAAGCTCCAGATGCTGAGAAGATGGAGTTTAACAGCTGGCAGACTCTCAGTGCGGTCTGCAGTAACAGTCACTAATAAATACGACGAGCAAAAATAACGGAGTCAGGTCAACAGGAAGAGCTTCACAGCAGCAGCTCTCCCCCCCCCCACTGCTAAAAACTGTCATTCCCATTTGTGCGCTTGCATGATACCAACAGTTTCCTGCACTGGTCACAATTCAAACGTGGTCAAGGCTCATGAGCGGGACTGTGAGGAGGATTTTAAGATGAAACAGGAACAGATTGACAAAACAAACTATAAACACCATGGCACTGCTCACAAACTGCCACGATGATGTGAGCACACCACGGATTGCTCAGCAGCAGAGAAAACCGCCATCACCATCCGAACGACAGGGCCTGCATTTGTTTCAAACTGCGTTCATGTGAAAAATAATGACTACCTGGATCCACGGATTGAGAACAGCAAGGAGTTCGTCTGTCTGTTCCGACTGACACGAGCACGATCCGATCCAGCAACATTTGCTTTGATCACGGTTGGTCACATGACTTCACAATACATGAATATGTGGAGTTTAATGCTCAGGATTTTAGTTTCAGGGCAGCTACAAACCATCGAGTCACCTCCTCCGAGGGTAAACATACGTGCGGACGCAGTCTGCAGGTTTAACCTGAACCCGGTGGGTCGGGCTTCGTGTGGGCAAGATGGAACAGCCCGTGTTAAAACTGGGCCTCGGCAGAGGAAATTTAGACAGAGTGAAAATAAATATTATTATATTACAGTGACAGGACATCAGGTGTCTGCAGGTGATATTCCGTGGATGACATCACGATCACAAGAGTTTTTTTGAAATCTGGTCTTGACTCTGAGTGAAACCATCTGACACGCTCACTGTGCAGCTACAGGAGCATGTCTCATCTTCCAGCTCATCTCAGACTTGAGCATCTCACCTGGACACCTGACAACAACTGCTCTGCAGCGTCTGACTGTATATAAAAGATGGACAGAGAATTCAAACCTGTATTCTCTCTAACATGCAGCAGGTCTATGAGAGTATGATCTCTCAGCTCACGGTCCTGGTGTGTTTTGGTGAAGAAAACAGGAAGTTAATTTCGGAGGAGATGGTCTAATTAGAGTAGCAAAGGAGCAGGAAGCAGGTAAGGATATAGGGCGGGGCTTCATGTGAATGATGGTGATCGTTAAAAACCCAATTTAAGGTGTCACTAACCACTGGGTGATAGCATGGTAGCCATCTTTTATATACAGTCTGTGATTTTAATGCATTAAAACACTGTAGACTGCATTAATTTAAAAAAAAAAAAAAAAAAAGGGCGAATTGTCTCGATTTATTTCCTGAGGCTCCAGAGCAGGAACAGGAACTCGGCAGGAACTCACTTCCTGTTTCTGGTCATTTCCACCAGACTGGACCTGCAGAACCCACAATCATGACCGCAGTTCACACTGTGTGTGTGTGCCCTCTGATAGGCTGACCCCTTCTCCTCTCCTCACAGTGCCTTGCTTAAAGGCAACAAGGAAATGACAGTTGGTATTAAGGCCTCAAACAGAAACAGGAAGTGAAGGCAGGGAGAGGAGAAGGAGGCGGAGCAGCGAGGTCTGTTAGCGTGGTGTCCCGCCCTCCCCGGGGCTGATTGGGAAACTGTTTATTTGAGGTCCAGCACCATGCTGGCCGGGTTCTCCAGGTACTCCCTCCACAGGTTGGAGAAGCGACACATGGTGGCGCCGTCGATAATGCGGTGATCTGCTGACCAACTGACCTTCATGATGTGAGCACGGACCACCTGACCGGCAGCGTCGAACCTCGGCAGCACCTGGACAGACAGACAGGAAGTCAGCAAGCCGTGTTAAAAAACAAACAGCTGCTCTGTAATGCCATATCCTCAGCAGCAGGTAACAGTGTAGCTGAATGGATAAACTCCTGAATTATGGTCTATCCGCCACCTCCTGTGGTTTCACAGAAGAAAGAGGAACATCAGGTGGGTATCTGAGCATGCTCAGAGCCTGCCAGCTGATTGAACAGTCACCTGATAGTCAGACGGTCTGGTTTAACTTCCTGCTGTGATTCACAAAGAAACCACAGACACACCTTAGTAAGCTTTCCTTCCTCTGAACAAATTAAGTTTATTTTTCAGTGTGAGGAACAAAACCCTCCTCCAAAAGGCCAGAGAACATCATTCTCCTGAAGACACTGATTTCCAATAAATTCATATTTAATATTTTACAAACCAGGTCAAATGTTTTATATTCTTGAAGATATTGAAATAGAACAGGTAATCAGAGTCAAGGTGAGGTACACTTTAGACCATCTTCTTGTTCTTTATTGCGATCCTTGATATCTTGTGCTAGTCACCCTTTTTCCTCTCATAGTAAACTAAAACACACCTGAGTCTGTCTGTGCTGTGTGTTCGGTCTGACCACGGCTCACCTGGATCTTTCCTAGCGCTCCGATGGCGACCTCAGGTGGGAGGATCACGGGCTTGGCGTACGTGCCTCCGATCTGGTTCGAACACAGCAAGCAGCGTGAGGTCAGTGTGGCTTCTCTCAGCACTGTTGTGATATTTTTGTGTTGCTGTTGCTGTCAGACTCACAGATCCAATGTTGGACAACGTGAAAGTGCCCCCCATCAGGTCGGCAGTGCCCAGCTGACCCGATACTCCGAGCACCTGTAGGCGGTTCAACTCAAGGGCAATCTCGAACACGCTGAGCAGCTGGACATTCTTCACGTTGGGAACCAGCAGACCCTGACTCGTGTCCATTGCCAGGCCGATGTTGTGGGACGCCTGAATCACATGAAACACCACCGTCAGCACTAATGACGCCACTGAGCAGCCAGGGAAGCAAAGCCGGCTCGGAGCATGCTCTTACCTTGTAGGTGATGTTCTGGCAGTCCTCATCCACCGAGGCGTTGAGGATCGGGAAGTGGTGGAGACCGAGGGAGGCAGCCTGAGCCAATGAGAGCACAGCATTAACTTCAATACCAAACATGGGATCGATCAGCAGCTCGTGCATGGCGCCTTAACCCCCAACCTTGATGAAGAAGGGCATGTAGCTCAGTCTGACGCCACGACTCTCGGCGAGAGGTTTCAGCTCTGACCTCAAAGCCACCAGGCGACTCAGATCAACCTCGTCACAGTAACCGAAGTGAGGAATCTTCAGTGCCACAGTCATCGTCTTCACCATCGCTTTCTGGAAACCTGAAGAGCCAATCAGAATGTTTACAGAGAAAAGAGATGACATGCAAGGCTCGCAGTGAACAGCGCGACACTTAGGCGTGACAGCAATCTCTGACCTTTGAGGGGCTCAGTCACGTCCTTGCCAGTGAAGACAGGTTTAGGAGTAGCAGGTGGAGGTTTCACAGCCGCCTTAGTGCTCACAGGCTTGGCAGCAGCAGGAGCAGCAGCAGGGGCCGGGGGCGGAGTCTGGATCTCCTGGAAAGGTGTCGGAGGCAAGATGGCTCCTGTTTGCTTCGCCAGGAAGTTCAGGATGTCCTCCTTCAGGATCCGCCCATCTTTGCCAGTCCCCACCACCTCACTGAGCTTTATCTGAGGACAAAGCGACACCTCAACTGGGAACACAGTGGGACAGACTGGGACAACCCGATGGGGACAAATAGGAATCACACTTACATTGTTCTCCATGGCGAGGCGTCTGACTGCAGGGGTGGCCTGTGTCTTGTGACCTTTGATCTCCTGGTGGGTGTGTTCTTCTCGAGCCATGGCAGGCGTCTCTACCACGTCCTCCTCCTGGATCACCTCTGAAGAATAACAGCAGTGAGACTTTCAGCCGTGAACTTGGACGGGCAGACGAGCGAAGATCTGCTGATGTCTCACCTGAGCCAGACTCTGTCTCGATATCCACCAGCGGTTTTCCCACAAAGGCCGTGGCATCTACATCGTAGTAGAGCTTTTTGATGACCCCATCGTAGCGGCTGGTAATGGTGACCGATGCCTTGTCGCTCTGAACCTCACAGATGCTGTCAAACTGAGACACTTTGTCTCCTTCCTTTACGTACCTGCCAGAGGAATCCAGTTTTATTTATGCACTTGTAAATGACAAGAACAGAATATGCACGAGGACATATCTTGGTCAAAAATGACTCCAAGGTTCCTCACAGTGTTATTGGAGGCCATATTTCTAAGATTTTCCTTCCCAAGTACAATAACCTCAGTTTTATCTGAATTCAGAAAATTAGAGGTCATCCAGGGCTTTAGGTCTTCCTGACATTCCTGCAGTTTAATTAATTGGTGTGTGTTATCTGGCCTAATGGATAGATAAAGTTGGGTGTCATCTGCATAGCAGTGAAAATGGATGCTATGCCTTCTGATGATACTACCTAAGGGAAGCATGTATAATGTAAACAGAACTGGTCCTAGCACTGAACCCTGTTGAACTCCATTTTTAACTTTAGTGTGTGAAGAGGACTCTCTATTCACATGAACAAACTGGAGAGTACCGAGTTAACAAGCTATCCTTCATCACAGGTTACAAGTGGTACATCCTAATCGTTTCATATGTTCACCTGTCTGTTCTTTTACAAACTCTGGGGTTTCAGGTTTGCTTCATTTTAAAAACAAAATAATACCAAAATTTTGTCATGACAATAAAAACAGGTGCTTGAGAGGTTGGACTCTTATTTTTTTTTGGTCACGTACCACTCCTTGACGGTCACCTCCATGATTCCCTCACCGATGTCAGACAGTTTGAACTGCACGATAGGTCCTTGATTCACTGCCGGACAAAACAAAACAGTGACATTATCAGAGAGGGACAAAACAATCTGCTGATGGAGGTCAGCGTACACCACCATGGGCGATCTGCCTCAATTCTCCCAGAGTCCATCAAACAGCTGAAAACCCAGAACAGTTCACCATGATACAGATCTCCATGGCAATAGTAGAGAGATCAGAGGAGGCCAGGACTCAGGTGCTGCTGGTCTGGACTTACCCAGAGCGACATGCAGCCCTCTGCAGCTGAACACCTGGAGCTTCCTGTCACACCTGAAGGTTATTGGCTGCAGAGTCCTGTCACATCTGAAGCTCTGCAGCTGGAAACATCTGCGGCTCTGCTGACTCAGCTGATGGGAAAAGAGCAGATAACAGAGGTCACCTGGACCAGCCAACCCACAGGTGCTTCAAAGCCACGCTCCCTGATATTCAGGGCCTGATGGTTCTTCCTTCAGGTCCTAAATGTCAGACCAGCACCAGCACTCTGAAACTCGAACATGAAACTCCTTCAGCTTCTAATAAAGATGCATACAGGCATTCTTTTAAACAAGGTGGTGATGTAACCCTAAAAGAGAAGAAATGCCAGCCAATAAAAACACCACACATGCCTCTGACACCGTGGCACCAGATCTATGTTTCTCATCTGCATGAAAATGAGGAAACAGAGTGCGTTTACACTGATTTAGTCACTGAAAATAATGCTGAGCTTGACTTTGACACTTTCAGGAAGTGGGGGATGATGGGAAATGACCTACAGGCTGTCACTCGCTGACAGAAACCCTGCTCTGGTGTTTTTTCTTATTGCAGGTTTCCTCTGAATTTCTCGAAGCTGTCTCACTCCCATGTCACTTCTCACTAAATAAGTTCGCTTTGAAAGTTATCCCCATCATTGGAGGACCACCTGTCAATCACGTCGTTTCCGTCGTTTGAAACCACATCTGCTCCTGACGTCTGGAACAAACACCTGTCTTGGCGGCAGCAGGTGAAGCAAGTTTCACCTGCAGGACAAACCCTGAAAATTACTGAGCTCAGACCCTGACCAGGAAACAGCTCCTAACCGTCAGGAAGCAGTCGCAGCTGTTAGATGTTAGCCACAGCATGCTAGCTTAGAGGCTGTCTCATTCCATTAGGGTTAGCATCAGCCAGCCCATTGGCTAGCTATGCTAACGCACTGAGCTTGGTGACGTTGCGCACACTCTCCGTTAGCATTAGCCGCAGGTCAGCATTAAGCACTTTCAGAGCCTTTGAGGAGAACACGAAGCTTGTATTTGCTCACCAGCAGCCGCCTGAACGCGCCGAGAGAGCCTCTGGTCACCGCCGCCATCTCTGCGCTCCGCCGCACGCCCCCCTCTGCAGCCAATCAGCGCGCAGCGCCGGCCTCTCTTCTTCTGCTGCTTCCCGCAGGGCTCGCAGACGTCACACAGGTGTGATGGCGCCGCGATCAGGAGAGCTAATGAACAACAAATTGATTTATCAAATCTTTTCTGGTTTTTACAGCCTTAGACGTTCCACAGTTTTTATCCATTATTAATATTAAAAATGATTTGTTGTTTATTTAAAGACAGGTCAGCATCATGACATCAGCAAGCTGCCGTTTGTGCACTTGACCAGATAAGATAAGTTAAGACTTTATTGATCCCATGGCAGGGAAATTTGTGCGTTACCACAGCTCAGGTACAGATAGTAGAAGAATACAAAGAGTATACCAGAATATAAAGTCAAGAAATACAAAATAAATTAAAGCTGCAAGCAGTGTTATGAGGGCACTCGCACCCCGGCGCATCACGCCATGCCCAACACCTACACCCAGCATTTTCGATCTGATGTCACATTGATGGAATTCATGCGTAAAACCACCAGCTAAAATTTCATCTCGTTCAATGATGAGTATAGTCGTCCCACTAGGTGGGACATGACAAATGCCATTAGTAATTATCACCTAGTTTACCAGTAAGCTGATGTTCCTGTCTTATCCAGGTCTCAAACCAGGGAGCAGACACAAATGTGTCAACTCTACACTATGAAGCCACGAGAAACGCCCCAGAAAACAATCTTCCTAAAAATAAAAATGTATTATATACATTATAGTCTTTTATTCTTCTTCCAAGGCACAGCAGTTGTTTTGGCAGGGCTAGAAGCTATCAGACTACATTCGGGGTGTGAATGAACACATCAAGTACAAACGCGGACCTACACTGTGTCGCTCTCAGTGAATAGTCAGTGCTGCTACATACTCAGTAGGCCCGAGCAAAAGTGAAAATGCAGTTAACATCAATGTTCCCCCTAATTTTTCATGTGTCTGAGCAAACACACACAGCGGTCCCTTGGACCACTGTGTGCAACAGCAGACGTGTGCACTGTGGTCACGCCAGCATCAAATCCTTCCAAGTTACATGGTTTATTAAAATAATCAATTTACAGCATTTACATTTATGTTAGAGTACTTTTAATTAACTGCTTTAGTCTACTTACAATGAAAATTTAAATAAATCTTGTTCATGACCTGTGTAGTATGTTAACACTACTGGAAGTAAAAGATAACTTGAACTCCAAGTTTGAAAACACAACTTTATTTATTTATTTATTATAAAGCTCTGACTTGTATTATGAGTATGAGTCTGGTCTGGGAGAGAGACATGTAACTCTCTGTCTGCAAAATACAGCATATAATGACCAATGTTGGGCAAGTAATTATATAGTTCCTTCTTCAAAAAAGTTACTGAGTTTTGCAAACAACAAAGTTTTTTTGCAGCTGTTTACCTAAAAATGCTGCCAAGGTGTTTATTTAAACAAACATTTCAAAATATTTACAGAACAATCAGGTGTTCTGCATCAAATTTGATGCCACACAAATTTTTTGTGCCACTCCAAAAAATAATTTCTCTCCACTATGAGATTGTCACGGTCTGCCGGGGCAAGCCGTGTGGGAGTTATTTAGGACCAGGAAGCGGCAGCTCAGGTGCACGTGAGTTTAATGACAACAGAAAATACAAACAGCCAGCTGTGCGGGTGGACATAAAACAGGAAAACCTAAACTGGGCAAAACTACAAAACAAACCAGAAACGAAGATGCAGGGAGGTCCGGGGAAATACACAGGGAGACCGAGGGAATCAACACAGACGAACCAGCAACGAGGACGAGGTAACACACACTATAAATACACATGCCAGGAATCAGGGGATGGGAAACAGGAGGGGAACACACCTGGAAGACATCACAGCTGACGAAGCAGGGGAAACGTAAATAGAACACACTCACATAAGACGCAGACCTTCACAATAAAACAGGAACGTCTTGATGCATTCTCAATCATCCAGGAAAGTAAATCTCCAAAAGTTGAATGTGTTAATCTGGACGGACTACAGGAACCACCTGAGATTCAGCCTCAGATGCCGACAAAACAGGATTACTCCTAAAAGTCTGCAAATGAGCTCTTCAGTTAAAGGCTTCCGGGCAACAAAAATCCTCCAGAAGGCACAGCATCAGTTGCTTAATGAACGGGTGAGGCAGACAAATTTTACCATCGACATGCTAAAATCTCAAGAGGAGCAGATCCGACGGAGACTGACAATGCTTTTAGATGAGAATACTCTTAAAAAGGTGTTTGACTTCACTGAGAAGGCTCGTCTAGCACAGCACAAGAAGTCTAAGACCAGGCAACAAAGGAAGTTTGACTTACTTGTTGTACGTCGGAAACCACCGCAAAATACGGACAGTGTCCTCAGCGGCCAGAAGAGAGAAGGATGCGACACGGAGGATGTGGACAAGTGGGTGAAGAATTTGTCTGACAGACAGCTCACCCAAACAGAGAAAAACATCCTTGCTAAAGGGTTGAATTTTGCCGTCACACCGAGACAAATCCCGCTAGTGGAGCTGATCACAGCCACAGAAACAGCAATTTGTAACAACAATATTGCAGAAGTGGAAGCAGAGCAACTACGGACGAAAGTTTCGGCCTATCTCAGCAATGCAAAGCCCGCAGCATCCAACATCACCATGGAGGAGAGGAAGGCACTCACATCACTTAGTGATGACAACAACATTATCATCCTTCTGGCAGACAAGGGTAGGTGCACAGTATTGCTAAACCAGAAAGACTATCATGAGAAGAGTTTGTCACTACTCAGTGATGAAAATACTTATGAGCCCCTGAAACGAGACCCAGGAAGTGGCTACAGGAAGAGGGTGATAGACTGTCTGAAGCAGTTAGAACAAGACAAGGCTATTGACCGGACCTCATACCACAGGCTGTACCCAGGGGAGTCTACACCAAGTCTGTATGGTTTACCGAAGATACATAAACAGGGTGCACCTTTAAGACCAATTGTCTGCATGATCAACTCTGTCACCTATAACATCTCCAAGTTTCTGGCTTCGATCCTCAACCCGCTGGTGGGCAGCTCTGAACACCACATCCAGAACACCCTGGATTTTGTTGAGAAGGTGAGAGATGTCATTATGGAGGCAGATGAAACCATGGTCTCGTACGACGTTACATCTCTCTTTACTTGCATCCCAGTCACGGAAGCGTTGGAGGTAGTCCGTAAGAGATTACAGGATGACACCAACCTCAGCAACAGGAACACTCTCAGCATCGACCAAGTGTGTTTGCTTTTGGAACTGTGTCTTCATTCCACCTACTTCACATACAAGGGTCAGTTCTACAGGCAGAAACATGGGTGTGCCATGGGCTCCCCAGTTTCACCCATCGTGGCCAATTTGTACATGGAAGAAGTGGAAAAGAGGGCTTTGCTGTCCTACCCTGGAACACCACCAAGCCATTGGTTCAGGTATGTGGATGACACCTGGGTGAAAATCAAATCTCAGGACGTACTACATTTCACGGATCACATTAACTCGGTGGACCGACACATCAAATTCACCAGGGAGGATATGAAAAGTGGCAGGTTAGCCTTCTTAGACTGTGAGATTTCCATCAGTAATGGGGGACATCTAAAAGCTGACGTGTACCGTAAACCTACACATACGGATCAGTATCTAAGGTTTGACTCTCATCATCCACTGGAGCACAAACTGGGTGTCATCAGGACGCTACAACACAGAGCGAACACCATCCCCACTGACACAGCGGCCAGGGAGGCAGAAGAACAGCACATCAAGAAGGCCCTGAGTAAATGTGGTGTTACGACCCGGCTCAAAAGCCGCAACATAAAAAAGGAGACGAATAGCAGAGTGTAGGTGAGAAGAGGTTTTATCTTAAAATGGAATACCAGGTTGGCTAAAATGGCCGGTACCACCAAGGCAAAAGCAAGTGAGCTCTCCGGAAGCTTGCCTCAGTTATGCTTTTATCCACACTTGACTAGGTGTGGCCAATTAGCACCAGCTGAACACAGTAAGATGATTAGGGGCTGCAGAGGGACGTAACAGTGGTTATCCCAGCTGGACTTTTGTCAAAGCTGGAAAGACACCTAAAGAAAGCTCCAGCCGATCCAGGAGAGAAGGACAACCGCTGCCCAGGCGAAAACCTGTAGTGATCCCATATGTGTCAGGAGTATCGGAGCAGTTGAGACACATTTTTTCTAAACACCGGGTCTCTGTGGCTTTTAAACCCCAAAATACGCTGCGCCAAAAACTGGTCCACCCCAAGGATCGGGTCCCCCGACACAAACAGAGTAACATAGTGTACGTTGTTAAGTGCCAGGAGGATTGCCAGGATTTATACATCGGGGAAACCAAACAACCTCTGGCGAAGCGGATGGCACAACACAGAAGAGCTACCTCGTCAGGCCAGGACTCTGCAGTCTATTTACACCTACAGGCCAGTGGACACTCTTTCAATGATGAGGATGTACACATCCTGGACAGGGAGGAACGCTGGTTTGAGCGCGGAGTCAAGGAGGCCATTTACGTGAAAAGGGAAAGACCATCTCTGAATCGAGGAGGGGGTCTAAGGGTACATCTTTCGCCATCTTTCCAATGCTGTGATTACAGCCATTCCCCAACTCTCTGTGAATGGTACTCATGGCCATTGATCAGTGTTCTTTGATCAGTGGGTTTTGGTCAGTGATTGTTGATCAATGGTCATGGGAATTTGCATAATTATGATTAAGGAACTGACCTCACAGCCTATTGTTCCTTCAGTGGGCTGGTTTCAGTCATTATGCAAATGTACTGTTTATAAGGTTTGGGGAAACCTGCAGTCAGCTGAGACTGAAGAAGTCACTTGGATGAGTGACGAAACGTTTCTCCCACAAAACGCTACGTCCAGATGAACAGATTCAACTTTTGGAAATAAAACAGGAACTTACACATGCAAGGACACAGACTAAGAAACGCGGACTTAACAAAGGGAAACATGGCAGAACACTAAGCAGACTAAACAGAGGAAGAACAGCACCAAAATCACAATAAAAGAAAACACAAAACGCTGGGTCAAAAGGACCCAGGATCATGACAGAGATAAAGGAGAACAACAGCCTGATACCTGCAGGCCTGACAGCAGGAGATGTATCACTCCTGTAACACCTGTAACATTCAGCAGTCGCTTCATTGTTCTAAAACACACAACAAAACTATTGACTACACTACACACTAACTACACAAGATTTGCGCTAAACGTCACAAATCTCTCACATCTCAAAACACCGCAGTCACTCCTAAAACTTCCCCCTTCCTGGGGAGGCACCAAGATGGCGGCTTGAACAGTCATGTTTTTTCAGGAGCTCCAAAAGACTGCAAAATTTTCTAAGTAACTTTATTCTCCTTCCACTCAAATTATAACTATTTATGCCCAAAAGGTTATTAAGAATGCAAAGCTGCAATTTGTGCCGTCAAACCCCAATGTTAAGACGTCTTCGCATGCTAAAGTCAGTGACTATGGCTATGCTAGCACTGAAGCTGCTAACGTGGGCCTAAACAAGCGAGAACGGGGAGCAGACTCGGCACCGCCAACTCCATCAAAACAACCGCCAGAGGAGAAAAGAACAAAATCTTCAGAGAAGGAAGATGATATCTCCAATAAAACTATTTTTGAAGCCATTCTGGGACTTGACAAGAAATTTGAAGTACAACTGGAAGATATCAAGGAACAAAACAGACAAAGTGCAGCTATGGTTGCCAGCTTGGCTAAGGCTGTAGAGTTTAATGCTGCAGAGATAGTCGATTGCAAACTGAAAGCTGTTAAACTGGCAAATGCGAATGAACAGCTGAGTGAGAGAACAAGAGCGCTACCGAATGAGGTGGTGCTTAAAGCTGAAAGGGGTGAAGGAAGACAAAGACGAAAACATTAGAGTGAAGGTTTTGCAACTATTCAGAAGATTGCCCCTGACTTGAACTTAGAAGAGGCCGTTGATATTGTCCATTGCTTAGGGAAATGAGTTGATGGCAGAAACAGAACCATCATTATTCTATTCACACAAAGGCGAATCAAAGAAGAATTGTGGAGGCGCACCAAAGATTCTTCAACCTGCAAGCAAGAAGGCATCAGCTTCGCAGAGATGTTACCGCAGGAGGACATACAAGATCGACAGCGCCTATGGCCTCTGGTAGAGGAGGCAAGACGTGCGGGTAAACGAGCCTACTTTTGTGGTCCACATGCCTTAATTGATGGACACAAATTTGAGGAAAGACAGGAGAACTAAAAATGACAATAACTGAAATAGTGGAAAGTTGTTCGCGGTCTGAGGAGCTCAGCATTTAGTACTTTTTTCTTTTTTGTTTTTTTCACGTGGTGTGTGATATTCTGTCTATAGTTCATGTTGAATGTTAACATTTGTTTTGGTTCTTTAAATGTTAGGGGTTTAAGAGAATCTGTTAAAAGAAAAGCCTTATTTTTGTACTGCAAAGGTAAAAAATCAAACTGTATTTTTTCTACAAGAGACTCATTCATCTGATAGTGATGTATCTTTTTGGTCAAACCAATGGGGTAGCAAAATCCTGTTTAGCCATGGCTCAATGAGGTCGGGGGTTGTAGCAATTTTATTCAATAACTTTCCTGGGGATTTTGTAATACAACGGACTGACTTGAATGGTCATTGGTTGATTGCTGTAATGAGATTTGAAAGTTTGTTTTTCATTTTAGTCAGCGTTTATGGATATAATAATGAAAGTCAGAATAAAATTATGCCAGAAGATATAACTTTAAATATTTTTGAACTTAAAGGTCGATACCCTACGGAATACATTTTAATGGGTGGTGATTGGAATATGACTCCTGATGAATGGACTGATAGATGGCCCTCAAGGACAGGTAGACCACAAAAAAATAACCTAATTATAGATTTTTTGATAAACAACAATTTGACGGATATTTGGAGAGTAAGAAATCCAGGAATTAAGAGCTTTTCCTGGTTTAAACCAAATGGAGCTTGTAAATCTAGAATAGACTATTGGCTAGGAAGTGACAACATTCTTAACCACACTGTAAAAGTTGTGATGTCAAATGCACCTCTTTCTGATCATTGCTTTATTGAACTATGCTTAGAATCCGAAATTAGACAATCAAATAAAATAACTTATTGGAAGTTCAATGCCAAACTTTTACAAAATGAAGATTACTGCAACATAGTCAAAAAATTATAAAAGATATTATGGCTGATCATTTAATTGTAGGATATATCAGTAAATGGGAATTCATTACATTCAAAATGAGAGAATTTAGTATTCAATTCAGTAAAAACATAAGTCGAAAGCAAAGAGAATATGAATGTAAATTATTCCAAGAAATTACTTATTGCTGTAGTAAAGATGATCTAAATAGCCAAGAAAGGAGTAAACTTATGGAGTTGCAAACTAAATTAGATCAGCTCTACCTAAATAAAGCAGAAGGAGCTTTTGTGCGTTCACGGGCCAAGTGGATTGAGGAGGGGGAAAGAAATTCCTCATATTTTTTTAATTTAGAAAAGAGCAGACAGAAAAGAAATTTTATATCTTCCCTGTTAATTGATGGCATTGAATGTGACGACCCTAAAATTTTGGAGAATGAAATTTATACATTCTATTCCAATTTATACTCCTCACAGTTCTCCCAAGCAGATTGTGATGTATTTTTTGATCAAATAGATAATCTGATCCCTAAAATTGATGAATCATTTAAGGAATTTTGTGAATCTGACTTTAGAATTGAAGAGTTAGATGCATCTGTTAAGAAAATGGCGCTTAATAAATCCCCTGGTCCAGATGGGCTTACAGTTAATTTCTTCCAATTTTTTGGGGAAGACTTAAGGGAAATTTTATTCAAAGCTATACTGGCAAATATTGAAAAGGGAGAATTGATGTCTAGCATGAAACAAGGATTAATTACATTAATTCCTAAACCAAATAAAGATAAACGACAATTGGATAACTTAAGGCCCATAACTTTATTAAATACAGATTATAACATTTTCTCTAGCTCAATTGCAACAAGGGGTTTCAAGTTTAATTAGTGAGACACAATCAGGGTTTTTAAAAGACAGGAACATTCATAATAATATCAGATTGGTTTTAGACTTACTGGACTACAATGATCTAATTAGTGATGACAGTTTTATTCTTTTCTTGGACTTTTATAAAACTTTCGATTCAGTAGAACATCCTTTTATTTTAGAAACACTAACTCGATTTGGATTTGGATATAAATTTAGGAAGATAATAGATATACTGTATAATGATATAAATAGCTCTGTGTCGTTAGGCTATGGCACTTGTAAAAGATTTAGCGTCAAAAGAGGAATTAGGCAAGGGTGTGGAAGCTCTCCGTTGTTATTCATAATGGTTGTGGAGATGCTCGCAATTCTAATTAAGAACAGCAGTGTTGCTGGAATTGAGATTATGGATAATTTTTTAATAATTAGTCAACTTGCGGATGACACTACTCTTTTCTTAAAAAATGAACATCAGATTCCCCTGGTAAAACAAATAATCACTACATTCTCAAAAGCTTCAGGCTTAAAGTTAAATTTAAATAAATGTGAACTATTGGCGTTAAAGGAGTGTCATTCACAATTACTGTACGATATAAAGATGAAGAAGGAGGTAAAATATTTGGGCATCACAATTTCAAAAGATCACAAAGTCTTAGAAAAAGTAAATATTTCAGATAATGTTGACAAATGTAAGACAATCTTAAATAAGTGGTTACAAAGAGACGTCATAAGTTTTGGAAGAATATTATTAACCAAAATGGATAGTTTATCTAGATTTATATAGCCAGCTTACTCTTTATCAATATCAAATAGAGTTATTAAAACAATTATTAGCTTGAATTTTAATTTTATTTGGAGGAATAAGTGCCATTATATATCTAAAGATGATTTGGTTAAACCATACATTGAAGGTGGTGGAAACGCAATTGACTTTGATATAATGAATTGTGTTTTGAAACTTAAATGGTTAAAATCCTTCTTAAATAATCCACACTCCATTTGGTTTTTTATACCAAGTAAGGTCTTTAACACACTGGGGGGTATCGATTTTCTCCTAAAGTGTGACTTTGAAATTACTAAGCTACCTGTTAAACTCTCTGAATTCCATAAACAGGTCCTTCTTTATTGGAAAATGTTATTTAAGCATAATTTCACTCCACATAATAGCCCAATTTGGAACAATAGATATATACTGACAAATAGAAAATCTATTTTTATTCAAGATTGGTTATCAAAAGGTGTTTGGGCAATTGCCCATTTTGTAGATGAGGAGGGACATGTTCTCGGACATCAAGATTTTTGCCAAAAATTTAATATCCAATGTTCTAAAAGTAAATTTAATCGAGTTATAAAATCCATTCCATTGTCACTTAAAAACATAGTTGTAAATGATATAATATATTCTGACATCTCCCCCAAGTTAAGGCAACTATATATAGATGGTATTCAGTTTTGTGATGCTAAATGCAATAATAAGTTTCTAAGATCTTCATTAAGGAGTCTTTATTCTCCAAATTTACTTAGACGTAATTACATATTAAAAGATTTCCAAAGGGAAGAAATTGAAAGAATAAGAACTAATTATATCACCTTCCCTATCCCACCTAAAGGGAAAGAAGTCCAATTTAAAATTCTGAATAAAATTTACCCGACAAATAGACTCCTTGGTGATAGATTCAAAATAGAAACTGGTAATTGTGTATTTTGTGAAATTTTATACAAATATTTTGGTTGGATTTTCATACCTGGCTTTATTCCAGTGGGATTCAAATTACCCCATTTACCTTAAATATGATATTGTTTGGAGTGTTTTTGAAAGAAAAGAAAGCTAATTATGGTGTTAATGTGTTATTAATCTTGTGCAAGCAATTTATACATAAATGTCGTTTTTTTAAGACCAAACCAACATTAGCTTACTGGAAAAGGACTACAAAATGCCAGCAAAAAAAAAAGAATACCCTGTATCGAGAATTCATCAATAAAAGAACCATAGAAACTGAAAGAAGGTATAAAACCTATAAAAATAAATTAACAAATATAATGAGAACCTGTAAAAGAGAATATTTTAATAAAAGGTTAGAACAGAATAAAGATAACACAAGAGGTATATGGAATGTATTAAACAGTATAATCAAAAATGAATCAAAGAAAAATGATTATCCGAGGTACTTTATAGAAGGGACAAGAAGCATTAACCAAATGAATGACGTAGTAAATGGTTTCAATGAATTCTTCATAAACATAGGGCCAAAACTGGCGGAGGAAACAAAGGTTGATGGAATAGAAAGGGACACTGGTGAAGATATTGAAAGGAATAGAAGCTCAATGTTTTTAAGAGCAGTGGAAGAGAAAGAGATTTATGATATTGTTAGAGGACTTAAAAACAAAACCAGTACAGATTGGAATGATATTGATATGGTAACAGTAAAGAGAGTTATTGATGGTATAGTAAAACCATTAAAATATATATTCAACTTGTCTTTTCAAAAAGGGGTTTTTCCACAAAAAATGAAAGTTGCTAAAGTTATTCCAATTTACAAAACAGGTGAAAAGTATCATTTTACAAATTATAGACCAGTGTCAATACTCTCCCAGTTCTCTAAGATACTGGAAAAACTTTTCATAAAAAGATTTGACAGTTTTGTGGAAAAACATGAATTACTGACAGATAGTCAGTATGGGTTCAGAAACAACAGATCAACAACTTTGGCATTGATAGACTTAATGGAAGAGATAACAGAATGTATGGATAATAAGAGGTACGCACTCGGAGTTTTCTTAGATCTAAAGAAGGCGTTTGATACTGTTAATCATGAAATTCTATAAAAAAAAACTGGAAAGGTACGGGTTTAGGGGAGTGGTTTTGGACTGGTTAAAAAGCTATATAGGCAACAATATGTACAAATAAATGAATATAAATCTAATTTGATGCATATTGCTTGTGGAGTACCTCAAGGTTCAGTATTGGGTCCAAAAATGTTTATTATGTACATAAATGATATTTGCAGAGTCTCGCAGAATTTAAAGTTTGTAATATTTGCAGATGACACAAACATATTTTGTTCAGGTGTGGAATTGCCACAGGTTTTGGAGATGATCACACAGGAGTTAACGATATTAAAGAAGTGGTTTGATATAAATAAATTATCATTAAATCTAGATAAAACCAAATTTATGTTGTTTGGAAACCAAAAGAAAAATATCAAAGTAGAAATATGTGTTGACAATGTATATTTAGAAAGAGTAAATGAAATAAAATTTCTTGGTGTGATCATTGACCACAAGGTCTGTTGGAAACCACATATTACTTATGTTCGAGGGAAACTGGCACGGGGCATTGCCGTCCTGGGGAAAGCAAAGCAAATATTGGATCAGAAAGCACTGCATATATTATACTGTGCTTTACTACTGCTGTATATGAGCTACTGTGTAGAGGTCTGGGGAAACACATACAAAAGTAATACACAAACAATAACTATAATACAGAAAAGGGCCATCAGATTAATAAATAATGCAGGGTACAGGGATCATACAAATGGACTATTTAGCTATTAAAAGCTATTAAATTCCAAGACTTGGGGAGTTTAAAACAGCGCAAATAACATATAAAGAAAGAAATCAAATGCTTCCAAAAGAAATCTGCAAATTGTTTATAGAAAGAGAAGGTGGGTATAACTTAAGAGGGAAATGGAATTTAAAAATACAAAGTGTTAGACATACTTTTTAAAGTTGTTCTATCTCTATAGCAGGAGTTAAATTATGGAACAGTCTAACAGAAGGAATTAAAGAAAGTAACAACATAAACCAGTTTAAAATGAAATATAAAAAACACATTTTTAACAAATATAAGAATGAAGAAAACAGGGTTAACCCAGGGCGGTAATGTTGTTCGTAATAGTGTTTTTGTTTGTTTATCTTATAATTTGTGAATCTGCAAACATTCCCACTCAGTCCTTATTTATATGAAAGTAGCTATATTATGGTGGGGCTTGTTTATTTGTTTTGTTTATTTGTTTGTTTTGTCTTTGCTTTACTTTTACTTTATATGTTGTTTGTTTAAATTAAGGCTAAAAGAAAATTAAATCAGTGAGAGGTAAAATTTGATAGGGACTAATAAGTGTATACTTCTGCCTACTCCTTTTCAAACAAAAGAATGGAATTATATTTTGTAATGATTGTGAATGCACATGTTTGAAATAAAAATGAACTGAACTGAACTGAAAAAAACGACTTAAACCTGTTGGTTAAATCTTTGACTTTAGTTAAAAAGAAAAAGGCTGCTTTTTTTGTTTCCTTTTTGGAAGATTTTGATTTAGTGAGTTAATAATCTGTTAAATTTTATGACCCCATCTTGATATCTTCTTTTTCCTATGTATGAAAGTTGCTAATATGTAAGGAATGTCTATTCTCTGAATGTGTAATATATGGTGCATTTTGTTTGTATGTTGATTTTGCTAATAAAAAAAAATATTAAAAACAAAACAAAACAAACCCTTCCCCCTTCCTAAACAACTAAATGCCATGTTTTGATTGGTCGACATGGTACATTTTTCGACCAATAGGAAAGGGTGGGGTTTTTTGGTTTTGTTTTGGCTCAAAGGTGGAGAGCGCTTTCGAGCGTTTTCCTTATAAAACGCCGTTTTTACCGTTTCTTCCCGCAGTAAATATAAACAACGATAGTATTCAGGAAGAAAACCAAACATTGCATATATTTTTTATCATAACTGTGGTTTTACCTGACCTATCAACACAAAATCAAAACTGGTATAAAGTCCACACTTTTTCCGTCAGTTGTTCCGTCTGTCCTGCTCACATCTCCAATGGTTGTACACGTTGTCATTAATGTGGCTTCACTCCACATCAGCCACGCCGCTTTGCTAGCTAACACACCGGTGTCGGCACATAAGGACGCTGTCATAGCCTGTCAACCACGTTGATTAGCTGCGTATATGCGAATGTGAATCGCATCATTGGCTGGACTATGGGATAAGGTGGCATCGTTCTAATCCCATACGGGAGCAGCCAGTCACTTACTGACTAACACTGCAAAACAGAATTGTTAAAGTATTCATTTTAATTTCAATTTTCTGTGCGCAATGCAGATTTTCTGTGCGCAGAGATCGTGCCAGCAGTGCGCAATTGCGCACGCGCGCAGCTTAGAGGGAACATTTAACATTCCGTGCTGCAATCCAGAGCTTTGTCCATTAGTGTCATTTGGACTGCTCACTACTACTGCTTAAATGAAAAGACTTCACATACAGGTGCATACAGATTCTCCACTGTTAATTTAAAGGAAATAAAAATATGCATTTGCTGACTGAGAAACAATGGGATATATATATATATAAAACATACACACAGAAAAACCCAAAACAATAAAATCATCAGCTTTGCTAAAATTTCCAAACAGTTCAACTGCTGCAAAGTACGGAGCCCCGCAGGGGACATGGGAGAAAAAAAAAAATAAGACAGACTTTTGCAAGATCTCACAAAAGTCCGTCTTAATTTTTTTGCGGGGCTCCGTAGCAAAGAGTGCAGTACAGTGCAGCACTACAAATAGATTACTAAAATGTAAAGCAGAGCAAAACATTCAAATAAACAGACCTTAAAAAAAGCACTCGGGGGCGGGTCCTCTACAGAGGACAGCACTGTCCGCAGTAACCTGGAATTGGAGTGTTTAGAAGCTCGATGTAATGTCAAACAAATCCTTTGGCATTGATAACTGTGGAAGTTAAACAAAAATGAAAACACAGAACTCAAAACACACGTTAAAAATATACCAGTTGAGCTCGACTTTGACTTCAATGTCACACATACTGCTGCTGTCAAGTGAGCTGTAGCGTCAACCTTCCAAGAAACAACATAGTTACTGACAACCATATATTTTATTCTAATCAAATAATTGCTTTAAAACTGTCTCATTTGTATTCACGACACCTTTAAGTTCTTGAAGTATAAAATCATTGAAGTGATGATGCTAGAACTTCTGAATGTCTAGATCTTTAGTAAAGAACCTTTATTGTTAAAAAGTACACAGGAAGAAAGGTGACCTCATTAGCTCGCTCCAATACTCCAGACTTTAGTGTCAAACTGAGTGAATTAAGCTAAAAATCTTTCATAAAACAAACAATTATTGTATATATAATAGACAATAAGAAACTCACTGTTTAGTGTCATAGTTCACCTTTAGAAAATAGAAAACATTTTCATGCAAAAAATATATACCTGAACTTTGGATAAAGTCTTGTAACACGACATACCAAAAATATACTTTAAAAAGCTGTCTCTGATAAACCTGCGTGATTCCGCTCACGCCAATAAAAGAAACCTGCATGGGACCAGATCTACTGCTTCCTGGTGCAAACACCCAAACTACAGTGGAGAATGGCTCAAAATCCTACAGCTTCCTCTTGAAGTGCACATGCTTATGCTTAGTGCATGTGCACATTGCTACTTTACTCGAGGTTTGTGCTATCAAAGCAAAGTTTTAAAGAAAGAGCATTATTCATGCCAGCGACCAGGTATGATTATTGGTACCAGGGGGTCTTGTTGTGGGCAGTTGTGAAGTACTGAGGAAAATACCGTGTGTCTGATGGGTGTTTTTATATAGGTGGGCTTGGTTTCAGTTGGCCTTTGACATGCACAGATAAAGAGCAGGTTGTAAAGAAAAAGGGGGAAACTATAGAGGTGCAGTTGTATCTTTCTATGTGAACATTAGGGCGCGTGTCCTCAGATGCTCTTGATAAAGAAACAACATGTATTCTTTTTATGACTTGTTTTGCTGACTGTTGGGGCCCCACCTGTAACCCCTGTGTCTAATCATTGAGTCTTACTGTTGCAGAACGCTTGTGTGTCTAGTAGATAATTAAAGGGGTAGTTCCACTAAAGTAACATTGGGGGGTCAATATAGGGCTAGTGTGACTAGGTGAGAATATGTGTTTTTTAGAAGTATCACAAGACAGTTTTATTTCTAAAGGGATGAATGTTATTTGCGGTACTCTGTTTAAAAAAAACTACTAGACTCTGTCTGTCACGATCCGCAGTGGCAGACCGTGTGGAGAGTGTGTGGAGGACTCAGGTGCAGACACAGGCGAGGACACGAAACTGAGTTCAAACGAAAAGCAAGCCTTTATTATGGCTGATGACATGGAGTTCAAACAAGGCAGAAGCACAGTGACGAAACTAAACTATAACTAAACTGGGAAACTGATACTATGATAAACTATGAAGACACAGAAAACCATGACTATGAATACAAAGACTGGCCGTGAAAACATGGAGGGTGGGAACACAGACGACGCAACACAGACTGCATAAAACACGACTAAATACCCACAAGGATGCTTAGGGGAAGTGGAAATACATGAGGGGGAACAGCTGATACACATGAACCTAATGTAAGGACAGGGAAAGTGAAACTACATACGATGAACAAGGAACACCGGACTCTTTCAAAGTAAAACAGGAAACGTGGAGATTATAGACACGACCTGAACTTAACATAACCACACAGACATGAAGCATGACAGGGAGACGCACGAACCAGGGAGACTGAGTACAGGGGGAGATGACAGAAAGAACTAAGAAACAAAGGACTAAACAGCAACCTAGAAATTAACTAGACGAACTAAACTAGAGCATAAATGAATACAAAAGATACATAAAAACTCAAACACTGGGTCACACGACCCAGGACCATGACTCTGTCTCACTCTTGGAGAGCATAAGAAATTCAGATTCTTAAGAAAAATGACCATAAACTAATGAAATTAAATCATATATGTCTAAATAAGAGAAAGCTGAGACATGTGCGATCCTAAAAAACAGTTGAATTAAAACTCATAATGGTTTCATTAAATTAAACCCAAATTAAACACTTGTGAACTCACATGACCCCTGAGCTCACGTGAACAAGCAAAGCCACCTGCTACAGGGGGCCCCGCGCGCGTACATACACTCACATGAACGCGCGGTGGGGGGGTGGGGCCAAAATGCCGCAGCTACATTACTACTTGCTTTTTTTAAGGTGTGTTTTAGATATCCCTCTGTTTGAGCTCAGTAGTCCAACACTAAATGCTCTAAAGCATCATTTGAAAAATCCATTTTTTCTTTCTTTTTTAGATGACCTCGGTGGTTTGAAAACAAGACAACTCTGTTTATCAGGCAATATTGTCAGTCTAGCAACCTAGATTTTCTTTTTAGGTTAACACTAAAATATATTTAAAAGGAGTTAGTTGTCATCTGGGAATAAAGGATTAAACATTATACTTTTACATTACTGCATGCAGTCAGTCAGCAAATGCATATTTTTATTTCCTTTAAATTAACAGTGGAGAATCTGTATGCACCTGTATGTGAAGTCTCTTCATTTAAGCAGTAGTAGTGAGCAGTCCAAATGACACTAATGGACAAAGCTCTGGATTGCAGCACAGAATGTTAACTGCATTTTCACTTTTACTTGGGCCTACTGAGTATGTAGCAGCACTGACTATTCACTGAGAGCGACACAATGTAGATCTGCGTGTGCACTTGATGTGTTCATTCACACCCCGAATGTAGTCTGATAGCTTCTAGCCCTGCCAACACATCTGCTGTGCCTTGGAAGAAGAATAAAAGACTATAATGGTGACTGGACTTGGCCTCTTCACTCACTTTCTTACCTCTACATAACCTGAGTGAGGGCGAGAAGCAGATTTGAGCGGATGTTTGGCTGCTCTGTGTACACTGTACTTTACACAAGCTTAGCAGAGCAGCTTTCAGATAAGCACTAACGTGATTAAGCATTTTCTATCTTTGTCATCTTAGATTTTTGTATTAGCTTGTAAATACTGGCTGTTTAGCACTTGATATATACTGAGGCCACTTCATTAGGTACAGCTGTTCAACCGCTCAGCAATGCAGATAATCAGCCAATAATGTGACACTAACGCAATCCATTCAGACATGACCTATCAAAGTCCAAATTAAGCATCACAAAGGGTTTAGGGTGACAGAAGTGACTCCTGGTGTGGTTTTCTGCAGTCGTAGTCAATCTGCTTCAAGGTTTGACATGTTATGTATTCAGACTTGCTCTCCTCCATACTTTGTTTGCAACAGGTGGTTGTTTGAGTTCCTGTTGGCTTCCTGTGAGGTTGAAGCAGTCCAACCATTCTCTATCCTCTGAAAGCAACGAGGCATTTGCAACCAGAGAAATGCCACTCACTGGATATTTTCTGTCTTTCAGGCCATTCTCAGTAAACCCCAGTTACATACACCAGCATCTATGCCATGTTCAAAGTCACTTAAATCCCTTTTCTTCTAGTGCTTAGTTTGAACTTCAGCAGGTCGTCTCAGTCACATCTACATGCCTAAATGCAGTGAGTTGCCTTGGTGTGATTGGCTAATTTCATATATCGATTAACAAGCAGTTGAACTGGTGTACCTAATAAAATGTCTGGTGATTTTACATCCAAAAGACAGAACACACTGGTGAGGTTAGCAACAATGAAAGTCCTGAGGTCCACTTAAGAGAGAGAGAGAGAAAAACATTAATCAGCATCGAGACCTGAAAGGTTTGATTAAATTCATGTGATAATTTGTCTAATGAAACACGAGCCACTGAAAATTGGGGCTACATAAATCCCTACATTTTTGTTCAACATATTAAATGAAAGCTTCAAGTCTGAACTTTATCCTTAACTGTCTCACTGAGGTGGTCTGACGAACAAAATTTATGAAATCTATGTTGCTATCCAATTTTTTTAAACCAGAAAAAATGGATGAAAGAAACCACTCAGCTTTCATTTTGAAGTTTTTATAAGACATCTTATAAACTGAAATACAGATTCAACTTCATGTAAGAGCTTTAAGTAGTATTTCACACATGAACAATTGATTGTGCAAATGCTGTGCTGAGTAAAGAAGCTGCAATTGAATTATTATAATTATTGAATTATTATTATTCTCAGGCAACATGCAGGCAACTTAATTTAGGTGCAATGGTGTAGTGGTGAGTGTGGCGGTGAGCTGTAAAGGTCCTTTTTCAAACCAAAATATTCCCCTTAGGCAACACTCAAAATATGTTGGATTCAAAAAAATTAAAAGAAAGAAAGGAATGAGTCACACTCAGACTGCATAGAAACTAATAGCACTTCAATTAAGTCATTATTAAGTCGCATTATTAAGGCTTCCCTTTACAAGCTGCAAAAACCATCAGGTCATACAATGGTGATGCTAAACAAAATAACTTTAAAAAATGCAAAATTGTTCATTAACTGCAATGAGCAGGTGGATATGTAAGATTTATTGGAGAGGTGTCTCAGTGGTGCAGCAAACTTGCTTCTATTTGGCATGTTGGATTGCTGACCTCTGACAGTAACTGCTCAGGTCCTCACTTGGAATTTGCCCTCATTAGTCAAATATTTGACGCCTTTAAACGGCTTGTACTTCTATCTGTACACGTCAAGATGGCTCACTTTATGACCTGGACAGAGAAGGAGAGCAGTGGAATATAAATCAAGGAAGATAAATAACATGGCTGAAGGGATCGACTTAAAACTGTTTTAAATTTCAAACTTGACTGAAGTCGCGCTTTGATAGATTACCTGATATGGCCAGCTGCTGGATCTTTAGGTCAATATTGAGTGAGGGGTTCTCTTCAGGGTTAGGCACTCCTGTCTGCATACTCAGACCGGCTCACAAGCTTCTGGGGGTTAAGCTTACCAATGTCCCAAACCAACATCTACCAAAAGAGTAAAAAATAAATGCTTTTTATTACTTGTAGTGTCTCCAAAACAGCCAAAAGTGGACCAGGACAGGACCTTCTCAGGCTTTTGGTGACTGACATTCAACACACCTATGTACAGGTTTCTAGTAAAGCAAAATGTCACGGTCGGACGGTCCTCCCTGGATGACCTTGCTTGGTTTTTTTTTGGGTGTGTGTCTGTTCGCTTCTCTCTCCCTCTCCCCGGTCCTCTGAGCTGTGTTGACGGAAGTGCGTGCTGTAGGGAAGGCGTGACCTGGCGACTTTCGTCATGGTGGTGGATCCATCATGCTGTGGGGCTGTGTGGCCAGTGCAGGGACTGGGAATCTTGTCAAAGTTGAGGGACACATGGATTCCACTCAGTATCAGCAGATGCTGGAGACCAATGTCCAGGAATCAGTGACAACGCTGAAGCTGCACCAGAGCTGGATCTTTCAACAAGACAACGACCCATCTCAGTCCCCAGACCTGAATAATATTGAAAATCTGTGGTGTGAGTTAAAGAGAGCTGTCCATGCTTGGAAGCCATCAAACCTGAATGAACTAGAGATGTTTTGCAAAGAGGAATGGTCCAAAATACCTTCAGCCACAATCCAGACTCTCATTGCAACCTACAGTAAGCGTTTAGAGGCTGTAATTTCTGCAAAAGGCGGATCTACTAAATATTGATGTCATTTCTTTTTTTGTGGTTCCCAAATTTATGCACCTGCCTGATTTTGTTTAAACAATTATGGAACACTTTCTGTAAATCCAATAAACTTCATTTCACTTCTCAAATATCACTGTGTTTGTCTCCTATATGATATATTTAACTGACATTTTTATTGTAACAACCAACGATTTATACAGGAAAATAATGACTATTAACAAGGTTGCCCAAACCTTTGCATCCCACTGTATATACAAGCAAGCCATCTGGGGGCCTCAAAGATGTATCTCAATGGATGTTCATATTAGATGATGCCACTGCTCTCTGCATCATCTACAGCACAAGGACCAGGACCAAGGCCATAAAAAGTCAACCAATTGAACCAATAGGATTATGATCATTTCTAGCAGCATAGAAGTGGTATGCAACATGTGTAACAATACTATATTTCACAACTTTTGCTATTTCAAAGAGTCCTTTATCGATTTGTGCAAGCAAAATCTATGAACATTGAGACTCTTATGTAAATGACTTTGCTAAATGGGTTGGACTGAATATTGTTCAACACTTCAGGAGAAGGAATTTGGTGAAATTGTTAAGTTGTGAAGTGTGCATGAAGGTTATGGTGTGAAAATCTGGAAAAAGTGGTCATAAATCAACAAACAGGACCTAGATCTTTAACACAGGATGGATGAAGTCCCATTAGGTGCTCTCTCGGTACAAGCTTCACTAAAATCTGACCAATACTGATAGAGTAGTAATGCTTCTTATGGTTGGTGGAAAGAGGGGCAAATGTACAGGCGCCTCGCCTTGGCATAAGCCCATGAATCCTTAGACTGGATGAGCTAAAAATGTAATTATTAGATGTTTGTATACTGACCTCCTTTATTTTACTGTATTTCACAATTTTCTGTTTAACTTTTATATTTTTCTTTTACCTTAAACTATTTTAAACTTGCCTTAAGTATTTTTTTAAGTTACACAAGTATTGCATAATTTTTAGAGCAGGTACATCTTT
The DNA here is from genome assembly GCF_036321145.2 of Pelmatolapia mariae. Classification (NCBI taxonomy): domain Eukaryota; kingdom Metazoa; phylum Chordata; class Actinopteri; order Cichliformes; family Cichlidae; genus Pelmatolapia; species Pelmatolapia mariae. Next base: position 41,070,685 of record NC_086246.1, on the reverse strand, counting down.
TCTTACTCAATACTTGCATACAGGAATCAATCCTGTGCATTACTTTATTGTAATAGAAATATAATGTATTTTTAAATTATGTGAATGGTAAATGGCCTGTATTTGTATAGTGCTTTACTTAGTCCCTGAGGACCCCAAAGCGCTTTACACCACATTCAGTCATTCACCCATTCACACACTGGTGATGGCAAGCTACATTGTAGCCACAGCTGCCCTGGGCACACTGAAAGAGGTGAGGCTGCTGGACACTGGCGCCACCGGGCCCTCTGACCACCACCAGTAGGCAACGATCATGACTTATATACATTTTTATTTTTAGGAAGATTGTTTTCTGGGGCGTTTCTCGTGGCTTCATAGTGTAGAGTTGACACATTTGTGTCTGCTCCCTGGTTTGAGACCTGGATAAGACAGGAACATCAGCTTACTGGTAAACTAGGTGATGCTTACTAATGGCATTTGTCATTTGTCATGTCACATACATTTAGCACCGACTAAAGCAGTTAGTCTGCCTAGCTGAAAGATTTCTTTGCTAACATGATACAAAAGACACAATAAAGAGCAAGAGGAATGAAACGAACAACAACAACAAAAATAGTATGGCCTCTGTTGCTATAAGTCATCATGTCCATATAACACACCAGAAACCTTTCCATAAAAGGATCATTTTTATATTATTACTTTCTCAACGACTTGCCTACACACACTTTCCTCTGATCTTGTACTCTAACTTGGTGACTGTCTGGAAATGTGTCCCTCGACCTTGCAGCAATCATTTGTGTGTAGATTTACTTTCTTGGTAACAAAGAGTAACTAAATACTTCTAATTTACAGGGAGTGGAAGTCACTACAGGCTTAGAAAAAAAATAAAATAAAACTCCCTGTGTGGATTAACAACCACAGTTTGACTAGAAGACTGCTTTAAAGATGTGCATTCATGCACATGTGTGGCTTTTTTTGTATCCAAGATGAGTATGCACCTGTCAAATCCTACAAATGAACACAAATTAAATTTAAAAGTCAGCTTCTTGTGCAGCGCTACACTGCTCTCCACACTCCTGCTACAAATGGATCCCTCCCTCAGAGTCCTCTTCTGATGCATGCTGGTGAAACGCAGTAGATTTCCTCCACTGTGTCAGAAATGGTGATGCTTCAGCTTGAAGTTTTGGGTTTTGAGCAATGATGGTGTCTATGTTGGCAAAAAGAAATAGAGTTTTCAGTGCGCTTTCAGCAGGTCCATGATAGGAAGTGACACGGTTCAGATCAAATGTTCATGGAACATCTGACGTCATTCTTGTAGGTACTTGCCAATAAGACCAATATTTTGTCTCTAGGTTTTCTAGGTTTTCTTTTCTTTTGTTCCCCTAACTCTTCCAGACAATCAGCTAAGAGGAAGTGAAATCAGATCACTTGATGTGAACCACAATCTGTCTTACTTCTTCTGGGCCTCATCAATTAAATTACCCAAACTCTCGCTCACCCTGATTGAGATTGCCCTAGATCAGGGATCAGCAACCTTTAACACCCAAAGAGCCATTTGGACCCGGTTTCCAAGGAAAAGAAAACACTGGGAGCCACAAATACTTCCCAGAAGTTCCCAGAACCTAAATTATGCAAACTTGTTGCCTCAAACAAACTAAGTAAAGCTTACTTAAGATAACTATGTTAAGACAACTTATTCATTGCAAGTATACAGTACTAAGAATAACTTGATGTTTCTGACTTTATCATCCTAGAAATTTCTAGTACGACACTTATATTAATATAACACTGTGTGCAAGCATGATTTAAGAATAATTAACAACACTTCTTGTAATGGTGTTAAAATCAGCCCAACTTTTATTTTCAAATGCAAAAAGGTATATCAGCCAACATACTGGACACCGTTCTGCTGAACAATAGACAATTATATTGCCATCATTGTTATAATCTTACAATGAAACAAAGTCTCAGATTTAATTATTCTGAAACTAAGTTTAGGCTTTCCACAACTTTGTTTTGCAAGTTACATTAATTATATAATCAAAAGAAAATATATTTATTGTGTAGCCACAAGTGCAGTCTTTAGATTAAACAACACCTTTGTTTTGCATTCAAACACAGAAGCTTTGTATATTGTAATATTTTAAGGATGACTTGTTTCCAGTCCAGGCATTATTGCCTGAATGACTATCATGGATTTAGGTGATCCAAGTGCAGAAGAAAGTCTTTAACTTCCCTTAAGTACAGTGGCAGTGGATGTGGGTTGGAGATGCAATGAGCTTGAACCTGCAGTGACCATTTTCACTGACCACACCATCTGTGACAGAGGACGCATCTCTCCTAGTGTCCTGCAAGCAAGCAATCAGATATTTTAGATCACCATCTTATTTGCTTTCTTAAGACATTGTTTTCTGCATTTGCTATAAAACAAGCCCCGATTTCGACAATCCCAGGCTTCCTCCCCACCGGAGAGGTGACATTCAATGTCCCACCTGTCAGTCTGGATAGCCCTGACCACCACCCAACAATAATGTCGGGAAAGCTTATTTTTTTTAAAAGGGGCTATTTAATAATGACCAGTAACCTTTCATTCTTATGATCTGCAGAATAATTTAGGCACAAAACAAATTTCAATGTTCAAAAACTTGCAGACTTCACTATATACATCGTGGACTCTCTAAACTAAGTTTGTGGCATATGATCTTTCAAGAAGTATTTTTAGAGAAAATCAGGCCTTTAGCTACAGTTTGTGAGACAACACTAAACCGCACACAGTCAAAGGACTGCAATGATTCCTCAAAAGTAGCTGCCACTGTGAAAATCAGTGTGTAAATTAAGAAATCTATAAGGCATGTAAGAAGACAGTGAGTCATAGCTTCTAAAAACCAGTTTAAGCCTCAAAATGCAGACAGCCCACATTGATTTAAAAACCCTCCCACCGTGGCTTTTACGTGGTTGATTTCTTATCTGAAACAGTAATATTTCAGTGACTGCTGCTTATATCACAGATTAATACACTCTACAGATCCCTGCTGGGAGAATCATTAGCTCTGCCAGCAAAGACGTTTGGTGGATTTTATGTTTGGTTTTATGAGGAAGCAAAGCTGTGTGTCTGTGTAAAAATGTGTTAAACCTTAATAAAAAGGTTATTCTTAAATACACTAGTGCCTTTGTAACAATGCAGGGCGGTGAGCATGGGAGTAGTTGGAGGCTGCATGTCCCACTGGACACTGGATTAATTAAAATAGCTGTTTATTTTATTTCTAAACTTCACTATTTCATTAATTATTTCATAGTTTCTTTGCATCCCAAGTTAATTTCATCTGTAGTACTTACCCATCGGTATATGTTACCTGTGTTTGCTTACATTAAAATACCAGTACTGATGAGCAGAGCATATAAATGCAGCAGTTTTTATATTTGACACTATATTTTGAAAGCACAAGACAAATCACAAACTGTTTTAATTTAGGTCTTTCTTTTTATTTTGTTTTATTTTTCAGTTGTTGATTTTATGGTGATGTGATGCTATATTACATATTTTTAAGAATCAGTTGAATTTAAGAATTTCAATATAGCATCAAACAGTCTCCTCAAGTTGCTTTATACTGTAAGATAAAGACCCTACAGTAGCAGCAAAAAAACCCTGATAAATTATTAATCCCTTATGAGCAAGCACTGGGCGACAGTGGGGAGGAAAAACTACCTTTAACAGGAAGAAACCTCCGGCAGAACCAGGCTCAGGAAGGGAGGGCCATCTGCCGCGGCCGGTGGTGGGTGAGGGTAAAGATAATATGAGGAGACAAGATGAATATTACTTTACATCATATTTTTATATTGAAACAACATAATTTACAGTGTAAATTATTATAATTTACACATTTTACAGTGTAAGAATAATAATATGTGCTTGACAGGAACAAACACTAAGGCCGTTTATCAATGCCCAAGTACGCCAGTACGTACTCGCGTGCTCGGTGAGTACGTACTCGCCGAGAACGCACGGGAGTACGTACCCGCCGAGAACGCGAGCACGGACTCGTGTGCCGTCTCTCAATTCTCAAGTACGCGAGCACGGACTCGTGATTTGTACCAGCGTACGTGATGATGTCACAGGTCCGGAGTTTTTACTGCCGTCCCCTCCTAATTTAACTGTGAGTAACATGTTATGAAGCTTAACTTTAATCACAGCCAAACCGGTTTACTCAGGAACAAATAAAACACTGAAATAAACCAAACATTAACATTTAGAAGTGATCTAAGTGACTTATATATCATTTTTAACCTCAGTAGTGAAACCTCTATTAATAAAAATAGTGTACATGTACATACGTGTACATACCTTAATAAAAACAAGCAGGTGAGATGTTAGAACGCTTTTATTTCTATTCTAGTGGACACTCAATACTATAGACAGCTGCTGGGGTTTCTTTAACCTGAGTAGTGAAAAGACCGCGAGCGGGCGGGGAGGGGAGGGGGGGGGACGATGTGCCGGGAGTCCGCTGTTGAGTTTTGGACGAAATGCATTCTGGGATATATAGCTGTACCAAGTCTACACCGATGCATGCTCGATAAAACGGGCGGATCGAGAACACATCCGGGACTTTTTCGCGTTCTCGGCTTGATGCGTACTTCGAATTGGAACAGTACTTGGTCTCCGACTGATGACGTATCACGAGTACACGAGAACGCAAGTACGCACAAGTACGCATATTGATAAACGCCCTATAAGTACGGGAAGTGCGGAAGTGAGAGGCTTGTGAAATGGGACGGTCTAGCCTTCGTCGCGCTGTTCAGGTTGCCTAGCAACCATGATACTAACCGCGAGAAACGTGTCATACAGCAGTGTGTGACAGAAATGAAGGAGAAAAAAATGTTCTGTTGGTCATTCATTTTTGTCATGACATCACTTTGATTAGTTGAGTATCTGAGGCTGAGACCACGGGACTGTAAATATATATATATATATATATATATATATATATATATATATATATATATATATATATATATATAAGTAGAGGCTTTAAAACCAAGTTAACGCCTGAAAGTTCAAACATCACTAATGTCACATAACTTTGCCGACATGTGGCCAACAGTCATGTTGGCCACAGTCATTAAACATTCGCACATAAATAAGTGATATTCAGTACTTACTTTTGCCAGTTCACCCTTCAGCCGCTCCCTTCTGCCGTATTTTGCGGCAAAATTATCCACACCCACCGCTGCGCTATGAATTGTGGGATATATGGGACCACGAAGCGTGCACCGGACCACGCTTGATATTTGGGGAAATCGACGGCGCATTTGGAGTATGCATTTGAAGTACACTTTGAATTGGGACAGCCGTCGTCGCGTGGCGGTGACGTATTCGCACTTGAAATGCGTACTTCAAGCGTGCATACCCTGAATTGGGACACAGCCAAAGTGTCGCTTGAATCTTTGCCTAAAACCACGACACAGAGCTAATTATTAAATATGTGCAAAGAATGGCATGTTTTCAGTCTCCACATGTGTAAAGAGAGTAACACCAGTTTTTTATTTTTTTAAGCTTGTACTTCAGTAACTCCTCATTAATCTGTAACTATGAATTAAATTGTAGAACTGAAAAAATGTAAGAGAAGAGCTTCAGATCCCAAGTGTGTGAGGACAGAGAAGGATCAGCTTTATTTCAGATTTGAGATTTAAACTTTATATTTCAGTTTGTGATGATTCTGTTATCGTTGTTATTACAGGAGCTGCCCTCAGATTCGGACCTCAGCACCACCCAGTGACAGCAGACAGATCATCCAACATGTTCACATGTTAACTGCAAAATTAACTTTTGAAAACAGTACAAAGGTTAAAGTACCACATGTGCTGTCAGTGAAAGCTGTAGCTGTTTTATTGATGGAGACAAACGACTGGAGAGCAGAGTGCTTCACTGTGGGGACACTAAACAGAGCTAAAAAAAAAAAAATACCTACAACACTAAAGACAAAAAGTTAAATGGATTAATCACCCCTGTAACTGTATCACTATATATCAGCATTAACAGGATCTCAGTTTGGTGTTTCAGAGTGCTGCAGATCTCAGACCTGCACAGCTTCCATTTTAAACACTTGATGTACTCAGCTGCATGAAGAGCACGTTTGAGTTTCTTTGACACAATTAAATAAAACTTGATAAAGGTCAAAGGTCGTCACTTGTATGTTTAACTATAAACTTGTGATCTGGAATTCCTTTACAGTTTTTGCAGATAGTGTGTTATTCACCATAAAGTGATTCAGTTATTCATACCAGAGTAACCAGAGAGGATCATATATTTTAAAATATATAACTTTCTACAGGACTGAATATAATATCTTTATTTAAAAGTCCGGAGCCTCTGGGGAGTATCCGAGTATTTATAACATTACACAAACCAAAGGTCTCCATCACAGTGTTCATGAAATGCTGGGTGTATCCATCTTCTGGGGTGGGCCTACAGAGGAGCTCTGAAGATTTCCCTGTGATGGAGCTGCTGGTGAAGATGATGAGTCTTGCTTGATCAATGCGATGAGCTTCGGTCTTCCTGGTGTTTCTTAAATGAAGCCTCTCTCAGTGGGTCAACAGAACTTCTGGCAGAGGACAGCTGTGATGAAAGAAAGGAAAGACGTTTCTCCAAACCTTTGGACCCAGGAAACCCAGCTTAGTCCTCATGGTCTGCCTCACTAGTTTCACCCCAGGGTGAATGTAGCTGTTGATAGAATATGGACTTTATTAAATGAAAAGAACAAATTACAGTACACTACTGAAACCTCATGCTGCTGTTTTTAAAGTTTCCATTTTACCTGACTGTAGACGGTTCTGAAGATTTAAACCGTTTTAGATCCATTACACTCAGTCTTAAATGTTAAAATCTCAAAGGACAGCATTACATTTTTGATATTAACAGTAACTCTGGGCCTCTCTAGAGTGAGCAGCTGATCTCATCGCTGTTTAAAAATGTATAACAAAACATAAGGAGTCCTGAATCCTTCAATAACACAGACTATTAGAGTAACAGGTGTGTAGCATCGCTAACTAGCCAGCAACAAGCCTCCAAGACATTGCGTATGCTAGCGGCTAGTCTAGCAAACAAATTAATAACAGAGTGATTTTACATGTTTTAGAACAATATGATGATAAGCTGTGTGTCTTTTTCATAACAGTGACGTGGTTGTATTTACCTTAATTTAACGAGTCGTCAGTCGCGGTAAACCCATCATCAAAAAAAAAAATGGAGCAGCCGGGCTACGTAGAAAGTGTAGGGGGGCGTGTTTGTGGTCATGTCCAGCGGGTGTGTGGGCGGGAGCGTGACGCAGTCGCTCCACCTCAAGTCACTACTGCGCCGACTCTGGCTCCAAAAATACAAGATGACAGCCTCCGCAAGCGGGATATTTTGGCTTCATTTTTGCACAACTGGAGGAGGAGGCGCTGTCGCTGAACTAGGACGTTGTACATGAGTGCAAAATCAATTAAAAAACCCAGTGTGTCGGGTCACGGTCCTTTACACAACGTAAAGTGAATAACGGAGTCAAATGTCAGCACATATTGTCACATCATCTTTATTCTGCCTCGTCACAGACGTTATTAATATTAAAATACAAGCATTCATGAAATTTGTGGAGAAGCAGCAGGCCGGTCTGAGTCCGTCTCAGCAGACAATGATATCATCACAGAGCGTGCTCGTGTCCGGCTCGTCAGCACTGCTCGAATCCCGCCATCAGAGAGAGCGCCAGAGACTCCACTGCACAACAAGAGAGACAGACGTCATCAGCTCCTCTCTGCTCACAGCATACAACAACACGAGGGTAACCGGACAGCTACGGTGGCCCAGAGGTGCCAAACACATATTTCACTAACTGGAAAGGTTTTCAATCATTCAATCCTGTGTGCTGACAGGATGACCAGCACAAACATCCTATTTCTCATTTATTACTTTCATTTCCTGTTAAATTGACCTCGAAGGATCAGATTGCAGGAGACTTGTGGTTCCTGAGTCTGAGATGATGCAGGTGTCAACAAGTGTCTGTGAAGGTTCTCAGTCATCCAGGTCATCGTAGTCAAAGGAGTTTGCAAAGAAAAGCGTCTGGACTTCTTAAGTCCAGACTTTATGAACGCCCAGTTATCCTAACTGGGCATTCATAAAGTCAGCAAAGAGGCACAGAAAAGAAGATCAGACACCAGCGAGGGAGGATAAGAAAGACAGACGCAACAACGTTGTTATCCCCTATGTAGCCGGTGTATCAGAGAAACTCAGGAGAGTTTTCTCCAAGCACGACATCCCAGTGTACTTCAGACCCAGCAACACACTCAGACAGAAACTGGTTCACCCGAAAGACAAAACTCCAAAACACAGACTTAACAACGTGGTGTATGCTGTACAGTGCAGCGAGGAATGCCCAGACCTCTACACTGGAGAGACCAAACAGCCACTTCACAAGCGCATGGCACAACATAGAAGAGCCACCTCCACAGGACAAGACTCAGCAGTCCATCTGCATCTTAAGGACAAAGGTCACTCTTTCGAGGATGCCAATGTTCACATTTTGGACAGAGAGGACAGGTGGTTTGAAAGAGGAGTGAAAGAGGCCATCTATGTCCACTGTGAGCGACCATCTTTGAACAGAGGCGGTGGTTTACAACACCAACTGTCTGCCATCTATAATCCAGTTTTGAGTTCCCTCCCCAGACGCCTTAATGCCCACTCACATCCTGGGCCATCTGACCTCAGGAATTCACACGACAAGGTGGGGCCAGGTTTCACAATGAGCATACCTGAAACCCTGGCTGATTAGGTCCCACACCCGCTTTCACACCTTGGCTCATGTGATTAGAGGATCACCAGGGGGTCCTTTTGTCCCTCTTTGGGGGGATACTCCCACTGGGTTTAAATCTGGGACTCTCGGCCATTTGACCTTAGAACTGAAGAAGCTTCTCGGATGAGAGGTGAAACGTCTTCAAGCAACTTTAAGAAGTCCAGACGCTTTTCTTTGCAAACTCCTTTGACCAGGTGTCAACAACTGAAGGTCGGCTTTTGTTGGCCCTTGGAAAACTTCGACTGCACACGCCCGAGCCCTCGTAACGACATTTTCAGGCTGAAAATGTTGTGCGGATATCTCGTGCACTTATGAAGTCGATCCCCTCTGAACTGCGGACACACTCCGTATGGAGGAAACACAGAGCGCTGCAGCTGGATCCCGACAGTCTCGAAGCACCGACCGATTTTACATTTAAGCTTTTCCAAGTCGGATGTTCTGCACCTTTGGACCACCGTACACAATCACTGCATATGACATCATCACCCAGACGACAGACTCACAGTGAGGGAAGGAGCCCCGGCACACCGCCTTATTGAGGATCGTCACAAGGAACATGTGGCAGTTTTTGAAATCAGATTCCATTTTATCGATGGACTCTATCCTGAAAGAGAAACAACATTTAGCTGCAGAGCAGGTGTGTCGTCTCTGTACCTGCGCGCACAACTATCACATCAACACCACTGAATAGACACATCACTCTTACTTCCAGGCTCCAGCCTGCCATCTGTCCGAGAAGATGAGCACGAGATTTAGAACCTTCATTATCGCCTCCTTCACAAAACTGACCTGAGAAAACACAACATGTAGAAACAGGGGAGTCTGAGCAGGGAGTCAAAGTGAAATTCGGCCCACTGAAGGTTCCTGCCCCGCCCCCAGTACAGTGTTTTTCAAGTTTTCCTGGAAACATAAAGAATCACTGTCTTATAAGACCCAATTTATTTACTTGCCCGCCATCACACACTACAGTAAGGTCAGTACAAGCAGCGGTGCTGATGGTGCAGCAGCATTTTTTGTGCTAAAGCAGGAAAACTGAGAAACACCTCAGGCTGCTCATTGCGTTCGTAAACGAACTAACGCTTTTTCATCATCTTAAACGAACAGCTGATTGCGTCAGCAGTCAGACCAGTGGTGACAGCACCATCATAAAAGTTCACCTTCTCCCTCAGCAGGCAACGGTCGTGAATCGTGGCCAGGTATCTGTAATGGATCTTGATGAGCTGGTCCAAGTCCTTGGCTTCCTGGACTTGGTGCTGAAACTCGAGTCCCGTGCTGTGCAGAATCTGCCGAGACACAAAGCAGATGAAGAGCCAGAGTTGGTCAAACTGAGAGTGCAGTGAGGACTCACCTCACCCTCACCGAGCCTGGTTCTGCAGGAGGTTTCTTCCTGTTAAAAGGGAATTTTTCCTTCCCACTGTCACAATTGGCATGGTCATAGGGGGTCATAGGATTGTTGGGTTTTTCCTCTATATATTTGATTGTAGGGTCTACCTTACAATATAAAGCACCTTGTGGTGACTGCTGTGTGATTTGGTGCTGTGCAAATAAAAATGAAGTGAATTGAATGTCATGGGTGCACTTCCTCCTGCAGGAGGTCAGTTTGGTGGCTTGCCTCACCCTCGTCATGATGTAGTTGTGAAGGCTGTTGACAAAGTGCATCAGTTTGACCCTGAGCAGACACATCCTGTGGATCTGCTGGTTCACGTGCTCTTTGACCTTGACCTCCTCGGCTGTGGCACCCTCCAGCTTCTTAGTGACGTCTGTAAAACCTACGAGTAACAACCATTTATCAGAGAAATGACTAAAACGGGCTTATTTTCAGTTTTCAGCTTCACGTGGTGCTTGTACCACTGAATCGAAGCGTGTCCAGACTGTACTTGGCCCATTTGATCTGCAGCAGGAGGAGGAACACTTGGTTGTAGATCTTCTGACACTCAGAGCTGATCACAATGTCCACGGGCCAGGGAACCTGTGCAGACACGCACCAGGAAACGTCAGGTGGCAGATTGAACAACGCACCGACAGACACCAAAGCACAAACTGCAGTGTTCACCTTGTAGCTCAGCGTGAGGACTTCCAGGTTGTTCACAGGCTGTTTTTTCCTGGAAGCATCGATGGGCTCCAGAAGCACTGACAGCCTGGGAAACAGATGCCTGATCAAACTGATTCTAACATAAATAAGGAACTGTGTCACAGCAAATGTGCACTGTACCTGCTGCTGTCCTCCGGGTAGCGCTGTCCGACTGCCTCCTGCAGCTGCACGTTCAGAAACGACGGCTGCTGCCAGCTCTCCTTCTCCTGCACCTTGTCAAAGATGGCCGTGTAAAAATCATACATGGTGTCTCCAGCTTCCAGCAGGAAGTAGTTCCTCATCGCCTGAAGGTATTCCAGCAACCTGCAGACACGCCACAGAGCTCAGAAGCTTCCCTTTCCCTCATTGGGAAACAGGAAAAGCGTCGCTGAAGAGCCATGCTTACCTGTAGTCTTTTGTCAGAGTCTTCATCAGGTTCCCACAGCACTCAATGTACCTCCTCTCAATGTGCGGGTAGAGGCAGGAACGCAGTGTGAGCTCAAACGTCTGGCAGGTGACCGACTGGGACGAGCGGTCCACGCTGAAATCCCCTCCGGAGAAACGCTCCTGGAAGTCACTCTGCTCCAAGTACAGTCTGAGGAAGAAGAGGGCAGACAGAACACACTCAGACTCGGGAATAAAGAAATCTGGCTCGTATCCGCACAGAGCTCGGAAGAGTGGAAAACAGAAAATGTCACATCACAATTTGTTGTCACGTTGGGAGCTAAAGACAAACTCTGATCTCTGAGCTGTCCTCTCTTCGAAGACCTGAAGAGCTTACATTTCTGACAATCTGCATCTTCATCCTGCGATGAATCCCTGACTTTTTGTTGATCCTCACTGGACATTTGTTCAGAGGCTTGTAGAAGAACTCTGGCATTACCTGGCGAAGTTGATGGCCAGCAGCGGGTCATGGACATCGTCAATCTCGAGGTGCCGTGCCATGATGGACTGCATCTTGATCAGACTCCTCCTTGTGGACTGCTGCTCCGTCACGCCGTCCGTCGGAGACTCCTCTCGGCTGCAGAGGCGCGACTGCACGGACTCCAGAAAAAGCGTGTGCAGACTCTTCCTCTCTGCGTCTGCAAGCAAACATCCAGGACAGACAACCCAGGTCAGTGAGGTCAGCTCATCGGCAGAGACATGGCACTCAACAAACCCTGAGGACATCCAGGAGAGCAGAAGCACAGAAAACCCCATCTGTGGTTTGTGTTGACCTGGTCAATGCAGCGCCTTCCTTTACTGAAACAAATAGACAGAACGAAGCACTGACCTCTGGAGGCTCGCTGCGACTTCTCTGCCTCCTTGCAGTCCAGATTCTTGAGCAGCTGCATGGACTTCCCGGCCATGATAATCTGCTTGAGGACAGGTTTAAGGAAGGACACCATGGTGAGCTGTCTCCCACCGGAGGCCTGATCCCCCCCGGAGCTCCCGCTGGCCGCGTCATTCAGCTTCTCCTCGCTGTCCACCGTCTCCGATACGCTGTACAGCGTGTAGGTGGCGTACCAGAAGTCCCTGTGATTCACGGGCACGTCTTTGTTCCTGCAGCGGGAGAAAGAAACTCAGCCCACAAAACGCTGCTGACGTCACATCACACGCACACACACGGTTTCTGCAGCGCACCTCTGGATGATGAATTCTCTGGCAGGGTCAAACAGATGGCCGTGAACGATCCACTCGTCCACGATCTCCAAATACGGCCGGACCGTCTCCGTCCACAGGGAGAACAACAACGCCACCTGGCAGACAGAGAGAGCAGATGTGTTTGTTTCCTTCCAGTAAATCGCCCCCATGTCACAGTATCCCGCGACGAGTGCTCACTGCCTGCTCCGATGCCTCGCCGACGCTGTCATACTCGATGATGGCCTTATAGAGGGTGTTGAGCAGGTGAGACGCCCGCACAACGTTGGGGGTGGCGGGCGGCACTTCGGCAACACCCGTGCAAAAGACCCTGTGCAGCACTTTGATCTGAGCCAGGTGAGGGCTGAGCCGCTCCAGCACTGCAGACAGAGTCACTGTCTCATCTGCAAACAGACACGACGCAGATTGGGAATCAAACGAAGGCGGCTGGGCTCAGGATGACAGAACAAGAAAACCAGCACGAAAACAGGAAGCCTCAGTGATCCCTAAACAAGCTTGGACTTACCGTTGCATATGAGCTCCCTCTCGATTGTGGTAAGCTCCTCCTTGAAACTTGTGAAGTACTTGTTGAGTGCCCACACGAAGGCCTGGTAGGTCCTGAAGGGAGGCTCGGAGGCCTTCTTAGAGCCGTAGGTGGACGCGGTGCCCGGCGGGCCCGGCTCCGAGCTGTGGCCCGTCACCTCATCGATGAACCTCTGCAGCCTGAACACAGCCTGACCATAGACGGCGATGTGCTCGAGGACAGAGCGCAGGCAGTTCTGCAGCACAGAGGAGAAAAACACGTTTCACTACAGCCCGCATTGCACATGCTCAGTGACGTCCGTCAGATGTGAACTCACGCCGGTCAGATGAGTCACCACCACATTACTTCTGACTGACACCTTTCCGTCGTGCTGCTGGAATATGAAGTGTTTCTTGACCCCAGAGAGAAGCCTGCAGGAACAAACTCACACAGTCAGCAGGACCCTGAACCCACTCTCAACACCAACCTGATCTCAGCGTGTGGCGACCTGCAGGCAACTGTCGTCATCTCTTACCACAGCGTTTCTCGAATTACTTGCGTCTCTGTGACGAAGGCCTTCTCTTCTGGCAGGTACAGCGGGTCCGTGTTATACAGGTGCTGATCCCTAAGGGGACAAATGCAGCATCAGAACCAAATACTCTAATTTCAAACTATAGCTCCTCCCCCAACTGCACCCAGACATCCCTCTCCCAGCTCTTCCGTTTGGGGGGGGTGGGGCTTCCATGTCCAAATGTTCTCCCCACAGGTAGGACACTGTATATTAATTTTTAACTATCAGTGAGGATGAGCTCACCACACATTGAGGAGGTTGGAGTGCAGATGCAGGCTGTGGGGAAAACGAGGTGCGTGCGGTGCCCAGTACGGGGTCACCAGATTCTGCTCCAGCCAGGCCCTAGCGTCAGGCTCCCCCACTGAGAGGAAACATGGGAAAAAGGTTCAGTGTGACATTAAAACACCCTCCATGTCCGAGTCGCTTACACTGCAGCGCATTCTGTTTAGTGACATCAACGTTTTCTGTTCAGCTTTTGTGACTGAACAGGAAACAAACCAGACACTCCTGCCTCTCATTTGGTGGAAATGTTGTAAAGACCTGCACCTTCTGCTGTGTGACTGCTTCGCACCTGTCCACGTGACTGGAACGGTTTTGTTGGCGTTGTCCTGGTCCTCCTGAGGCGTCCTGTCCAGCTGGATCCCAGAGTCCTCCCTGCTGATTGGCTGCTGACTGTCATCATCCTCGCTCTCCTCCTCAGACCACTCCTATGAAAGAGGAAACACTGATGGGCACAGCTTACCTGTAATACGCCTGTAGGTACTGTGCTCAGTATAATACAAAACCAGGCCCATACAAGCCAGGACACTTCCTAAAATATATAAAAGCAGAATGCAATGATCTGCAAATCCCATAAACTCATATTTTATCCACGACAGAGCACAGAAAACACAGTAAATACTCAAAATGAGACATTTTACTGCTTCGTGACAAATCTGAGCTCATGGGGAATTTGGCGACAGCGACACCCTTAAATATGGGACGGAGCAACAAAATTGTGTCAAAGTCAGCGGTGCTAAAGAGAAGATCAAAGGTGAGCTGGCAGCAGGTCGGTCATGTGATCAGGTTGAAAAAGATCATCTCAGAGAGGCGGAGCTTCTGAGAGGTTCACCAACCTATTTCAGAATCACAGTCCACGCTGTGAACATCTCATCATCTACACAACATGACATCATCAGCACACTCGGAGGATCTGGAGGAATCTCTGTGCACAGGCTGATGACTGTGACCTTCAGCAGCGCTGCATCAGAAAAACCACTCTGTGATAAATCAGTGCACGGCTCAGGAATATTTCCATAAACCAGCGTCTGCGAGCAGCTCGGCGTGCAATCCACACATGCAGGTTACAGCTTCGTCATACTGACACGAAGCCACGTGTGACCATGATCCAGAAACGGCTCCAGCTCCTCTTTAAAATGGACCAAGGCAAAGCAGAAACTGATCTCAGGTCAGAATCATCAGCATGGCTTCAGAGGAGAAGACTCTGGCCCACCTGCAGTCCAGACCTCTGACCGGCCGACAACATCTAAAGCGTTGTGAAACAGGATGAAGCAGAGCCGGGACTGCCGAGCAGCTGGAATCCTCAATCAGACCAGACCAGCTGTTGTCCTCAGTTCACAGACCATCACAGACTGATGTCAGAGAGGAAACACAGACCTGTCCTATTTTACAGACGTGACGCTGCTGTCAGATTCAACACAAGTTTCCGTTTGATTCAAAACAGCTTCTTCTGTTCTACAGTGAAGAAAATGTGACTTTCTTGATGTTTTTTCCACGTCTGACTTTGTTGGAGCTTTTCTGGGTTTGTACTTGTGGGTCAGAAATTAGTTTTGTTTTTCTGCCTGTGAAGACAGGCTAGTGATGATGTTAAAGTCATGTGACTGTGGTGTGGTGTTCATGTTGCACCAGACCACTCTGAGCAAAAACCCACTGACACCGGGTTTTCGATCAGAATCAGAAACAGCTCTGCATTCATAAAGGTGGGCTCGGTGACTCACAGGTGTGTCTGGGTACGGCCCCATGTCTGCATCCTCGCCCTCCATCAGATATTTAGCCCAGTCAAACTTGTCCTCTGGTTCTGCAGACATAAGACGGAAAGATTAACATAAACTGTGTGATTTTTAGCCTTCAAGGCTAAGTGCTAAGGTTATCTGGAAACAAATCATTTTTTAACTTTCTGGCCTTTGACATGAAGTGAACTTATAATCACTGCACTGATGTTGTGCAGCGAAACACGTTGGGCAGATTTCCTGCTGCTGAAGCTTTCGCTCTGACTCTGAAACAGAAACATGGGCGCGACTGTGACGACGTCACTGGAATCTGTTCATCTGATCCTGGTGTCAAAGCATCATTAACATCTGTAATGTGGGATTCACTAAAACAAAGCTTTGGTTTAAAAAGTTCTAGTTTTAATGAGAGAAAAAAAAACTGCTTTGGAAGAATATGTGAAAAACTTCTGTTTGTACATTTTGTTTTTCAACTCCAACCTGAGAAAAGCAGAATTAATGAATTCAGAGTGTGTTGACACGTTGGTCACAGATAAAGGGAACAATGCGGTTCTCACCGGCCTCCTTCAGTCTGGGTCGCTCTGTGAAGTCTGTGTTTGAGGGGGATCCCGACAGGCAGAGCAGCAGTGACAGTATGCTGTAGTGTGCATCGGTCTGAGGAAACACAGATCACGTTTCACTGAGATATTCTCACATAATCGCAGTCATGTTTCAATGTTTGAGCCCGACACACCAGAAAACTGTGTGTGTAACATGTGATACTGACCCATTAGGGCTGCGTCATCTGTCAGAAAACTAGCGCACACTTTATGGACACAGAAATACTTTATTAGACTTTATTACTGTGCACTTTTCTCTTGCACTGCTGTGTCTGTATTGTTCTGTCTTTGTTTTGGTTTCTTGCATACTTTATGTAGTCTTGTCTTGATTGTCTGATATATGTAGCACCATAGTCTTGGAGGAATGCTGTCTCGCTTCACTGTGTACTGTACCACGACACATGGTGGGAATGACAATAAAGCCATTTGACTTAAAAAGACTGATGTGATTGTTTATTGATTGCAAGTTTACACTTATTACCTTCATCCTTCCAAAATCCCCTCTGACTCTTGTTCACAAGTTTCATGCTAGAATATGATGCAGCATGCCAGCACCGACTGCTGTCGCACATGAGTATTGATCGCGTGTCCGTCTGTGATAGAGCAGAAAACAGCTGTGCGCTACCTTTTTCCCATCTGTATTCGGTAAAGGTGAGTTCAGGAATTCTTCAGTCAGTCTCATCCAGCTTTTTGCTTTCTGTAGGTCCGAGTGCACAACGAGCTTCTCGTAGATTCTGGAAAACAGGGCAGACTGTCACTATACCATAACGTTAGCAGGAGACGAAGAGCGGAGGATGACGATGGAGCTGCCAGGCAGGAGGAGAAGAGAGCACAGGGGAGGTTGGTGGATGTAGCGAGGAGGGACATGCAGAGGGGTGCAGTGACAGAGGAGGATTCTGGGACAGGAGGACATGCAGAGCCCTGAAGGAGAACATACACATGTTTAGTTTGCTCAGACTTCACTGTTTTGAAGGAGTCACTCACCCGCTGACACTGCGCTCCACTTTGTGGCTGTCTGTGTCTAGATATCGATGAAACCTGAGGAGACACGAGGCGGATGTTAGGACGCTGCGTGCAGCAGCCTACTCCCTCACACACCCGTAAAAACTCACTTAAAGTTGGACCAGGCGAATTTAAGCGCCAGCTGGAAGTTCTGGTCCTCCTCATCCTCGATCCCGCTGAGACACCTGATCAGCCGCCGCGTCTCTCTCTCACTCTCCTTTTCGAAGGTGCTCCAGTGCGCCATGTTGACGCTGTCAGCCGGACTGCAGTCCCGTGAAGGGGCACAGATCGAAGCGGCCTGTCGGTCTGCTTCCAGCCCGCGGTTTCCACCCGCGAACAGGCTAACAGCACCGGGGATGTCTTAAATGCGCCATTATAGACAAATGGCTGTCTCCTCCATTGATTCCTACAGGACCGCGCAGTGTTAGCCCCACCTCCATAACAAACAAGTAGCACTGAGCATGCGCAAAAACAATTCAAAATAGTTACGGTTTTTATTTTTTACTGTTTAAAAATGGTTAAACCTCGTTTCTCAGTCGGTACAAAAAGGGACAAAAACTGAATATTCCACTTTCTGTGAATCTACGTAGGAAAATGGTGGTAATGCATCCATATGAGCAGCAGAGGGCGCAAGGGCACTAGTAAACAAAAAGCACTGAAATACGTTAAAGGACTAAAATGAGTACGTGAAGATGCTTCTAGACAACAAGTCCATGTTTTAGTTCTTGCTTTGTCCCGGATAATGCTCGTTTACGGGTCAACGAGAGGACGCGGTATCTTGATCTCGCCTGTTTACCAGGTGAGGAGCGCAGTCAAAAGCCCCCGTGGTGATGGTGATGAATCTCCGCAGATGCTCAGGTCATGCTCACATATGTACAATAGAAGATTTTACGACAATAAAAGCCTGTAAATAACTTTTGATTTGACTGTATTTATTTCTTTATATTCGAATATTTACACATTCTTAACACTCTATGTTTCCAGAATAAAAAGGTTCATAGCAGTTTTGTTCTACAGCTATAGACTCGCTAGCGCCCTCTGTGAACCCATGAGCTATGCTATTAACTTAAAGCACTCACAGAAGGCGGCGAGTGCGCTGAAACACTGGGGTTCCCATAATTCAGCGCGCTCAGGGGCGGGTGCTTTTGGTGGACGCCTCTTTCCTTCGATGCTCTCTGTTGTCGGCGTCAACAAGTCCCGCCCCCACACTGCGCACTCTTAACACACAGAGACTGTGGACGGCAGCAGTCCCGGCGTGAGACAGCGGTGCTGGTGTTTCCACTCGGACGAAGCGGCCGGGGGCGTGGCCAACACTCCGTACAGCAGCGACCCTGCGCGGAGATGAAGAGGAGGCTGAACAAGAAGTACCTGCTGCTGATCCTGGCCTACACCGGACTGCTGCTGCTGCTGCCCTACGTGCTTGACTCTCGGGACCGGGCGACCCGGCCGGCGGCGCAGCTCCAGCCCCGCTGCCCGGAGCTGGAGTTGCCGTGGGAGGACGCTGGCGGTCCCAACGGCAGCGAGCCGGTGACTGAGCCGGCCACTAACCGCAGCCAGCCACGGATCCATGTCTACCTGCACGCCACCTGGAGGACCGGCTCCTCCTTCCTGGGCGAGCTGTTCAACCAGCACCCGGACGTGTTCTACCTGTACGAGCCCATGTGGCACATCTGGCAGGCGCTGTACCCTGGGGACGCGCAGAGCCTGCAGGGCGCCGTGCGCGACATGATGAGCGCACTCTTCCGCTGTGACTTCTCGGTGCTACGGCTATACGCTGGCGCGCAGAACGTGAGCAGCGCTTTCATCTTCGGCTGGAAGACCAACAAGGTGCTGTGCTCCGAGCCGCTGTGCCGCGCGCACCGGCGTCACGAGGTGGGGCTGGTGAAGGAGGAGTTGTGCGCGCAGTGCCCGCGCAGGGAGCTGCGCGAGCTGGAGCGCGAGTGCCGGAAGTACCCGGTGATGGTGATCAAAGGTGTGCGCGTGCTGGACCTGGGCACGCTCGTGCCGCTGATGCGGGACCCCAGTGTGAACCTGCGCGTCGTGCAGCTGTTCCGGGATCCGCGCGCCGTGCACAACTCGCGCCTGAAGTCGAAGCACGCTCTAGTGAAGGAGAGCATCCAGGTGCTGCGCAGCCGCAGACAGAGCGACAGGTACAAGCGATTGCTTGCGCCCGCGAACCGTGCGACGCGCGCGGAAAGCTACGTGTCGGGCGCCCTGGAGCTCATCTGTGACGGCTGGCTGCGCGACCTGCTGCTGCAGCTGCGCGCACCGCCCTGGCTACGCAGCCGCTACCTGCGCCTGCGCTACGAAGACCTGGTGCTGCGCCCGGCCGAGCAGCTACGCAGGCTGCTCCGCTTCGCTGACCTGCCCGCGTCCGCCGCGCTCGAGAGCTTTGCGCTCAACATGACACGCGGGCACGGCTACTCTTCCGACAGACCATTCCTCATCTCCTCCCGCGACGCCAAGGAGGCTGTCCACGCCTGGAAGGAGCGGCTGAGCGTGGAGCAGATCAGTCAGGTGGAGGCGTCCTGTGGCGAGGTCATGAGGCAGCTGGGCTACCAGAAGACGCACGAGGAGGACACAGCGTCGTGACAGAGCTGTGGGCCGAGGTAAGCTGACAAGCGCCTGTTTATGTTGCTGATCTGAGACCTCTGACCCGACCTGCTTGGATCACAATACAGGTGAAACTAAGACTTTCATACATCACAGCCTCCACGCTGATGACAGTCACATGACTTAACCCCAGACTGAGCCCTGAAGCTGCTCTCACCACACACACACACACTAACGCACACACACTGTAAATGACATGCACACACACTGTAAATGACACACACATACTGTAACACACACACTATAACACACACACACTGTAACAGACAGCCAATAATCTGCTGAGGTCATGTAGCTGTTCTTCCTTCAGTTAGATTAAGAAAACAAAGGAAATGGTTTGTTTATCTCAGAGGAGATGATGCTCTTGTCAGAGCATCTTCCTGTTAATGACAGGAAGTGACACAAGTGAGGCGGGATGCAGAGGAATTTTATTTCTGACATAAAATGCAAACAAAAGGTAGTAGCAGGTAGTAATGGTCATAATTGTGTCACCAAGCAGCACAAAACCAACAAGAACATCATTCAGATTCAAAATTTAAATGGTAATATTCTATAAAAGCAGACGTTTGCAGGTGGTTTAGCTGTGTCACAGTTGCTGATGGAGCTCTCGCTCCAACGTTGAGCCCAGCTTCGGGTCCGAGTCCTCGTCTGGTGGACAAAACGAGAGAAAAAAATAAACTGAACCAGACTCTAAGAAGTGAGAGCCAGCCGACCCCGCTGCCCAGATTGTTGTTGGAGGTGATGTGAACATGAGAGTCGATGAGGGCATGAATCTGTGCCTGCGGGTAAAACCTGTGAGTCTGTAACATCACTTGTACGCACTATAGTTACAGGTTAAAGCTGCGTCAGTGACAGCAATACAATCCACAGCGCTTAACAAAACTCAATCAGGACTGCACTCACCTGTTCACAGTGTAGTGTCTAACAGCTGTTCCTGCATCAGGAAACACACCTACACAGACAGGATGTAACATGGTGACATCATCATGCTCACAGTAAGCAAAGAGGTCTGAGGCTGCTGGGTGTATGGGGTATATTTAAAGATTCAGGTGTGGTTGGAGGCAGAACATTGGGCTGAGAAAGGAAGCAGGTGTTAGAGGAAACTTACACTTGCCACTGAGGGCATGAAGCATGCAGGAGGAAGTTCTCTTTCAGGTTGTCTGCGTGTTAACAGGAAGCAGCGGTGTGCGTGCAGAGCTGATGGCGTTGTGTCCTCGGCTCGATGTGGAAACATTGGAAACTCAAAACACGACCACAAAGGTCAGAGGTCAGACTGTTTAAATGAAGCCTGGGTCAAGTCTGTGTGTGTCTCTGTCTGTGTGTGTGTGTCTGTCTGTCTGTGTGTGTGTGTTTCTAGGAATGTGTTTGTGTGTGTCTGTAGTTCATGTGAACAAACTCGGTGTGGATGTGTGCAGCGTGACTCCTGATTGGTGGGCTGTCAGCCTCCCTCAGATACAGGTACCACCTGTGGAGAACAGAAGCGCTGACGTTGGGTGTGTTGTGTAGTTCGTGTGGTGTGGTTGTTGGAGCATGTGTGGTGCTGTGATGTGTTAGTGTGAGTTTTCTGAAGCACAGGTAGGAAAACAAACGCTGCAGAACTCGATGGGAACGTGGAGGAAGGTGATTTGGTGATTCCATCACAAAGACCTTATGGATGCAGGAGTCAGGGACGTGAGGTTCTGTGGAAGAACTAAAGCGTGTTTCATGTTTCAATCGTGCTGATTGAATTAAACTTTAATCGTGTCGTTGATGGTTTACAGCAGCGTCTCGTGTCATCGGCTGCACTTTGCTCTGATGGTCAGATAACGATCCCGGTCTGTTAATATGTCCCAGATTTAACTCAGCCAATCTGTAAAATAGCTTGGCCAAAGTGGCTGAAGAAGGGCAGAAGACAGATGCTGTCTAGGGTAGCAAATGATTTGTTTAAGATCATTGTGACCAAAAATATTTACAAAAATGAAGAAAAACTCAACTCCAAAGTTAACTTGGTACAAATAAACATAACTGAACTTAAACCAACAAATGTCAACTGCACTCAGCTAAACTGACCTGGTCCTCTCCTTTTGAACACCTGAGTTCTTCTACTTAAATACTCAAGCTATCCAAACAATATCCTCCTCCGGACTATTCCATTCAGTAGGTAAGATAAACAATACCATTCTCATAAACTCATGATGCTACTCTTTACTAGCAATAGAAGAGACTAAGGTGTAGCCAATACATGTTACATCAATATATATCTTTAAACAAACATAATCCTAAAATTGACTTTATTAAATTACACCAATTCTCTCCCCTCTTCACCTGGTCCCTTCCTGTGACATCAGAAACTAAACAGGAAGCTATAAATACAGGAAGTGAGGCAGCACTTCCTCCTTTTGCTCCTGGAACACAGGTAAGTCAGGTGAGTTCAAACCAAATAAACTAGACAAATTAACAGTTGAAATAAATAAAATGTTAACTTAACAAACTTGTCAATGTTGATTTAAACCAAGATGTTATATTACATAAACTGTAAAAGTGCAAAACATAAACAAACCCGGGATAGTGAAGGTTTGCAAACTACAGAACAAAAATATGGTATGGCAAAATCAAAGCAAGAATGTTAACTAGAATAGCAAGCTTCAAATCTGGACAAATGGTGTTCTCACCCACTTTGTCATACAATCACAACGTGTCAAAGACAGAGAGAGAGGTCCCCCCCTCCCTTTAATGACCTGCTCCTCCATAGAGGCCTCTTTGTTCTGTCTCTGGCATTGCTGGCTCCTCTTATGGGGGGAGGAACTGCAGCGAGCTGTCAAGAAGGGCGTCATTGTGTGAGACTGTACGTGACTGGGTAGAGCTCCAGGGCGACAGCACGGCTGTCACCGCAGGCTCCCACAGACACGACCTTTAAGGGTGCTGTGAAAGCCACGCAGGTTACAGAAACGTCCCCACAATGCCTGCGCAACGTTACGTCACAAAGTCTGAATGTTCCGAGAACGTCTGAGGAATGTTTGTCATTTAAACGTTAATGGTTAAACGTTCGCTCTGTTGATTAGATATTGACCTGAAGTTGGAATCATTTTATAAAACATCCCCACAGTGTTACAGAAGAATGCTGGAAAAAAAAAACTTCATGACCTTTGACCCCAACAACGATCACAGAAATGTCTCCTTTATTAGCAACCTTCTTTTATTAATCTTAATATTCCACAATGTGTCTCTGTGTTTTTTCTCTTTTACCACCTACGCAAGAATCACCTGAAAGAGTATGGAGAGAGTTTACGGATGAGAAGCAAAAAAGAGCCGTCAGGTGCTCCAAATAAACCTTAGACTCAAATGATAAAACAGGCTTTTCCCCGCAGCACGCCATGTAATAAATACTCGCAAAGAAAATGGAAGCCGTTACAACTTATATCTAAAAATATATAGTTTCATGCATCGGTCAAAACACTCGATTCCAGAAACACGACGCCCAGCAGAACACACTTCACACAAGTAAAGTTGCCCGAGAGTCACAGAATTTACAGAAAATGCACTATTTTGTGATATTTATCGTTATCGGGATGAGAAATGTCCTATATCGAGATATGAGATTTTCGTCATATTGCACAGCCCTATCTCTGTCCTGTCTTTCTCACCAGCAGATGACCACCCCTCCCTGAGGCTGGTTCTACTGGTTTCTTCCTGTTAAAAGGGAGTTTTTCCTTCCCACTGTCACTAGTGTGCTTGCTCATAGGGGGTCATGTGATTGTTGGAGTTTCTCTGTATTATATTAGGGTCTTTACCTTAAAATATAAAGCGTCTGGACTGTTGTGATTTGTTAAAAGCAAAAGCAGGTTATTCGCTCGCTTCATATAACATTGTTTTTATTCTTTTTTTTTTTTTTTTAAACCTGTCCCGTTTGGTTCTTTTGCCATCAGAATTATTGTCTAAAGGCGAAGAAAGATGCCCAACGGATTTACTTGCGCCTTACTTACTTTACCAAATGGACCATCCCAGCCTTGCCGTAATGGTCCATTTGATTTACCTTTTATTGTTTATTTTATTTTATTTTATTTTTTTTTACTTGCTAGATACGGGACAGGGGAAAAGAAAAGGGAGAAAGAAAGAGGGGGGAAAAAAAAAAACAGCGGAGAAGAGGGACGGGGATAAAGGGCAAAAAACAAAAACCAACAAAATTGTTTTTATTCTAACAAACATCCTCAGAGTGATTCAGGCTAATTATTTAAGACTTAAACGTACCTGTCCTCACAGATAGATCATCATCCCTGGTTCTCTTTTCTCTGTTTTGGTGGATGTTTGACCCTTAATAAGTTAATATGGATGGGATGAACGAGTTGTGGTTCCTTTTTTCTTTTGTTCAGATTCGTCCCTCCGTCTTGTCCTCGTGTCTCTGGTTAAGTTTGTCTTGGTTACTTCCTTTTTGTTATCAGACTATTTAGACTCTCCTCGTTCTCTCAGCTGCTTCAGTCTGCATGACAAATATTCTTGTGCAGGACACTGAACCTTCAGAGTGTGAATGTTAGAAAGCCTTAAGCATGGAAAAAGTGCTTGTGTGAATGTGTGTGAAAGGGTGAATAAGGCATGTTGTATAAAGTGCTGTGAGTGCTCAAGTAGAGCAGTATGATTATGAAGCCATTAGTACCGACTCAGATCGACTGGCCACGGTTTTCAGGGTTTTAGTACCTGATACCAGGTACTAAAATGTGACAACAGGCTGCATGCCACCGATTGGCGGGTCAGTGGCATCATGAGAGCACCTCGTTCACAAAAAGTTTTTGAAACCCCACGACGAGGAAACGGCTACAGGAAAGGACGCCGTGTTCCCCGAGTGACAAACAGCCACTCATTATCGTTCTGTGGGAACAAAGCGCCTTCAGGGCTCCAAGTCCTGCTGACTGCAGCTCGCTCACAGCTTCAGATTTATTTTTAATCCTCAGCTGATTTTTTTTTCTTCTTCCAGGGTCGTGGTGTTCAGTCTGAGGTCAGAAGGTGGTCTAACTAAACGAGCAGCTGGAATGTGTTCCTCGAGGAGTTCTCAGGCGTGACTCGAGGACTGTTTTCCTTCGGCCGAGCCGGGCTGATGAACTGGAGAAAATCTGAGCAAAAGAGCAGCCAATCACAGGCGGACGATTTGGAACAAGGAGGCGGCGGCTCATTTTTCCTGGTTTCTGTTGGACACCAGCCCTGCACGCCCCGGATGTTCCTCCTCAGGAGGTGACTGCCAAGATCAGAGCGGTGGCTTCGCTGTCACCTGTGTGACTCATCTGTCTGGCTTGCGACTCGGCGTGGCAGAGATCGCCACCGTTTGTGGTACTCACTAATAGCACTAATGTAGAGCAGTGAAGAAGAACTGCAGTATTTTGGAGAGGCTACTCTCCTCTCTAACCCTCCCCCCGGCCTCTCAGGAATGTGCACTTCTCTGACAAAACACTCACATGGGTGTGAGATTCCTCCGTCCTCACACAGCGTAGGGTGCAGGGCCCTGTTGTTTTCCTCTAAAATGCTGTAAATGTTGTAACCCAAGCCTCCAGAAGGGCTTTAGTGTTTGAGATGCCCCTCTCACCCCCTCAGAGGGCTCCAAACCTCCAGCAGCTTCTGTGCAC
Source organism: Pelmatolapia mariae (assembly GCF_036321145.2). Lineage (NCBI taxonomy): Eukaryota > Metazoa > Chordata > Actinopteri > Cichliformes > Cichlidae > Pelmatolapia > Pelmatolapia mariae. Next base: position 41,045,288 of record NC_086246.1, on the reverse strand, counting down.
AGACGGACGCGGACCCAGGTCTGCAGCCCTGCAGCCAGCTCACGGTGCCAGACAGACAGAAAGCTGAATTTTTTTTGTGTATTTAAAAAGTTGATTCACTGTTACAGGATTCGTACAAACAGTTTGTTACGTGTGCACACTTGGATTTGGCCGTGGTCGGTTCAGCGACCAATGAGCTGTTGTAGCTCACAAGGTTAAATACTGTGGAGCAGCAGGGCAGGTGGGAGGTGGAGCACTTAAAGATTTGATAATGGAAGCTCACACAGCAGCACAGTCTGTGAGCAAAGTCCGCTTTACTTTCCTCAGCTAATGTCCTGCGTATGTCTTTGAAGACATGACTCGGTGGTAGGGGTATCTCAAAGTCTTGGGAGGGTGCCCCCACCTCCCATATGTGAGGCTCAGAGGTTGTTTCTGTACTTTTTGTTGGTGGTGAAAGAAAAATAACTTCAAACTGACTCAAAGAATAAAAAGCTGACACACTCCCTAAAGAGCTTGTGTATGATTGTTAATGCTAAGCCACATTATCTGTAGGTTCACTTATCAGCACGTCAAAGTTCATTCATATTCATTTGTTTGGCTGTTCTGGTTGAACTGAATGGACACAAACTCATCTCCAGCTCCATGTTTCTGTTCTCGGACTCTTACAGAGCAGCTTAGCATAACTCACAAAATAATCCTTCTTTATCTGATACCAGGCCTCAGGTCACTCTCTGAAGCAAGCTTATTTAGCTCCTCCCAGTTTGAGGGCTTCCTGATTGAGTGCCCATCACAAACAGAAGCATGAAATGAGCATATAAGGACGGGAATATTCGGTGTATCACAGTAGCACAAGGTACTGAAGCCGGAGAGAAGGGATTAGCTCTGTTAGCATGTGAGCTTCACATTACTGAGAAGATCCAAATCAATCCTGAAAGATGCAGGTTATTTTGTTATTTTACTGCCACGATTACAACATAAGTGCAGGCGGCCTGTGTGATATGTGGGTGTTCCAACATGAACGTCCTGCTGTGGGTCCAGAGAGCTGAGATGGGAAGTAAGCAGACCATGTCCACCTTAAATGATTACCGCGACTCAGAATAAGCTGCATCACTCTGATGCACTCGGGTTAATAATACAACAGGACTTGATATGATCTCATGAAATATTCAACTCGTAAACTGGACAGGTCATCAGACTTTACACTTTGATCTCAAAGGAAGTGAATTTTTTTTTTCTTTTGAGAGCATCGCGAAAACAGGTCAGCAGTGTTTTAATAACATCACAGATCAGACAGTGTGTACACCTTTTTCATTTCCCTGACACTGAATTTTTATTTTGAATGTCTGAAAATATCTGCGTGTTCAAAAATACACCAATCTCCCGCCTCCCAATTTGCTGACACACACACAGCTACAAACACGGAGTGCGAGTGGATTTGTAAACACACCACAAAATGCGGCAGCACTGGGTAAGAACTTAAGATTTTATTAACATGTTGACATGCAGACCACAGTGGATGCAGCCGGGCTGCAGAGCTGCTACTAAACACAACAGTTGCATACATTGACAGTCTGGCTACGCATCACATTTCTCACGTACTCCTGCCGGCACTGGAAGGTCAGAGACCGTTTTGCCTGCCGACGCAGTGTTCCCACGTCCTCACAGAGAGGGCCCTGAACATGCCAACTGCCTTTAGGACTCGTGCAGAGCAGCACGCTCACAGTTTAGTGCATTACCTTTCACATGACCGAGGGAACATGGCTCCCCCATGAGCTTACCTACACAGGCTCACACCAGCGTCAGTGACCCTCGCTGCAGAGCTCGGCTTACAGAAGCACACTCGTTTCCTGCTGTGCATCTGAAAGCCTCGCACTCAGCTGGCAGCTGTGCTTCTCACACCTGCTCCTGCGCATGCACACACCAGCGCAGCAGCCACAGCGGTTGCATGAGCGCAGTGAATTTTAACCTGCTGTGGTTCAGCTGTCTGAAAAAGTGACAGCCTGCAGCTCCCGGTCAAAGCACTTCCTTTTATCAACCCGCAGCGAAATGTTTGTCTTAGACGGGAAATATGCAAAATTCTGCAGCCGTCATGCTGCCATGCAATAAAATCATCACTGCAGTCAATAATAACTCAATCAGACCGGAGGAATCCCACAGCGTGGTATCCTGTGTGGAGCGCTAAAAGCTTTAATCTGATGTGAAACAGGTCAGTGGAGCTGGGGAAGCTTCACAGCACGAATCTACCGGCCCCAAACAAGAAGTTGAGCAGGGTTCACATCACTGACCTCCAAACACAAGTGCAGCTTCCTGTTTTCAAAGTAGTCAGCGCTCAGGTTGCCGGCACTAGAGATGAGTGAAGTCTGCAGTATCACCTACATGCAGAGAGTCAGCTGATCTCCTTTGTTTCAATGTGCACAGCTTTGGTTTTCACAAACAGATGACATTATCACTTCCTCCCTCACTGAAACCTTCTTCACATTTTTATTCCAAAGCTTTAATCGCTCCAGTACGAGCTGAGCAGGCTTCAACTTTCAGCTTTAACACTCTGCTCATTTCCTGTGTGAGGATAAAACGTGAAGACAGCCTTCATGTGGTGTCACCGGCACCTGCACGCTCACCTCCACCTGCACAGTTTGTTGTGAGACACTCAACGCTTCTACAATTGCCCACACAAACACTGCCCCACATCTGATTCTCTGCTCAGACACACACATACACAAACACACAGAGTGAACTTTATAGAAATCATGCACCGCAGCACGTTTCCAAAACAAAAGTGTGATGTCACTCCTGACAATGAGTCCAGAGGGAAAAATAATAAGTGAACCTTGTGTTTCGAGTGAGTATGGAGGCTACACAGCAGACGCACACACGCCTGTTTACCTGCACACACAGCTGACGTAGGTGTGTGCTGCTCGCTGGGGTCACGTTTGAGCCTGCAAACTCACTCTGTGAGATCTGCTTCTAAAATCATCTCTGTGCACAACCCTGCGAGTGACCGAGCTCCACCCGCTCTCTTCGGCTGACTGCTGAGGATGAGTCAGCTTTGCCAAACGTGCATGGGGAAAGAGAGGGAGGAGAACAGCATTAAGGAGCAGTTACGATGGGAGGTGCCTGCGCTTTGCAGTCAGTAAAACCTCTCAACACCTCCTGCTCACTGGGGATCCATCCAGAGGTCACCGAGAGCCTGCTGGATGTTGGGAGAATCATCCATCTTTGCATGCGTATCATCAGTGAAAGCATTTCTCAGCTGCTGCGCTGCTTCTGATCCTTGTACAAAAGTTGAAGCTCCACAGTCCGACTGCACACTGCACGTCTGTTTTGAAAAATCAGCATTTCCTTTGGAGACATAATGAAATACAAAGTTCTTTAACTGCGTATTCGTCCAGAGCAGACACCCGGACGCTGTGTGGAGCAAGGAGGAAGAGGAGTATTCAGACATAGGCGAGTGCAGCGATGCCCGTCTACATGACAGGGTCACATGACAGAATGAGTCAGAGAGACTTTTAAACTTTGTCCAGCTGAGGTGTTGTGATCCCAAAGGAAGTTCAGAGTCACTCTGCAGGACCGCCCGCCTGGATGTGGAGAAAGCTGAGGATGAGGTGGTCAGGGGGTGGGTGTGGGAGACGGGGACGGGTGGGGTCAGATGTGGTCCTCGATGGGGAAAACGAGGCGCGTCCCTCGGCTTAGCAGCTCCTGCTCGCGGGAGTCCAGCTCACGCTCCAGCGCCTCCTCTGATGTGCTGCCGCTCCTTTTCCCATTCGCGCTCCAGCCCGACCCCCCGGCAGTGTCCGCTCCACTGCCAGACGCCCCGTTGGCGGTGATGGCGGTGTCCCCGAAGGTGAAGGTCAAGTCTGCGTCGCCACGGATCAGGTCAGAGTCCGGGTCTCTCAGCTGCTCATGGTTCTGAAAACAAAGCCAGAGCAGAACATGAAGGGGAAGAACGGGACCACACGAGAACAGATGTGGGACGCATGTGGCAAGAACACACATGACCACACGAGCACGCTGATATGAGTGCAAGGGCTCACAGAGGACACAGTGGATCTACACGGGGGAGGGGCAGATTTAGGCTGGATTAACCTCCAACTGTCGCCCTGCTTCTCTGAGCTGCCTCTAATCGGAGAGAAATCACACATCTGCCCCTGCTTCTCAGACTTTCCAGGCCGGAGAACTGAAAGTACACGTATGTTTTTATTTGAGTGAATTTTGTTGGTAATTCGTCTTTGTGACAGTTTTCAGGTACTTCAGTGATCTGAATTTTCAAAGGTCTGAGACGCACACAGAGTCATGAAAACAGGATTTCTCTGTGAAACATCAATGAGCTCACTGATATCGCTGAAACATTTGGGTCAGCTTTCTGTGACCATCTAAAGCTCCAAATCACATGCTGCACGGCGCTCGAGTCCAGGTCTGGACTAAACACGAGGTTCCCACAGCTAAAACTGATTGGCGGATCAATATTTGGCCAGGGGCCCCCCGGGGAGGACGGGATGAGTTAACTCGGGGTCAGTGCGGGGATTACTCTCACAGAGGGATCCAAGAGAATTACATAACGCTTTCTCTGCAGCAGCAATCATGGCGAAGCGAGCAAAGCTTTATTTTTTAGTTGTGAAACTAAACCACCTCGCTTCCTGTTGACTTCCTCTGTGAACACGAGCAATATGTGAACTACGTATTTGTGAGCCACTTTTGAAATGAAAGTGTTCGTCAGGAGGGTTAGTGTTAGCGGCACATTGATGCTTTCGCTGCATTTAGCTCCTTTACAGGCCATGAGACATCTGTTGTTCTGAATTACATTTTGAACCATCGCATTTCATGTCTTTCGTTCCCCTCTGTGTTTTATAAAATTTATAAGCAGAGGAGAAAGCAGACGGGGAGCTTTATTTAATCTCCTGTGCCCACACCGAGTCCTGGATGGGCCTGATTACATGAGCCTGGCAGCCAGCCGCTCGCTGGCAAACAGCAGCAACAAACTGGGAGGGGAAGCGTTTCTGTGAGCAGACTCGGGATAGGAGGCACATTCAGATAAATAAATGAAACGAGAAACAGTCGAATTACAGTTCAGATCTCTGAATGCGAGCCAGCTCTGAGGGCTGAACTCCTCTTTGAGCAGGAATCTCTCAGAAAATGAAAAGAAGAATTTGCCAGAGTCCATCCAAGTGTGACCGCGCCTTCAATGGCTGCTTGTGTAGCTGAAATATCTTTCATTACAGCGCTCATCATTGAGGCGGAGCTGAAAAGGCCCTTTGTGCTCACTGAATGCCAAAAGGCTTTTCCACCGTCCAGTTACTCTGCCGCCGAAGGCCTCGGCTCTTTGTGTGCTGGCTGGCAGGCTCTGAGAGCTTCAGTATTCACAGGAGGCCTTCTTGAGGAGCCGGCTCCCCACTGAGCACAAAGAACGAGAGAAAATGACTCCTAACCACTCACTGTGTCCAAGAACGGCTCGGAAATCACTTCCTGTGGAAAAACATCTCCAGATAAAGAAGTTTATCTGTGCTGAAACGCACACACACAACACCACAATCAGCTGATTTTTCTGTAATATCATGCTGTAAATATTTACAGAGTTACAGGTCCTGAAAGGTCCTGGAAGAACAAAATAGTGGGTTTTTGAACAAGTCTAGATGATTTTTCCAGCATTTCAACTTCATGAATCCAGCAGAGATCTGTTGTCTTCAGGGCTGAAAACACTGAATCAGTTTAATAAATGTAGTCCAGAAATATTCACAGTGGAAAGTTACTGTGTAGTGACTATAACAGTGTGGGGTGGGGTGGGGGGTATATATGTCTGCTGATCGTTTTCGGTTTGTCTTTGGGAAATGTGCTGACTCAACTAAAATAAAGGCAGACACTCAAATAAACTGTAAATAAAAAGAAGTGACAGAGATGCTAGAATGGTCCGTGAACAGATGAAAATAATGGTGGCACCGTCATGTACTTTATTATTATTATTTATTTATAATTATTTATTTGTAGAATTATTTTAATACACTTAACAAATTAAGGGAGCACTTTTTAATCAGAGTGCAGCATCAAGTCAGTTAAATTCCTGAATATATCAGAGGGGGATAAAATAGAGGGGCAACAACCCCAAACCAGGAATGGTTTTCATTTTCCCCTCCCCGTCTTTTATGACTGTTTTTCACTAGTCTTGCATTTGGCTAGGGTCAGTGTCACTGCTGGTAGCATGAGGTAACACCTGGACCCTACACAGGCTGCACAGGTCGTTCAACTCCTCCAGCGTGGCACATTAATATGTCACTGCCAGCAGGTTTGCTGCGTCTCCCAGCACAGTCTCAGGAACATGGAGGAGAGCTGGACAGGGCCGTAGAAGGCCTTAACCCATCAGCAGACCGGTATCTGCTCCTCTGTACACGGAGGAAGAGGGCGAGCACTGGAATAGCTACAAAAAGACCTCCAGCTGGTCACCCCACGTCTCTGATGAAACAATCAAACACAAGCTTCATGGGGGTGGCATATGTCAGTCAGGTCCACGGTGCCTTCTAGTGCACTCACTGCACGGCACCGTGGACCTGACTGACATTTGCCATAGAACTTGCCACCACTGAACTTGAGCTTGTTCTCGGTTATGAAATCATGTTTTCCTTCAGTTTTTTATGTTAGAAGGCTCTCTGCATCACCCTCAGAGGTGTTAGGCTTCTACACTTCACACAGACTCACTGCTCACTGTGAGTTTGCTGTGTTAGTGTGCACGTGGACACTCACCTCGTACGCCCGGGGGGTGGTCAGACAGCTCGCCAGCGGCCCGCAGTAGCTGGGTAGGGTGGAGGTGAGAGGCGGGCCACTGTGGGTCAGAATGGGCTTCAGGTAACTGAAGGCTTATTAAGGACAAGCAGCTGACTGAGTCTTAAACACTTTAAATGGTAATGATCCACCCACCTGTCAATCCATCCATCCACCCATGCATCCATCCATCCATCCACCTATTCATCCAACCATTCTGCTTATCAATACTTCGGTCCATATGTTGGAGAAAACTAGGATGTATCAGTGGTTATGGCGACTTTAGCTCATCAATGATATTTTTCATCTCTGAATGAATTCTCTCAGGTATTTACGCTAGTCCACACTGTGAGGCAACTTTACTACACTTAAAGGAGATCTTAAAACTGAAGTAATGGGGCTCCTGAGTTATTGACAGACTCATTTTAACCCTAACAGCGAGTGTTAAGCTCTAACACCTGTGTCAGCTGTGATGACCCTGACTCCAAGTTTTAGAGAAAGTCAAAAATAAAAAAAATGTATAAACCTGATAGTTTAAGGTTAGGTTCATCTCCAGTGACTGACAGGTTTAAACCAGTTGCACATAAAACTCTTAGGTTTTTGTCACTTTCTGTGAGACATTCTCCTCCTGCAGAAACTTTCAGCTGATGACTTCTGGCAGAATAATAACAGAAAGCTAAGAGAACCAGCAGCTCCTCTGTGGTTTGTAATGAGACCGTCACACTCTGGGAAAAGGCCGCTGTGGACGCTGCAGGGAGGGGCAGGCTGCCCATTTATCTCATAGACAAAGCCACTGCGGGGGTTAACTGGAAAACACAGTCAGTCACCAGGGAAACCGTCGCTCAGCAGAGGGGAGAAGCAGGGAGGGACCAGGTGCACGAGGAGCTAAACACCTTTACTGCAGTCTGTTAGCAAGCAGGGGAACAGATTTTATGGGCTTGTTAACCGAGGCGATTCTTTGGACACAGGACAGAACCATCCTGGATGAGACCACAGAGCTCTGAAAGGATACTTGTGATCGAACGTGTACCACAGTCTGAAGAGCCATGCGCTCTCCTGCTTGGTTTTACTTTGTCCTTCAGCCTGAGGCCCGTCCTGGACAAACACACACAGATAACAGAGTGGGCTTTTTAAAAAAAAACAAAAACAAACAGAATGTGAGTTAAATATCATGAATAATCATATTTATTGGTAATCTCTGCAGAGACAGTCAGACTCCATGACAACTGACACATGTAAAAAAAATCTATGTATACTTGGTGATGTTTCTGGTTCCAAAGGTCTGAGGTTTTACGTCATAGTCACTTATATATGAAAATAATCATTCATAGTTCATTGTGAGCCGTGAATAAACTCATGGGTTTGGAAGGAAATAACTCTCACTGATAACCAATAACTCTAATAACCGCACAGAAGCATGTGTGAGTGGTGCTCACCCCCTGCAGGACCTGGAAGCTGTCTGTAGACGGCTGCAGGTCTTGGTCTGGATCAACATCGACTCTGAAACAGAAAAGGACAAAGAAATAGTTAACAATCATCACAATGCTGTTTATCTGTGCGGTTAATAAATGACTAAATGTCTCAAACTGGGCGCTGCGTAATTATCTGTCTATATCTATCCATCCATCCTTTGCTGCATATCCAGGTCTCAGGGGTTTGTTTCAATGGTAACTTTATTGTCCCCAATGGGAAATTGATTTGTAGTATGTGCATACAGAGATGTAAAAACAAACAATCACAACACATACCCACAAAAATAAGCCCAGAGGTAACAACCTAAATTTTATCATCAAAAAAAGTGCAGTGTGCAATGGCAACAACCCTTATGGTTTAGTGTTATTAACCATGATAATAGCACTAGGTACAAAAGACAATTTATGTCCCTTTGTCTTTACTGCAGGCACTTTATACCAACGACCTGATGGAAGCAGTTGAAAATCATTAAAGAGAGGGTGATCTGAACACAACATGACAGAGGCTGCCTTCCTCAGCACCTGCCTGTTATAGAAGTCCACAAGCTGGACCTGAGACCTCCCTGAAATCTGACCAGCCACTTTAACCAGGTTACTAAGTCTGGTCTTATTATTCAAATACCAAGCAATGATACCAAGCAATGATACAGAAGGTTAAAACAGATTCAATAAAACTTTTATTAAAAAAAAGAGTCATCATTTCAGATGAAACATTAAACCTCTCCCACCAGCTGAGAGACGTCCTCTCTGCAGTAGGCGCTGGGTTGGCCCGGGTCCTCCTGTTCAAACACCTGAAATCACCTGAGCAGCGGCTCCACTCGCCACACGAACATTTTAGGATGTTATTTGTGTTGTTAGTGTAACAATATTCCCTTTTTAAACATCTCTTCCATCTTTCATATGACGATAAATTAGCTCTGAGGGTTAAAAATGTTTGTGTGGGATGGAAAATCAAGCTGAACCAACACTAACGCTCATATCACTGAGTGAAACAGTGCCCTTTCAATGTAGTGGAACACAGTAGTGCACTCTCACTCGGAACCAATTAGCTTCCCCTGAAGAAAATAAATAAATAAAAATGCTGACCGGCCAATTAAATGACGGTAATGTGTTCTTGGCCTCGGGTTTTGACCTGTTTTGCAGTGTAACAGGTGCTTTATAGCTCACGCTGCTTTTTATCACATCGCTGATGGTCCACAGATTCCTCTGGGTTTTAGTTCACAATTCCACGGCACAGTGACATCACTGGGTAGGTCCTTCAGTGACAGGCTGCTTTCCTGCTGCGCTCAGATTATACTGTGTGTAATATTCCATAAAACACTGAAATCACACAGGACCTCTGTTAATAAGCAGTTACCAGCTACCTCTGAATTTTAACTTTTTATTATTAAATATTAAAATGAATTAATACTTCTTTTTCTGTTTAGCTGTTATTCATAGCGCCTGTGATCAGAAGTGAAAGCAGGCCAGTCTCTGGGGAATATTTCTATTTCTCTTCCCCGTAATTGACGAAAAACAGAAGTGAAGAGTGCGAGAAAGAGTCTCCTTTGACGTAACCACACTTACACAACGCCACTCATTGTCCCATCACCTGCAGACTCCGCCTACTTCCTGCATTGCTGTGATCATTACTGTCACACCTGTAAGGAGCGAATTTCATATTCACGAATTATCTCTGCTGGGATGCTCACAGACAGCACTGACCTTTGAACCCATCACATCATTACTGCGGGAAACGCAGACAGTCACGCCCCCGACTCTGGGACAAACATCCATTAAACAATCATGAAACTACAGATCCACATCTGCTCTGATCTCAGGGTGCTGTCACCTCGCAGCAGCACGGTCATCCGTAATGTCAGCCTGCATCCAACACAACTTGGCCTTCACACCCACACAGGCAGATTCAGGGCATTGACAGCGCACGCTGCACTCAGCTACATACACATTAATGTGTAAATCTGATCCCTGAAAATAATCATCATTATTGTTTCAGTGTGGTCTCCATACCATACAGAAGCTTCAGCTGCAATCACAGGGAACATTTCTGCTTTGCCAGCATTTCATTCTCATAGCTTGCCATCACCAGTGTGTGAATGTGTGTGTGAATGGGTGAATGACTGGATATGTAAAGCGCTTTGGGGTCCTTAGGGACTAGAAAAGCGCTATATAAATACAGACCATTTACCATTTACCATTTACCATTTTGACTAAGCAAGCCACTCGCAGCTCTCAGAGGATTATTAGAGCCTCGCCTGCCAGCTGGTGCTACAGAGAAGTGAAAGCTCCAACTTCCGACTCCGAAAGTTCTTCTTCCAGATGCTGACATTTCTTCCAGCAACTGCTTTCACACGCCAGTCAGCGTGTTTTTGATGGTTTCTAGTTTGACCTCCACTTCCTCTTCTTTCAGCATCAGTTTGAACATGTTTCGGCATTTTCGTTTGGTTTGGTGCCTGAAGCTCCAGCACAGAGCATGTTTAAATACCATGTGTTAGTCCGAGCGTTACCAGGGCTCTCTCTGTGTCACTTGTTCACTCACAGAGCACGTTTGGATGCAGTCACACTTTAAAACCTTTATTTAAACAGGAAACTGGTGCCACTGACAACCAGAGAAACTCCCAGCCTGAGCTTTATTACAACATTTCTGTGTCTCAGTTTTAAATGTTTTGCTCAGCTTGTTGTAAAGTATTTCTGGGCTTTTATATTATTCCTCATGTTTCTAATGTTGGCGTCTAGACTAGTCTGCGTGCTAGTGCCTTTGTCTTTGTTCCCTGCCTGCTATGGATTGACTTCCTGCCTCCTGATTCGCTGCTTGTTTCCACCTGTGTCTGATTTTTACAAACCCAGCTGGAACTGTACGACATCAATGCCTATGGAGCTGACAGCTGGTTAGAGCAACATCTGCTCCATACAAATGCTTTTTTCAGGAAGGCTGTTGTGTTTGACCGGGATGATGCTAAACTGCAGACTGCATCCATTCCAGCAGTACGGCTTCAGAGGAGAAAAGTCCAGCCGCTGGACCGGCCCCCCTGCTCTCCAGAGCTTTGACCAGCCAAGAAAATCTGGAGCATCATGAACGCAACAACAGCAGCCAGGACTGCTGAATCCTACATCAGACCAGAACAGCTGCTGTCCTATGTTTTACTCAAAGACTGACTTCATAAACCTGAAAATACAAGCTAAGCCTGAAGTTTCCTCCTAAAGCTAACAGTCTGTGATGTAAAGGCCTCACGTCCGCTCCTTGTTTTTCTCTCTGATCCTCGGCTTGTGTTCGCCCAATAACATCTAATTTCTTACTGTAAACTCCACCTTTCTCCAGCTTTACCTTGACTTTCAGCATCAAACACAGAGCAGCAGCTTCATGACTTTAAATGCTCATTCTCCTAAAAGCTGAAACAAGCACTCTGCTTCCAGACCGTCAGGACCCACACTCCATCAGGTCTTGCCGTGCCGCTGTTAATGAGCTGCACTGCCACAATCATCAGTGACGTCAAGCACAGAGGAAGGAACACCATCTGAGGCCTGTTTTTAACCCCACCACCAAGAGGCAAAACATAAATTTACACACACATTACTGCAGAGAAGGATGCTGAGAGCACAGAGCAGCACGGCTGGTTACCGTTACCATAGCAACGAGTTCACAGGGTGAAAGGGGCAGAATCTGGCAGTGCTCTAAACCTCCAACATAATACTTCCTGCTCCGCCCTAAGACACAGCACACATATTAAATACACACGCACACACACAGTCGTGTTTTCATACCTTTGTGGGGACATCTAACTGATATTATGCTTTCCCTAGCTGCTTACCCTAACCCCACCCATCACAATAAACACCTAACCCTAACCCTGAGCCTAAACCTAACTATAATCTAACTGTAACCCTGTCACTAAAACCACATTTTGAGTCTCAAAAATGCCTTCAAAATGTCCCCATAAGGGCTGTTGGTCCCCACAAGTATAGTGGCATTCCAACTTTTGGGCCTCATAAAGCTACCTAAACTTTGGTACACACAAATACACACACACAGCACACATGTTACAGTTTTTCTTGATTGCTTTGACCTGCCTAAAGAAACTGGGATCCACTCAGTTTTCAAAATTATCCAAAATGGAGATTTCTTATACTGTAACAGATTTTATTTTGGTTTACGTGTATTATCTGTAATATTTCCAGTATTTCAGTTTTCAGTCACAGTTTGGAAAAAGTCATGGATTCCATAAAATTTGCATCAAAGCATTTCTGATTCTGGATCCATCTCACTGCATGAAGGCAAATTGACATAGCCTGTGTAGAAAGATAACACACGGCACTGCCATGAAGACTGTGTAACAGGCTACAGTGACTCGCACTGAGTGCTGCATTTTGTATTTTGTTGTCCATTGTGTAATGATTTATTGGATGAGCTCATACACTTGTTCACAAGTTGTTGTTTGAAGGCAAAATTTTCTTTTGCTTCACATTTTAAATGTTTTGGCACAGTTAGAGCCTTTTGCAAATAAAATGTATCACTTTGACCACAAGTGTTCAGGCCTGTGTGTTTGCTGTCAAGAAAAACTGTAAACACACACACGCAGCGAATGAGTGCTGGTAGAGTCCCAGTACTCGGGAGTCAGACCTGGGTGACCTCAAGTTAACATCCTGAAGCTGAGCTTCTTCAGAGGAGCAGCAGGAGGTGGAGGGAAAGCAGCAGAGTAGCTCTGGCTCCATCTCCTGGATGCTGCAGTGTCTACTGTGCAGCCCTCTTAAGACCTCTGACAAACAGTCAGTACTTCAACATGAATATTAATACTTTGATTAATAATTTTTCTTGATGCATGCTCAATCATCCAGGTAAGGAAATCCCAGGTTGATTCTGTTCATCTGGATGTTTTCAGTGGGAGAAACGTTTCGTCATCAACCAGGTGACTTCTTCAGGCTCAACTGCCTGTATGACTCTATTGTTCATTCAGTGAGCTAGTTTCTTCCACTAAAAACGTCCAGATTAATAATTTCCTCTTTTACACCCACATTCACATGTTTACAAACCACATTAAGGATGTAGTCGTAGGATGCAGAGGCGGTATAATAATACAATGTAGGTATAATAATAGATAACTTATCTAACTAACAACTAATTACAACTTGCATTAAAAACACAAGTTAAAAAATGTGAATAGAGTCAAATTTGCAATAATTTAATGACGGAGGTCTCAGTAATGTACATCAGTGCCATGATGTTCACCACTGCAGATATTTTACCTGTGTATAAAATTCACAGGTCCTAAATTTTAGTTCTCATCTCTGAAATGTTGCAGTTTTATCTTAGAAATAAAATAAATAAAAATACAGAATGAAACACACTGCTAAACAACAAAACTTAGGCATATAGAAAAGGGACACATTTCATCCTCACTCACACACACACACACACACACAGTTACAGAGTGTTACAATGGGCTGAGCCACAGTAATCCTATAAAGTGTCTGCAGTGCTGGGAGGAGAAACCAAACAGCCACTCCACAAACACATGGCACAACACAACACTCAGCTGCACATCTGCACCGGAAAGGTCAAAGGCCACTCGCCGAAGACATCAATGTGGACAGAGGACACAGATGGTCTGAAAGAGGAGTAAAGATCCCATCTACGTCCACTGTAAATGGTCATCATTGACCAAAAGTGGTGGCCTATGACACCAACTGTCACAGTCCACTCTGAGATTCTTCCCAGGTGTTTCAACCACCACTCACACCTTGCTTCAGGTGACCTCAGCAGGTCAGGTCATGTTTTTTCTTTTCTTCGAATATTTACAATTTTCTGGTATTATTCACAGGCGAGGACTTAATTGGGTCCAAACACAACGTGAAGGCAGTGCAGCACTTTGATTTTCTAACCTGATATGCAGCCAGGACAGCATGGGTGTGGTTCCACCTCCAAACACCCACACGGTGAAGAAGACAATGAGCAGCGTAGTGGTGAACATCATCTGACGGGCGTACGTAGCTGTGTCGCGTATGGCCAAGGCAAACGCCATCGCCCCACGCAAACCTGCAGAAAGAGATCCTGAAACCACCCAGCCCGACACGATGAGCTAGAACTACAGAGACAGGAAGCGCTCCTCATACCTGCAAACATCATCATGTGCTGGAAGTTTCCTTTGATCTTGTGCCTTCGACCGAGGTTGAGAAGAAAGGAGAGCGGGTAGATATTCAGAGCTCTTCCGATGAAAATGGCAATCTGACGACGGTTAAGAAGTTTTAATGCTGGAAAGAAAGGATGTTTGTGGTATATGTGAGGTCACACACAAAAATATCAAAAGGGACAAATCAGACTAGAGTGTACTGAGCTCCATCTACTGCCCTGCCTGGTTTCTTAGTTTTTCACGTACATGTTTCAGATGATCAAATAAACTTTAATACTAGACAAAGATCTGAGATCTGTTCAGTGTCACTGCCACACCCACGCCTGATCACTGTCAAAGCTGCTGAATCACAAAATAGATGTTGTCTGACAAAGTGAAGCAGGCTAAAAGATGTAAAGAAACAGCTGAGAAACAAAGTCACTGACCTCTATCAGTCTGGAAAGGATTACAGAGACATTTCTGAGGCTCTGGGACTCCAGTGAACCACAGTGAGATCCATTATCCACACATGGAGAAACTGGGAACAGTGCTGAACCTTCACAGGAGTGACCGGCCTACCAAAATTCACCCAGGAGGTCACAGAAAAACCAGAACAACAAGGTCAGAGGTCATGATTCAACCATAAGAAAGAGACGGTGCAAAAAAAGCGGCCTCCATGTGAGAGTCCAAGGAGAACACCACTGCTGACCAAGAAGATCACAAAGGCTCGTAACTGAGGGAACCATGAATTCTGTTCCATACCAGAAAACCCTGAAGGAGGATGTCCGGCCATCACTTTATGTCCTGAAGCTCAAGGGCACTCAGGCAGCAGGACCATGATCCAAACACAGCAGCAAGTCCATCTCTGATTGGCTCAAACAACAAATGAATGTTTTGGAGTGTCCGAGTCAAAGTCTGGACTTAAATCAGACTGAACTGCTTCAGCATGACCTTAAACAGGCGTTCATGCTGGAAAACCCTCCAATGTGCCCGAATTAAAGCATTTCTGCAAAGAAGAGTGGGCTAAAATTCCTCCACAGTGATGTGAAAGACTCACTGAAGGCATCACAAACGATATGATGGTGGAACAACCAGTTATCAGGTTTAGGGGCAGTTAGTTTTCCACACAGGGCAGGTAGGTTTACATAACCCTTTTTCCCTTGAAAATTGAAATCATCTTTTAAAAACTGCCCCAGTTGTCTTTGTCTAATATTAACATTAGTTAGATGATCTGAAACACACAAGCGTGACCAATATGTGAAAAAAGAGGAAATGAGGGCGCAGCAGGTAGTTTTCTCAGTGCTGCAGGTACTACTCTGACAATGAGAGAAGCTCAGAAAGGATACGAAGGCTCCAATGATGAAGACGGGGCTGAAAATGTGATTCTGGAAGGTGAATAGAGCCAAGCCCATGTAGGAGAAGATGAAGTTCTCAGCCAGGAAATGAAGAACCTCAAAAAGCTGCAGTTTAAAAATATTCATCATCATTTAGAATCATAAAATATGAGAATGGTTACACAGTAAACAGGATGAGCCTCATCATGCCTTTAGGTTAGCAGAACAGATAATGTTACATTTAATGATGAATTGCTATAATGATCCACTCTTTGCAGTAACTGGAGACCAACTGAGAAATGTTTAGTTAATCTCAGTTCAGCTGCTTATCTAAAGAAACTTCTAATATTACATTTGTAGTGTTAGTGAGACGATTTAACAGTTTATCACTTCTGTGTATGAATTTTATCTTGTCGTCCACTTCAGGGTTATTACTGGTGTGATAAAACTTTATTTAAGTAAAATAACAATAAAAACGGAACTATACTGTCCTCTATCCAAACTAAGTGAGAGAAAATAAAAATATAAAGGACGTGATTCCAGCTTGAGTCAGCTAACGCAGACAAACACAGAATAAAAACTGTGTTCAAGTTTAAAGGTTAAAAACAGAAATGTATATTGAACCAGGCCTGCTGGGACGGATCCAGGGGCGTGTGCACCGTTTGTTCCCTAAAATGACTCTGTCTGAGAGGCAGTAACCTTCCTGCTGCTCCGTGACACCGCCCCTTTTTCAATGGCAGCGCCATGTACTGATCCAAACTGTGTTCCTGCTAATCTCATCCTGTCCCTCAGACCAACCCCCCCACATGGAACTGAGCAGTCAGGGGGGGAAATTAAGGTCACAGCCGGCTCATCGGGCAGGCACCATCTGGCCCAGGCGCCAGATGGCTGGGGTGGGCACGCGCGGGGGTGGGGTGGGGTCACATGTTCACATACCTGCTTGGTGCGCTTTGTGGACTCTTCAGAGAGGTTGTTGTAGGTGTAGTGAGCCTGCGTGATGCCACAAAACAGCACGGCCACAACGCCTGCAGGACAACGTACACACACACACACACACACAGCCAGCTGAAATACACAATGCCAAATTTCAGCCATCCACAGAAAGTAACACAGAATCTGTGAGGATGCTGTGCAGGTTGTGTCCCCCACAGCCATCGCAGACAGTCAATGGATGACAGCTGAATATCTGTTGTGTTGATGCAGATTTCTTTTTGTCTTGGATGGAAATAAATGGAGCAGTTTTGATTCTTGTAAAATGTTCTTCTACATTTTCAGGTGACTTTTCCTAGCTTGTTAGCAGTGGATGGTGCTGTTTGGATCTGATTTGACAGTGTGCCTGTAACACATCCTTACAGCTGACTGTTTCCTGTATAAGCGCTCTATGAATAACCTTTTATGATGTATTCTGATGATAAACGTGGGGCGGAACGGAACAGTGTAAATCTGTGAACAGGACGAAGTGCGGCATGTGAAGCGAGTCGCCCGGTGATGGTCAAATGGCAAGGCTGATGTTTGTGACACGTCAACTCACCTGTGAAGCCGCAGGCCTCGGCGAGGAGGAAGGTGCTCCAGGACATGAGGAAGAAGAGGGCCGTCTCCAGCAGCGGGAAGCAGTGCAGCTTGGTGAACTTGGTGACGTAAGGTTCCGGTCAAAGAGTGTAAACACGGGACTGAGACACCAGTTGGCAAATGTGAACGTAGCCCCACCCCCGCAGTCAGATGATCTGGCCTGTATAGTAAGCTTACAATATTTACTGAAGACACGTACGTCTTTACCTCTACATCAAAGGTTCTCAGCAGACATCCACCTTTAAAACCCACCCACTCATCCTCACAACCTGCTTCAGGACCTCTCTCTCAGGACCTAAATTTGTGTGATCAGTGTTATTATACATTACAATTATTACAATACAATTACAATACAGATTATTATACAGATGTTTGTCCACCTCACAACCACGACCTCCACTCAGGGAGCTAAAATCTGACTATTAGAAAATAATCTGACCCAGAAAAATCACAGCTGGAAAAGGGACTGTTCAATTGCTCTCACCTGAGCTCACATCTGTTCCAACTGCTGACGTGAGGCCGAAAGTTTACACAGATATTAAACTGCTGATAGATCACAGCTGGATACAGGGACCAGGATCAGTGCTAAGACTGGACGCTCATCTGGGTTCAGCTTTTAAAGGAGTTCACGTGTGTTTTTCAGGTTTATGTGAATATCTGCTGTACTTGGGTGGAGGGTGGGGGTGAGGGGGGTCGTGTGGTGGGCGCTGACTTCTCTGAAAGGATATGAGAGCGGTGACCACTCCCGTGGCCGCGCCCATCACGAAGGAGCCGCTGAAAATGCCAAGGAAAACCCCCACAGACTTGAAAAAAGCCGAAGCATCAAACTGGTGCGTGTTGGCGCCGGCCGGCTGGTACGCCACGATGGACCTGAAACACAAAAACACGAGTCAAAGGTGACTTGTGCTCTTCCAGCAGGGGGAGCCAGAGCACTGCCTGCAGCCCCCACAGGTGGTCACTAGAAACCACAGCTGGAAACATCTGAGCGCAGCGCTGAGTGCAGTCAGAGGTTTCTTTAAATAAAAACAGTCAGACTGCTGGGCTCACAAACACCTGGAGCAGGGACAGGAAGTGGTCACGTTCACTGATCAGCACGCCAGCAGTGTCCCATTTCCTATTTCTGTGTTAAGAAGCAAATAAGCAGCTGAGAGCTGCGCAGACGTTTACTTCCTGAGCAGTGAGGGTAACGCGTGCCCACCTGCTGCCAGAGCCCCGCCTCCCTCAGCTGTTTATGATCACAGCTGAGGATCCAGATGTTATGAAGTCATGACTGTCAACAGCTGGTCTGTTGTGTCATCTACTCAGTTAATCAGACCTACACGATCCGTCGTCTTTAAAAGCACAGCTCACCGCAGGGGTCAAAGGTCCCTACTGCTGACCACTGTCATCTACACCAGTAAATGTGGGTAAAGCGAGGCATGGACTCACGAGGACAGCACAATGGCCACGGCGTCGTTCATGACGCTCTCGCCAAAAAGCAGCGCGTACAGATCCCCGTCAGCGTGCAGCTCGTTAAAGATGGCCAGCACCGTCACTGCAGAGACACAAAGAAAACACTGAAAACCTTGCTCGCGTTCACACTCATGCACGCCGTCCTCCTTCCCGTGCTCGTGTTCATGCCTGGGTCCGTGGCAGAGATGATGGCGCCAAAGAAAAGGCAGTCAGTGTAGTAAAACTTCCCCGTCAGCTGACCCACTGCCTGCATCAGCTTGACCACGCCGTACATCAGGTTCCTGCGGAGGGAACAGGTATGACACGTCAGTCACACAGCAGCAAACCGAAGGTGATGTCACACCTGGCTCTTACTCACCCGATGACGAAACAGGAGACGGCGGTGCCCAGGAAGGCGTAGGTGATGATGGAGCCCAGGTTCCTGAAGAAGTGTCTCTGGAAGAAGCAAGAAGAAGAAAGAGAAGAAGAAATGTGGTTCTTCCTCACACTCACCCAGCCAGGCAGCCAATCAGAGGCCTCTGCGGCTCGCTGCCGCATGGAGCGCGCTCAGCTCTCTATGCAGGCCAAAGGCAAAGTGCTGAGTCAGGTTTCTAAAGGACGTGAGCCTGTACAGGTCGGCGTTCAGTTCTGTTTGCAACCAACCCTCCTGACTCACACATCAACCAAACAGCAACGCCAGACAAAAATGCTCTTCTTGCTTCCTGTTTCCTGTTTCCTGCTGAATCAGCAGATCCAGCGTGAAAAACAATTTCACAAGAAAAGCACAAAATGCTGCTCACGCACTCTTCAGCTGCACAGCACACATAAGCAGCACCACAGTACAGATGAAGGCAGGTGTGTTTACCTGCAGGTTCTTCTGGGTTCATGAAAGATTTTTGGAAAAGTCGGTTAAGTGATCAGAAAAGATGGCCAGTTCACTCCAATTTCATTGGCTGATATTTCTCATCAGACTTGCCTCCTAGCGACCCACCCTGGAGTGTTATTGGTCAGACTGGAGCGCCTGAGCTGCTGGTGGATGTCTGTGTGGCTCCGCCTATTTATTCTGGCGTAACCTTGATATCGTTTATGAGTGCGTTATGTTATCAGGTGAGATGTGACCTCAAAGACAGATCACAGGTTTAATCACAGCTTGCTGTGAAAGCATCACCTGCTATGCTTTAAATGTAAACATGGAGACAGGTGAAGCAGTCAGAGCATCGCCGTTCCTCTGCTCACACGCACAGCCCCACCCGTTCACACACAGCAGGTGACTCTTACCTTCTTCAGACTGTAGCCCGCATGGAAAATGATGGGAGGCAGCAAAATGTTGAAGAAGACCTCGGGGTCAAAGGTCACCTGGAAAAGACATAAAGTTTGAAGTTGCCGGGCGGATGTGAGAGATGCCAGCGTACTTCCTTGCCTTCCTCACCTTTCGCAGCATGTCGTTCTGCTCCACGTTGTGTATCTCGCGGGAGTTGATCTCTCCTTTCAGCGTGTACTCAAAGAACTTCCCGCTGATGTTCAGCAGCAGTGTGCTGGTGGGTCCCTCCCTCAGCGAGCAGCTTGCTGGCGTCTTGTTGTGATAGCTGTTGGCTGGGATGCCATAACGCAGAATCACGCCAACCAGTAAACCTAAGAGAAACAAACAGAAATACCGAAAGGTTAGTGGGGACCTCGTGTCTCTGTTTCTGGTCTCAGTCACAGACTGCTGGACCTGATTTTCCATCAGTCTGTTTTCATAGAACAGGATTCATGTCCAGGAAGCAAAGGGGCCACTTTAACCTCCTAGGACCTGGCGTCCACATATGTGGACATCACATTTTGGGTTATTTAGAACAAAATACTCAATTTTGCTCCACAAGAGCCTGATATCCACTTACGAGGACATTATATTGCTACTGTTCTATCAGAATTTTAAACGAATATCCTCATATGTGGCTCTTATTTTTCTTCAAAACAAAAATAAGGTAAAAAAAAAAAAAATCTGGCAATTCTTTGTTTTTACATTCATCGGGCCCCAATATGCCCAAATATCAAAGAGAAATTAAAAATGCATGTCGTGGAAGAGTTTGGGTCTTAGGAGGTTGAAGAACACACACACACACACAGTCACACACACACATGCAGACACACAAACACACACATGTAGACACACACAGACACACACACACACACCTGCAGACACACACACAAACACACACAGACACACACGCACAAAAACACACAGACGCAAGCACACAGACACACACGCACAGACGCACGCGCACACAAACGCACACACACACAGTCACACACACAGACACACAAACACACACATATAGAATTAAACCACTTGCTGTTTCACTTTCTCTGTTCTCTGATTTTCAGCAGGAAGTAAAATCAGGACAAACGTCCTCGTGGCTGCGTCTCATCGTCAACAGCATGAAGCTGCAGCAGCATTTCTTACACTATCACAGGTTTAACCGGTGGAGTCCACAACAACCCTTCAGTTTTATTTATACACTGCAGTGTAAACTGATCTGGGATCAGCTCTGTTTTTCAGGTTTATGTACTTATGTTGGAGTGCTGGAGGGTGGAGGAGGTGGAGGACCGTCAGTTCCCACAGATGCTCATGTTAAAGCACTCAGGGCTTCTTTAAGCTTCTGTCCAACCGTAGGGGATCAGTACCAGCAGACTGGAACACCGACTGTTTTACTGGCTTTAGGGTGGAGGTTCTTTGCCTCGTGGTTCACTTGTTCCTACCACTGTTAATTTTTTACATTGTATTATGTGGTTTGTGTTTTGGGTGTATATGTTATGTGTGTTATTTATGCAGGTGGCTACAAAGCAAACGCCCCTTGGAGATAATAAAGTTTATCTTGACCTTGATAAACTAGGTAGGTAACCCAAGTTTGTGTTTTAGGGGCGTGGCCTCTTTGACCTGTGTTAGTGTTGAAAATGTTCGACTTTTTTTTTTTATCATTAAATAAAGCTGTTTTAATCATTTTATTTATACACTATGCAAATGTGCTCATAAACGAGTTGGCGCTCCGTATTTTAAAGGTTGAGAGCTTCATTCCACGTTATTGTCTGGATTTGAAATATTGTAGGTGCATGTTGAGTGCAGAGAGATATTTTGCAGCATGCTTACACACTGATAATGGTTAGAATGAGTCTCTAGGTCAGAAAGTCTGAACAAGATGTCCTGAACCAGACCTTAGAATCAGTAGAAGAATAATGGATAACATTACATAATCAAGGCTACTCAGGGTGTGTTTTTGTGTAAAAGTCTCTCTGACAGGTGGATGGCAACACAGTTAACTGTAGCTGTCTGCTCGGCTTCACCTCAGCTAACCAGAGTCCCTGAACTGCACCTCTGGACCATGTTAATTACATCTTCTGACCAATAACACATCTCCTGTGAGGTTACAGTAAATACAGCGTCAGTTCAGCCCACAATAACTTTAAATCGGGGGCCACCTGCTTCCTCCAGCACGCTTTAAATGGTCTGAGGTTCCTGTGTGAACTTGTTCACCTAACTGGAAGTTAAACGTCACTCAATTAACTGCAGAGTATGGCTGACAGATATTAGTACATGAGGTCTGCATGTATAAGTAGTAATGAAACATGAAACGGTGTTAAAGAAGCAAACGCCAGCTGTGAGCGCGGTGCCTGTTTCCTGTTTTTGACCCTGTGCAGCACAGACACCACACTTGGAAAATCACCAGAGCCATGTTTGCCTTGGAGCTTTAGGTCCAAACAAATCAAAGTCTGCCTTCCTCGGAGGACATGTGTGGTTAATGAGTGACACGCTGGACGGTGGCCTCCATCACTGGGACCGTGCAGATGTGTCACACCAGCAGGCCTTCTGACTAATCACTGCAGGTGATCAGAGACATTCGCACATTATCTGATGATCTTTGTTCATGTCATCATTCTCCATGTTTGCTGAGGCAGGAAAGCCTCAGCAGAAGAGCCAGGCTGGGCTGAGGCTCCGAATCAGCCCACAAACAGACACGCACACACACACACACACACACACACACACAGTATTCTACCGCCAGCAGGGTTATAACAGGGTTGTTATAAGTGGTGTGTGTGTGTGTGTGTGTGTGTGTGTGTGTGTGTGTGTGTGTGTGTGTGTGATGAGTGTGATGTGACTGCCGGCTGGTGTCACTTGGACTCTTGAAGCAGCTGCTCGGCTGATCTCCGCTCAGTCAGAGAGGTGCGCGCACAGGAGCGCGCTGACACCGAACCGGCAGCTCGATGTGAAACGCGCACGCGCGTCGGCGGCTCTGCACTGTCTTAAAAATAACGTCTCCTCCTCTGACCGAATCACGCAAAGCCTGCGGTGTCGGCGTGCGCGAGCGTGCCGTTAAGCGTAAAGGCGAGGCTCACCGTAGATCATCGCCAGCCCGGTCTCGTGCAGGAAGCGGACCCGCCGGTGCTTGAAGAGCCAGATGGTGAGGATGGTGAGGGTGAGCAGCAGGATGAAGGTCAGCATGTTAAAGCTGTCCTGCCGGTGGCTCTCCTCCGCCTCCTTCTCCGTGGACAGCTCCTCCATCGCGAAGTCCTCCATGCCCTGTCCCCACGCACAGCTCAGGAGGATCCATGCGGCCATCATCTCTGCGCCATCAGCTGAGCCTCTGACGAGCGCGGCGAGCACCGAGGAGGTCTCTCAGCCACGCGCCTGAGTCACTGCGCCTGCGCTGTGACGACCGCGCAGCTGAAACCGGGCTGAAGCAGAGGAGGAGGAAGCTGCTCACATGATGTGTCTGCAGTGGAAGCAGCTGCACCACCCGCTCCACCCTCCAGTGTCCAGCGTGAAAATACGAGGATCGACGTTTTCTCCTCCTCTTTAATCCTACCCGCCCCCAACACCGTTTATGAAACAGGTGTAAACACAAAAAACATGACAAAACTGTATGCAGTCAAATATCACATTTCCACTGTTAGTTGAAATTTTCACTCCTTGACGTGAACTTGGTTCTCACACTTATCATCGAGGTCCACCTCCCCCCACCACCTCTACCCGCAGCCTCCATCAGTCCCTTCCTTACTACCAGTTAGATACATAGCTCGTTATGACTGTGGATTGTGGATATGGAGCTGGACTGCGGCTTTTATGTAATACCATTTTAAACCACAAGATGGTGCGGCGAGTCACTGTAAAGCGACCCGAGGGAACTAAAGGGAGGGGCTAAAGAGAATAACCGTTTCTCAGCATGCGTACTTGCGTTCTCGTGGCCTTGCGATATCTCATCAGTTGCAGAAAAAGTACTGTTCCAATTCAAAGTACACATCAAGCTCCGCCCATTCTATCGCGCATACATCAGTGGTGACTTGCGTGGACTTGTTGGAGCCAAATGTCCTAGAATGCATTTAATCCAAAACTCAAATGGCAAAGGAGAGTGGCTAAAAAGTTTGAAATATGACTCTATCTGACACAAAATAAACTTTTAAGATATTTTCAGGTGAGAACTTCTGACTGGTATGGCGTTATTTTTGTGCCTCTATTGTGAGCGCACATAAATAATTTTTGCAAGTACAAATGTTGCATTTTGAGGAAAAAATATCAATGAGTGACACGCTGGACGGACGGCCTCCATCACTGGGACCGTGCAGATGTGTCACACCAGCAGGCCTTCTGACTAATCACTGCAGGTGATCAGAGACATTTGCACATTATCTGATGATCTTTGTTCATGTCATCATTCTCCATGTTTGCTGAGGCAGGACAGCCTCAGCAGAAGAGCCAGGCTGGGCTGAGGCTCCGAATCAGCCCACAAACAGACACGCACACACACAAAAAAAATATTTTGAGTGAATAAAAGCTTAATTTGAGTGAACAAAATTTATTGCTGCATGCAAGAAATGTATTTCAGTGTTTGCTATTATCCATATACACAACAGCCCCTCTCACTCAGTTTTTGGCATTTGCTCTTGCCCAGATCTCTGCTCTGTGAGCTGACAGACATCTGCAGGTCCACAGACATCTGTGGACCTGCTTTGTGTCGCTCCGGCTCTCAACATCTCTGCTCCCTGCACGCTCAACTCTTTCTGTACACCTTTATAAATGTGCCACAAAACCAACCAATCACAGACTTTATGCAAAAATTGTGATTGGCTCCAATCAGCTAGCTAGCTACTGCATTCTGGAAACACTGTCCATAGTGTAGCTCAACCCATTTACAGTTAGTATGTTTAATTATTTTATTTTAAAATATATAATTTTTAAGACCATTGTTGGTTTTAATCTAGTTTAAACCAAACCACTCCACTGGATTTAGCTACATTTTGGACAGTGTTTCAAGAATGGAGTAGCTAGCGAGCTGATTGGGGACCAAAACAGCCAATCACAATTTTTGCATCCAAGTCTTTCATTGATTGTTAATGTTAATGTTTGGTTTATTTCAGTTTTTTATTTGTTCCCGTGCTTTCTGTGTAACTGTATGAAGCCTAGTAGACAGGATGTAATTTTTTATATAATGTGTAATTTCCATTGCAAATATTAAACAAACTCTGGAGTTGTGATGTCATCAAGTACAGTGCCATTCCAATTGTAGCAACACACTCTGAAAATGTTACAGACGCTGCCCCTTGGTGGTCAAAGTTTCAGTCAGCGTCTGCAGAGGGTCACTGCGAAAAGCACCTTTAAGGAAGCAAACAAGCAAGCAAGCAATCAGAAAGCAGGTTTTTGTGTCCTTTTTAATCTTATCCAGCACTTTCTTTTATTATTATTGTGCATATATTATTCATTTTCAATCTTCCTGGTTTTTTGAGTGGGAGTGGAGGGCTCCTACTCCTTCTTTGCATATTTGATTATATCATTCTGCTCATTATTATTCTACACAGCTTATAGTAGTAGGTAGTCACTCCTCGGCTATCTGAGAAATCTGGAGCTGTTTCCTTGGACTTTCTGCTTTTGTGTGAGTGATGCTGAAACTGAACTTCTATAATTCCTCCTGATGCACAGGGTTCCCAGCATCTCTGCTCCAGCAGGCTGCAGGCAGAACAGGAGCTACAAAGACATCGGCTGACCTCATACTGCTAGATTACCACAATAAACTGGAGTAATATGACACCACAAGGCCTAAAGAGCATGGCACTTCCTCCCATGTGGATGAAAGTGAAGTGGACACATTAAACAATGTCAGCTCATCCATGGAATTAAAATCTATCCACATAGCGATGTTTTAGAAAAAAACATTCAAGGCGCTTTATATGGTAAAGTCAAGACCTACAATAAGACAGAGAAAACCCAACAATGATATGAGCCCTGATGAGCAAGAGCTTAGCCACAGTGTATCAGAACCTGATCAGAACTTGATCCAGTGAGCCATTGATGGGCTTTGATCAGTGGTCATGACAATTTGTATATTAATGATCAATTAATGAGAGAGGCTTCAGCAGGGAGAGGAGAATTACCTATAATTACAGTGGCCTGTGGCTTAACTTGCAGGCTAATCTGTCGCGAGCGTGTGTGTGTGTGTGTGTGTGTGTGTGTGTGTGTGTGTGGTTTTTGGTTGCGCACAGTTAGACCTCAGCACATAAACATGGCGGCCTCAAAGCAGCAGCTTTGAACTACATGATTTTCATGTCAGCGCTTATTATTTACATCACAATAATATGTTTGTGGAAGCTGCTTTCTGGTGTGAAGGAAGCAGCCTCAGGGGCGTGGCCTGGTGTCACTGCTGCTGCCTTTGCAGTACTCTGTAAAAATAAGAGTTTTTAGTTTTGATCTGGGTGGGTGCTGCCCACCTCTGTTTAGGTGTAGATGTGGAGCTAGAAAAATTTTCTTAGGGTGGCAAAATCACAGTCATTTCTTTACACATATGCAGGTGTTACATCCTGTAATATGCATTATATATGGTTAAAATACAGTAAGTGCAAACATGTTTCTTATGAACATAGTCTGTAAATTTCTTATTTTCTGTAGCCCAGATAATTAAACATTTCAGTTACATAAAAGATGTGAATTTTGATTTTATATACTGTATAGCCTGTATAATAAGTTTAAAATCCAGAAGGCTACACAACATAACGTGGTTTGGTTAGAAATACAAGTCTAAGTGAAGTTTCACTCTCTTTTGTTACAAATAATCAAATTGTTATATGCTTAAATTTACAAAAAATGTCAGAAATCTGCACCGTGACAAAAAACATCAAATCAGAGTAGAAACAATGTAATTAATAAATTAATATATAAATTACGAATTAAATGCCCATTCATTCCATCTAAAACATTTAATAAATTGTGTAAAATTTATTTCCAATTTTAATTAATTAATAACACATGTAATGATTTATTTAATTAATTAAATATTTCATTTTAGAGCTTCTGGCCTTCCACACTCTTCATGTGCGTGTTTCGCAAACATAAATCAGTGTTAGACTGGTTCCGAGCTCCTTTTTCCTACTTGTCCATAAACGTCTCGTGAGCGTGCCCCCTGTGAGCGTGCTTTCGTCACTGTGCTCACGTCTGTGATTGGCTGACACAGCGACCCTCGGGGTTTCGATTGGTTGCGAAACGAAGCCGTGAAACGGGAAGCTGAAAAATACCGAGCCAAGCGAAGAGTTCGAGCCAGAGCTTCGGCCGCATTAACTGCGTTCTCCGAGCCCACAAACCCGCTCCCGCTTGCCCCGTCGTTTTGAGGCCGCCATGGGCTGCTTCTTCTCCAAGAAATCCAAGAGAAAGTCGCCGGAAAAAGAGGAACGGGCGCCGACCACAACCTCCGCCGAAACTGCGTCGACGGGCAACGCGGTTCCCCTTGGCAACAACAGCGAGGAGGCTCCGAAGCAGTACAGCTGGGACAAGCGAGAGAAGGTAAGCAGCACCGGGACACACCCACAGCCAGGCTTTAGCGCAGGTAGATCACACCTGGCAAAAGACGCCGGAAATAGCCCTCTCAGGTCACCGACATTTCTGTTCCTGTCGTTGTTCACAGCCAAAACAGCCAGATGTGAATGTGTGAATGTGTTACCTGTTACAGCTACAAAAAATTAAAGACAGCAGCTCGAAGCTGAAAGCAGAATAATAAACCCAACAATTAAAAATGCAGAAGAAAAAAAGTTACACTTGAACTCAGTTTGCATGCATCTAAATAAAAAAAGCCACATGATTTAAATAAATTCATCAAAAAATAACAATAAACTCTGTGTATGCTAAATAAAATGCCATACCATGTCCTTATGAAAGGGAAAATAACTCAACTGAGCAAAATAAAGAATAAGAAGTGTAATGTGCACAGGTCCAGCTGGAGCTCCACAGTTAAAAATGCAAATAACACAGTGAGATCAGCAAGTCATGAAACCAAGCCCACAAACAAAAAGCTTCAATATATAAAAACGGCTCCATTATGTATACATATTCATTTAGGAAAAACCAGAATATGCAAGAGATGAATAAATACATCAGAATGTAAAAACACGTCGTCTCAAAAGCTCATTATAAAGTTCCAGTTGCCTAGGTAACGCTCCAGGTCATATGTTAATCAACAATAATCTTTGCTCTCATTGGTAGTCTCCTTTTCTCTCCTCAAAATAGAGAAAAGTTTAATGTGTCCATCCTCGTAGTGTCTGTGGCATTCAGTTGCCAAGTCACTTCCTGTTTGGACAGAAGTGGTGACACACACAAAAAATCGGAATAATCGGAACAAATGACACTGCATAAAAAAAGTGTGGGCCTAGCACCAAACATCGTCACATGATCATCCCTGTGATGTCACATATTTGTCAGTCTCATTGATTATAATAGTGACGTTATCTGCACTGACGGTGCTTTCGTGGGCTCCTGTTGTTCTGGAAACGTGTTTCCTGCTGTTCGCCAGCCAAAGATTCAGCTTCACGTGTTCGCTGTGAGCCGAGCAGCGAGCTAAGACAGCAAGGCTCAGGCACCCCCACCCCTCCCTCCTGCAGCCGGTGTTATCTGATTATCAGATTTACTACCAAACGGCATGTGGTTCACGTGCACCCCGCTCACACATTAAAGCTGAGGTGTTACCCCACAGGAGGTCACACCTTTAAAAGTGACAACCAAAATATCCACCAACCTTAAACCAGCTTCAGTTTGCTGCAGGCTCAGAGGGATGTGGTGTCAGAGTCACACATCTCAGACATCTGAATGTGTGACAGGCTCGAGTTTTGGGACCGATATTAGCTAAAAACACATATTTGTGTAGATATATCAAACAAGCATGCTTTAGAAGCTGATGAACCAGCGTCGTGTCTCAACATCACGCACAGTTGAGCAAGGAGCCAGTTTTAGGTTGTGCGTGCTGCTCTTTGTTAGCAGCAGTGATGGGAATAACGGCGTTACAAGTAACGGCGTTACTTTTTTCAGTAATGAGTAATCTAACTAATTACTATTTCTATTGTTACAACGCCGTTACCGTTACTAACAAGAAAATGCGGTGCAGTCGCGTTACTATTTTTCAACAAACAGACGGTTAAAGCTGTCTTCAGCTTACCGCACCTTATATCAGTTGCACGGAAGTAGCTGTCTACGTAAGTAATCTGGGCACTACGGCTTTGAGCAGCTGCACGCGCTCCCGCAGACAGCAATCACTTTCTGCCCGACAATCACTTTTTGGTACAACACCTGGAACTAGGGGGCAAAACAATTGCATGAGTGCTGCTGTTTGACTGAGGAAGAATAAAGTAGTTGTGGTAAGCCAATCACATTACCAATTTAAGATGATAAAGCAACAAGGTGATATATATACCAGTTTTTAAATTGTGTTGATAGGCCAAACAAGATATACGCGGTGATTTTTCCTGAATAGTTTCATCACGTTTACTGTCTAAGGACAGCGCTAGAAAGCACTCTCTGCTTATGACCAAAAAATAAAAACAAACAAATAAAAAAAAAACCCCACCCCTTTCGTGTTGGTGAAAAATGCACCATGTCGACCAATCAAAAAATGATATGGCAACATGACATTTGGTTGTTTAGGAAGAGGGGGAAGTTTTAGGAGCGACAGCGAGAAAGAGAGAGAAAAAGAGAGCGAGTTTTGAGATGTGAGAGATTTGTGACGTTTAGCGTGTTTGGAGTGTGTAGTTAATGTGTTATCTTGTGTAGTTAGTGTGTGGTGTTGTGGATAGTTTTGTGTTGTGTGTCAGAACAATGAGGCGACTGCTGAATGAAAACAGGAGGAGAGATACACCTCCTGCTTTCAGACCTGCAGGTATCAGGCTGTGATGTTCTCCTTTATAGTGGACAGAAATTATTTTTTGGAGTGGTACAAATAATTTGTGTGGCATCTTATTGAATGCAGAACACCTGATTGTTATGTAAATAGTTTGAAATGGTTATTTTAAAAAGGGTAAAAGGTAAATGGCTGCAAGTAACTTTGTTGTTTGCAAAACTTGTGCGTATGATTTTAAAATTGACAATTTATATTTTTATTTAAAGTTATGAAATATGATTCAATAAACATGTTTGTGGTTGTTACAGTAAAAAAATATAAATTTTTCTACTTGGATTTTATGTTTTTTGTCTGATTTTAGATCAACTGTGTTAATACAGTATGTCAAAATGAAAACATAACTGTAAATTCAGACACATGAGCTTGTGCTGAAAAGAATGACCAAGCAAGGCAAAGTAAATAGTTTTTAAAGGTGAAATATAGAGGGAAAATCAAAAGTAGTTAAAAATGGCCAATTATACCCTGGACCCCATGGTTAAACTTTTTTTTTTTTTTTAAAGTAACGCAGTAGTTACTTTTCAAGTAATTAAGTACTTTTAGAATTTTAAATTTTAAAATTCAGTTACTTTTTTGAAGAAGTAACTAGTAACTAAAATTAATTACTTTTTCAAAGTAACTTGCCCAACACTGGTTAGCAGCAGCCTGCTGCAGAAACACATCATCGTTCTTTAGTTGAATATGACACAAATGCCAAAGATGACACAACGTGAAATAAAGTAGTACTTCTGGTCCAGTTGATTCCCACACATCTGTTAGCAGCGTGTTTTTAACTCTCAGACTTTGCTTTCGGATCTTTAATGGTCACAGAAGGGTTAAAAATGGTGTCTCTGTGCATCCGTAAGAGTGTGAACAGTGTTTGAATCCTCTGTTCTCTCTGCACAGGTGGACCCGAAGGACTACATGCTGACCGGCCTCAAAGACGTGACAGTGGGCCGTCTGCCCGGCAAACTGAATGGTCAGCAGTTCGTCATCCAGGAGTGCGAGAACTGCAACATCTATGTGTTCGATCACTCGGCGACCATAACCATCGACGACTGCGTGAACTGCCGCATCGTTCTGGGGCCCGTCAAAGGCAGCGTGTTTTTCAGGGACTGCAAAGACATCAAGTGTGTGGTGGCATGTCAGCAGTTCCGCACACGAGACTGTAAAAAGATGGAGGTGTTCCTGTGCTGTGCCACCCAGCCCATCATCGAGTCGTCCACGGGGATGAAGTTCGGCTGCTTCCAGTACTACTACCCCGAGCTCGCTTTCCACTTCAAGGACGCAGGGCTGAGCATCTTCAACAACAACTGGAGCAACATCCACGACTTCACACCCGTGTCCGGGGAGACCAACTGGAGCCTGATGCCAGAGGATTCACCCGTTCTGGATTTCGTTCCGGCACCAGACCCTGAGTCCGATTTCAAGTCAGTGCGAGTCTCCGCCGACCCCGCGCGAAGCATCGTGCCACTGACAAAAGGTGGGAGGTGCAAGGACAGCGAGGAGTCCTGCCTCTTTGTCTTTTTCGCTGGAGAGTACACTACTGCAAATGCCCGCAAGCTCATTGACGAAGTGAGTCCATCGCCAGCTCTGAATTGCAAAAAAGTGAAGTTTACTTGTTAATGATGCGATCCTTTAAATCTCTCAAACACACAGGTGTGTCATACAGACAGCTCAGTACACTCTTTACTTCTGTTGGCGGCTTTATTTGATTTTAGATTATACAGTATTTAATAATGTACAACAGAATGTATACAATAGAGTAGCTTAGCATGAGTCACAGTTCAGTTCAGTGAACGGCTCATTTACAGCTCATCTCTCCGCTCTCTGTGACGTCACACAGATCCAAGAGCAGAAAGCTGAGATAAATGGAGTGTTCTGAGCTTTTGGGCATCGAGGATTGCTATTCATACACACTGAGCTGATTATTAGAACCTCTAGCTATGGACACTCGCCATCGGCACCTGTCCTCAGGTAGATGAAATGAGTTGCCGAAGGCCGTACAGCTGAGCAAACGAAGGCATGTACGATAAACCCGCTCGGTCACGCTCCTGACACCGACTTGCTTCCTCGTCTCAGAAATGTTTTTACTGCTCTGAATTCTTTCAGTTCCGGTTCTTGAGGTTGACAGCAAGGTGATGACTCAGTCCTCAGTGCTCTGCTCGCTATGTTGAAACTTGTGTGACTCCAGCACTCAGGCATGCGGGACATGCTCTGAATCTGAGCATGCTCACTGACGGTTCTTTAAAGTGTCACTGCGAACTTTAACCTCTTTAACCTCTCTCCGATGTGGTCAGGCGAACGCTAAAGGCTTTGTGCTGATCCAGACGAAAGAAGTGTCGATGCGGCCGGAAGACGTGAAGCGAGTGTTTCAGAGGGACGCGGATGACCTCACGGAGTGGATCACCAAAGGTAAACTCGCTCCTTCCTTACTGATCAGCTGATCAGGAGCTCTTTCGTACTGACCAGAGGGTGTGTGTCAGTCAGTGTGTGATATTTGTAATCACACTCTCATTCATTTATTACATATTTGGGGGACAGCAGGTAAAACACCTGAACAGATACAGCCATTTACGTCAAGTTGTATTATAACACTCCTGGTCATAAACTGTATGTAAAAGATTGACATGACTTCAGTGATGTCACCTGGTGGTTTTGGACTGCACATTTTAGCATCTAAAGGTTACTGTTTGTTTCTACAAGTGACCATATTCAGGTGAGAGGGTGGAGCTAATGCTTGTCCACAGACTGTACAAGTATATCAGTCTGACATAGATACCTGCTAATCAGTAACATCCAATCGAAATTCTGTAATTTGACTTAGCAAAGTTGGAGTTCAGCCTTGTTGGACGCTCTGTCACTACTGTGACCTCACAGCAGCCATGTTATTGGTAACGTGATGGCAAATAAAAATGCTCCAAAAGGTTCCAAAAGCACAAACACAGTCCACAGGTCCAGTTCAGGTGAAGCTAGCAGACAGCTGTCCACCTGTCAGTCAAAGAGGCCATGCATCTAACAATGCAGACAGGCGACTTATAAAAACAATTGTTATGAAGGGGGAAGTTATGTTTGTATCAGGCTGACTCACAGGTGGAGATGGGGCGGTGGTGCTGTCGGTGTCCTAAAGGTTTGACTGTCGTGTTTTCCCTGAAGGCCCCGTCATTGCCCTTGAGATGAACGGGGACGGAGTTGTTGAAGCATGCAGGAACATTGCCAGTGAGGTGTTCAGCGGGACGAAGGTGAGCGCAGCGCGGTCCCGGCCCGATCCTTATGGCTTCACTATGCGTTTTCGAAGATGTCACATTTACTGCTATTTTTTTGTCTTGCAGCTTTTTGTCTCCGACAACAAAAACACGTCGTCTCAAGACGTCGACAACTTCTTCAATTTCGCCGACATGCAGATGGGCTTGTAGGTGATGTGATGTCACGGTGACTCCGCCCTCCACGCCGTCCAGCTCAGACTAAACTGATGGTCCTTCTGTCCTTAAAGAGTAGAGGAGGTGAAGGAGCGCGTGATGAGCTTGGGTCAGGAACCCCGCTGCACCTTTATTGCTTATAGCTGTGAATATTTATATCGCTCCGAATGTACTCGGTGATGTTGCTTCATTGTGAATGTAGCTCTGTGCTGAACCTGTAACCTGACTGTAGTTCAAGCTGCTGCACGAGGGATGCTCACACTGCCCGAGAGAGCCAAGCCCTCTTTGTGTGTCTGACCAGGGTCTGTGTGTGTTTGAGTCTGTGTTAGAGAGAGGGAGTGTGAGAGAGAGAGAGGGAGTGTGAGTGATTCACATGACAGACTCCTGTGTGTATCTGATGTATTGATGATTGTTAGGCCAAAGCTGGACTGATTAAGTGATCGCTGTGTGAACAGTAGCTGTGTTTCTGATGTAGGCACTTCTGTGTGATCGTTTTTTAAAGAACAACATTTGTAATATTTGTTTTATACTCTGCTGATGTTTTTATATAGGAACATGAAGGGTTTCAATCCCGATGTTTAGTAAAAGATTCATTATGTGTGGCGTCTTTTGTACTCCGAGAATAAAACAACTTTGTTTCAGACCGAGCTGACAGACTGGGTGATCCTGATGTGATCAATGATCGTCTCAAGCCATCAGCACACACTCTGTGGAGTCAACTTTACACAAACACAGCGTCTCAGAGTGAATAAGGGAAGCTCTCTGCTTCCTCTTTCTCAGATCAACAACATGTGTCCATGACGAGCTTTAAAGGTCACAAAAAGCTAAAGTGTGTCGGGTTGTTTGTGATCAGGTCCCATTAGGCGATCACAGGAAGGTCAGAAATGAGTGGGAGGTTATGATCATGCTTCTGTCCTCATTGACTCAGTGTCCAGCGTTCTGGCTTAGTGTGGTGCGTTACTACTCCCTGACTGTGATGTAGGGACATCACCTGTGTTTGCACACTTGTTGTACCTGTGCTGCAAGGCTGTAGTCTGTTAAGTAATGTTGTTATAAAAATCAGATTACAAGCTGAAAGATCTTGTTTTCAACCATTCTTTTCAGTTTAAGTCTGCTTCTGCTGATGGAGGTCAGGGCTTAGAGCATGTTCTCTTTTTGTGTGTGTGTGAGTGTCAGTCTAAAGAGGTCAGAGGTCAGTGTTTATAACACACCTTGCTTTAATGACCATCTTCTTTTCCTGGACTTTATCAGTTCTGATGTGCTTCAGGGAGATTTCTTCTGATGTCTGAAACTTTCTGCACATTCAAAACACACTCACTGGTCACTTTATTAGGTACACGTAGTACCAGGTTGGACAGTCTGCTAGGAACATGCCTCACATGTTCCACCGCAACGAGGCGTTTCCTCCCAGAGCGCTGCTGCTTGCTCAATATTTTCTCTGTAAACTCCAACCACTTGGTGGGAAAATCCTAGAAACACTCACGGTCGCTGAGGTCACCTTTCTTCATTGTTCCGATGCTCACTTTAAACTTCAGCAGCTCTTCTTCATCAGGTCTATATGCATAAATGCACCGAGCTGATAAGATACATGTGTTAAAGGGAAGATAAATAGGTGTAGCTAATGAAGTGGCCAGTGAGAATACATACACACGGTGTCAGTATTTTATGAATCAGGTCTGTCTCCACTGTGTTACTGAGGGTTGACCAATATCTCCAGATTAACTGTAAAACCCAGGAAACCCTGACTGATGTGTCTGAGAGCAGAGGTTCAGTGAAGCTGGAGCGAGCGGAGGTGGTGAAGCTATGGAGCCCCCCAAAGGAGGGACAAGAAGGCATTTGAGAGGACAGGCGTTATTGTGTTTTGTTGGCAGCAGTTATAGTTTTGTATTTTCTGCCTAGTTTTATTTTTATTTAGTTTTTTAATTCCAGTTTAGTTTCCATAGCTGGTTTCATGTTTCAGTTTAGCTTTTATCGTCTTTTTTTTTTTTTCACTTTTAATTTTAGTCTCTGTGACTGTTACTGTATGGAGGGTGTGTGTCAGAGCCAGTCTCAGCACAGATGTAACAATTAATATTTTTTGACAGCAGTCACTCCAGAGTGCATCACTCTGTGTGCATCTGAGCTTCATCAACCAAACTAGCAATACTACCGCCAGGCGGCTGATGGAAAAGCTGATGGTTGTTTCTGTGGACACTGCAACCTGTGAATAGGTTCTCAGCTTCCTGACAAAGTGGCAGCAGACAGTGAAGGTGAGCAACCACACATCAAAAACATTTCAATGAGCACAGGCTCACCTCAGGGCTGTGTTCTCAGCCCGCTGCTGTTTAGTCTGCTCACACAGATCCAGCACCAACCACATTGCAAAGTTTGGAGATGACACCACAGTGGTTGTTCTCATTACTAACAATAATGAGTTCGCGTGAAGAAGCTTGAAGTGGTGTGCAGATTTCAGGAGGTCTGGCTAAGATCACCACGCAGACCTCACCATAAATGGTGCTGCTGTGGAGAGGGTCAGCAGTGTTCTTTGGTGTGCACTTAGCTGATGAGCCGTTCTTCTCCGCTAACACCATAGCAGTCATCAAAAAGCACAAAAGCCACCCCCTCGGAAGATTCAGGAAAGCAGGACTCACTCCCAACACTTCGCCTCACAGCCTTCTATAGAGGTGTAACAGAAAACATCCTGATGCTAAGCTTCACATCCTGGTTTAGCAGCTGGAAGTCCCGTGAGAAGCGACAACCCAACAAGATCGTAGGACTGCCAGTAGGATAATAGATGCTGGATGAATTCTTTGCACTGTGAGACTGATAAATGGACTGTGCCCCCTACCCACTCACACTGAAAGACCCACAAACCAGGGGCGGATCAAGAGAAATTTTCTTAGGCTGGCATGGAAATCAATTGGGGTGGCAAAATCAAAGCCTTTTTAAAACACATATGCAGGTGTTACATATGGTTAAAATGATTCAAATGCATTAAGTATACATGTTTCAAATAAATATAGTCAATAACTTCATTATTTTCTGTAGCCCACATAATTAAACATTTCAGTTACATAAAACGTGAATTTTGATGTCCTGTATAGCTTGTATAATAAATAAATATGTAGCCCAATAAGTATAAAATCCAGAAAGTTACACAACATGGGGCCGTTTTATTTGCAAACACATATCTAACTTACGTTTCACACTTTTTTTGTTAGAAAAAATCAAATTGTTACTTAAATTTACACAAAATGTCAGAAATCTGCACCGTGATGAAGAGAAATTTGAACCTAATTTTCCATGATTTGCTGGTTTAACACTCTGAGGTCCAAATTATAATTGGCCATTTTTTACTACTTTTGGTTTTACATTTGTATTTCACCTTTAAAAATTTTTTTTGTGTTGTTTGGTATAATTATTTTCGGCCCAACCTCACGTGTCTGAATTTAGAGTTATTTTTTCACTGACGTACTGTATTAACACAACTGATCTGAAATTACACAAAAAAACCATAAAATCCTAGTAGTAGTTATATATTTTTTTTACTGTAAAAACAGACACGTTTAGTAAATTATTTTATAACTTTAAATTCAAATAATAATTGTCAAGTTTGAAAACGTATGCACAAATTTTATAAACAATAAAGTTTACAAAATCTACTGAAAACTAGTGAAAACAAGACATAAAGCCGGTCTGCGCCATGGGTAAAACCATTTGTTAACGGTGTGTGTGTGTGCAATATATTCAGTTTTAGGATTTATGTTCATTTTTAATTGTTGCTGGGCTCAAAGTGTTAATGCTACCTTATTTTTACTTAAAAACAACACTGTCACATGCAAAACTAGGGTGGCACTAGGGGTGACAAGAGATCATTTTAGAGTGGCACCCTATGCCAACTAATGCCACCCCTCTAGATCCACCCCTGCCACAAACGGACTTTTTTATTTTCCAAAAGTCTCGTTTTATCGAACAAAAATCTGCCTGGGGTTCACACTCCCACCGCTTGGGGGCGGTAATGCAGCGTTAGCACCACTCCGAGGAAGGCGGAGGCTGACTGGGACGGCGGGGTTTAGGACCCGGTGGGCTGCGCTGTACAATAGGGCCGTTGTGGCGTGTTGGTGTCCGGGCAGCAGAGCTGGATCCTCCCGTTGAGCTGTGGGGACAGAAGTACCGAGTCCGGAACCAGAGCCCGGGCCGAGGCCGTGTGAGGACCGTGTGAGCGGAATAACGCGGGCGGCAGCGGCGGGACTGCAGGTATGAGCGGGAAAATGTGAACAATATGGTGGCGAGCTGAGCCTGAGCTCTGGGCTCTGCCCTGGACGGTCCCTTCAGGCCCGGGGCCTGCGCTCTCTCTGGGGCCGTCCTGCCTCTTTACCCCGGAACCACGAGCGGCTGGTAGGCTCCCGGGGTATGAACCCAGCGGAGCAGCACAGATGCCCGCCTCAGAGGCTCTGAGGAAGTGACATGTTTGAGTGATGGAGGCGCCCATGTTTGATTTCCCAGCCCGCGGGCAGGCCTTACAGTTTGGCGCCAACACTTTACACAGGTGTGTGAGCCTTTCTTTCAGGTGAGCCAAGAAACGGCACAAAACAGGAGGAGGGAGGGAAGTAAACATTGTGTTAGCCTTTTCTCATCGTTTCCTGTCAGGTGAGCTTTTTAAACAACCTGACGTCATATCCGTGCGCCCTCCCTCCACAGGTTAGATGTCAGGTGGAGAACACCTGCCACACCTTGCTGTGGAGTAATGACATCTTACATATATGAAGCTGTTTGAACAGCCTCCACACACTGTACATAAAAGATGGAGGGAGCACTCATCGTCAGCGTGGAACCCTCAGCATTGAAGTGGTAGCTGCTGCCATACTGGTTTTATTTGGGGGCAGAAGTGAGCCCACTGTTTAGTATTAGTACCTACTCGGGTAGGCTCGTCGTGGTTTTTAGGGTTCTCTGTTAGGGATAGGTCATAGTACCCGGTACTTTTTTGTACATACTCCACCGGGGTTCCAAGCGATCTGAAAATGTGATGTCAACAGACTGCATGATACCGATTGGCTAGTCAATGGCGTCACTTGAGGAGTCATGAGAGTGTCTCCTTCATGAACCACTATTTTAAAAACCTGGCAACGAGGAAATTGGCAACACAGAAACAATACTGTGGTCCTCAAGTCCATGAGGGAGTCTATGAGAACTAACTCACTGCTGCCTCTGCTGGACAATAAAGGAACTGCAGCTTCTGGTGCTTAAGGTTACTGAAAAGTCAAGTGGAAAAGCAGAAACATGGAGTGAAAATATGATTTTTGTTTATCAGGGAGAACCTGCCGTTATATTTACCAACAGTTTCCAACACTGTAAGTTGACTTGAGCTTTTCACGTGAGGTGTACATCACTATGGTATGGCAAGGAGAGGGGCTCCTGGCTCCTCCTCTTCCTCGTGTCTTCATGGGGAATGTCAGGCTTGTGCCGCCTGGACTGGTGTCGCTCTGGCCTCTTCCACCTCCTGTTTATTGACACAGATATGCTTTAAAAGTTATAAAAAACTAATATTTTTAAGAAGAACTGCTATAAGTCTTTGTTGTGTGTGATAAGTCACTACACCTGTGTCTGTATGACACCTGTGAGGCGGGTGAGTGCTGCTCCGTCCTTCACAGATAGAGATGCAACACAAAGTAATAAAACAAAAGTGATCATATGTGATGATGACGCGTTAAAAGCAAGTGAATTAGAAAGTTACAGCAGAGATACAATAAAATGTAAAATAATAACATGTAATCAGTGAAGTAATAGTTGAGTAATTTTATAAATGTCTTTATTTACTTGTGGTTTGCAGATATGAACTGAAGCGGTCTGAGAGAAGAATCTACTAGCATGCTTTTCAATTTGAAGTTGACGGTGAGTACAAATTTCTTCTTTATGTCAACAAACTTCTGTTCCGTTGGCTGTAAAAATCATCAATATTTGAATGTCATCATCTTCTTTTGCTGCTGCAGGATGATACAGGATGAAACGCCTCCGGTCCTCCAGCAGCAGTGACACTTCTGACAATGAGAGTGAGTCAAGCTTGCCACTTCGTTTCCGGCGTCATCATCATTTCTAACCTGTGACTGCTCTGTAACTATTTCTGTAACAACAGAAGAAAGTGATCTGTGTGTAGTCTTGCCTGTTGGTGCAAAAGAATCAAAAGGATCCCATTTGAATAATCAGTGTGAGACGGCAGCGTCATTAAAACTGGAAAATAATAAGCATGTTCCAGTTTTAAAATGTGCAGATGCTGTTCGAGCATTTCAGATTTATGCTGTTGGCGCATCACACCTGTAAACGTGCCTGACGTGACACCTCAGCCTAACGTCGCCACCTAGTGGTGGCAAGTTTCAATCGCTGAAGAGTGTCAGTCACAGAGAGAAACTGTGCTGCCTCCTGGTGGTTTAGATGTGAGAACAGACGGACACAGGTACACCACTCTCAGGCTGACCACACGTCTCAGGCTTGGGGTCCAGAAACAGTCGCGGCATGGCAGCGTGACCTGTAACCCAGACCGAACTGTCTCCTTCATTTCTTTTTATTCGCCTCTTTCTTCTTTCAGGTCCATCAACCTCTTTCTGCTCCTCCAACAAATATGGGAGCAAACCTGGAACGCCCGCATCCAACCCGAAGAAGCCGGCTGAGGTGCGTGTCAGACTCTGCTGAGCGTCAGTAAATGTCAGGATGGCGTTTGACTACCTGTGTGCGTCTCTCTCCCCCACAGGTGTTCAGGAAAGACCTGATCAGTGCAATGAAGCTGCCTGACTCCCATCACGTCTCCCCAGAGGACTACTACCTGCTGGCAGACACCTGGAAGCAGGAGTGGGAGAAAGGAGTGCAGGTACCAGCGAGCCCAGACACCATCCCAGAGCCGTCCGTCAGGTGAGTCCGACCGCCTCCCAAAGGTCTTAGTGTGCCACCTCCTCTTCATACAGGTACTTGAGTACGCTGATCAGTGTACTCAAGTGACAAGTTTACACGAGTCAGCCGTAGCTGAGCACATGACCACGTCAGACACAGCCTCAGAGACTGAATGCTTTGGAGGAGCTCCACCCCAACGGGAACCGGCTCAGGTGTCTCATGACCCAGTGGTAGGAGAACTGGGGGGGAATTCACCTGTCAGCTGGATCGGGAATGCTCCTGTGTCTCCTGGAGGAGGAGAAAGAATCTGTGCCGTGGCTTCAACGTGACCACAGACCAGTCTGAAAGTGCAAACAGGAGACCGGCAAATACGTTCGGCGTCAGCTGATCGTCTCGCTCTCTCAATCACAGCAGGAGGAGATATCGCAATCATTACAGCTTTGACCTTTAAATGTGTTTGTTGGCTCTCTTTGAAGCAGGTTCTGGTTGGTTCAGCTATTCAGTCTGACGACTCTCTGCTGTTTCTTTTCAGAGTAATCGCGGAGAAGCAGAAGGAAACGCTGTACGCCCACCAGAAGAAGTACATCCAGTGCTGGAGCCAGGAGTCCATGGAGCCGGGATTCGTGAGCATCAAAGAGCTGGCGGAGGCCATGTGCCGCTACGACCTGGATGACATGGACCTCTACTGGCTGCACGCGCTCAACCACGAGCTTGAACGCATGGGTAAGACGGGCCCGGGGGGGCACAGTCCACACTTTGAA
Source organism: Pelmatolapia mariae (assembly GCF_036321145.2). NCBI lineage: Eukaryota > Metazoa > Chordata > Actinopteri > Cichliformes > Cichlidae > Pelmatolapia > Pelmatolapia mariae. The sequence continues at coordinate 41,004,449 of NC_086246.1, read as the reverse complement.
TACTTCAGACACCTCTGTTCTTCTTCTTGTGAGTGTCTGATCACCTGGGGTGTTGCTGTTTGGTCCTGCAGGTGAAGAGCCAGTGGACGAGCTAATGATGGAGCGAGCGATGGAGGCGCTGGAGAGGCAGTGCCACGACAACATGAAGCACGCCATCGAGACAGTGGAGGGCCTGGGGATTGAATACGACGAAGACGTCATCTGTGATGTGTGCCGCTCTCCGGACAGCGAGGAGGGCAATGACATGGTGTTCTGTGACAAGTGCAACATCTGTGTGCACCAGGTAGGAAACGCCTCTCTGCTTCTGCTAGTCCTGACCTTGTGACCGGAGCGTGTGTCGGAACCCCGTGCAGTACACTTGTGTTTTTGTGTTGTATCTGCTGATGTTCTGGTTACACATCACTTGCATCCCACTGTTCTTTCCGCAGGCGTGCTACGGCATTGTTAAGGTGCCCATTGGTAACTGGCTGTGCCGGACATGCGTCCTCGGCATTGACCCGCAGTGCCTCCTGTGTCCCCAGAAGGGTGGGGCCATGAAGGCAACACGAGCCGGCACAAGGTGGGCTCATGTGAGCTGCGCTCTGTGGATCCCTGAGGTAAGTGAATCCGGGGTGAGGGGAAGTGGGTGCAACAACACCAACAGTGACAAATAATGTTTTGTTTTTTTTGTATCAGAGACTGAGATGAAAATATTTACTGCTTTGGTCTATATACCTTTAATAAAGGAGCACGTGTGTAGAAATGATAGTGACAGTGTGGTGCTGTCATGTCCTCTGTGTGCTCCTCATCGCCTTCTATTTTTCGGCCTCCATCCTGCAGGTGAGCATCGCCTGTCCAGAGAGGATGGAGCCCATCACCAAAGTCTCCCACATCCCCCCCAGCCGCTGGTCTCTGATCTGCAGTCTGTGCAAGCTGAAGACAGGTGCGTGCATCCAGGTGAGTTATTCCTTCCGTTTCATGCCATAGAGATCACTTTAGACTGATTGCACGTCTGCAGACATTAAAGTTTGATTTTATGATCCTCGAAGCGTCTGCAGCAGGAAGTCTGCTCTGGAGCTGGACGTAAGCTGGCTTTTCCCTCAAGTAACTCGATCCTCTCTGTCCCCCTATTCAGTGTTCAGTAAAGAACTGCACCACCCCCTTCCACGTGACCTGTGCGTTCCAGCACAGTCTGGAGATGAAGACGATCCTGGATGAAGGGGATGAAGTCAAGTTCAAGTCATACTGCCTAAAGCACAGCCAGCCCAAAGCGGGAGAGGCCGGCTTGAGCCCGGCTCGATCCAAAGCCCCTGGAGAGGTGGGGAAGGGGGGCCAGCGAGCTCAGCGGCTGCAGGAGCTGGAGGAGGAGTTCTACACCCTGATCGAGCCCGAGCAGCTGGCCCGGGACCTTGGGCTGTCTCCGCACCTCGTGGACTTTATCTACCAGTACTGGAAGCTGAAAAGGAAGAGCAGCTTCAACAGGGCTCTGCTGCCCCCTAAAGAGGAGGAGGAGCAGCTGGTGCTCCAGCCGCAGGAGGACAGCATCCACACCCGGATGCGCATGTTCATGCACCTGAGGCAGGACCTGGAAAGGGTGGGTGCTTCCTCTGTGCCCTGTGTGTGTGTGTGTCCGTGCAGCCTGTGTTAGTGGTGATGTGGTTTTTTAGCTTTAGCCTAAAAATTTGGAGCATGTACTCAGTGTCAGAGCAACCATTGCTGATTCAGTAGCAATTATTGAAACTCTGAGGAGTGAACCTGCTGTCAGCCAATCAGATCCCATCTGTACTGCTGTCTTTAATAAAGTGGCGTGTATCTGGCTGCAGGTGAGGAACCTGTGTTACATGGTGAGTCGACGGGAGAAGCTGAAGCTACTGCAGAGCAAAGCTCAGGAGCAAATGTTCAATTTGCATGTGAAGCTCATGAACCAGGAGATGTCTGCAGGTGAGTTCACAGTGAGAAGCAGCACCGGCTATGTGACTTGCTCTTTGTATCAGCTGACCTCAGAGCAGGTCACGTGACACAGAAAAATACAAAGCAAAGCTCAGACTCGGCTCAGTTCAGAGGGATCGGGTATTTTACCTGTTATTGAGCAGGTAGAAACCAACACTCGGTATGTGATAATAAGAACGTCCTGTCAGAATCATAAATTAATTTTATGATTTGGATCATTTTGATTTCTTTCTATTTATTAATAATTAATTTGGATCAAAGCTTAACTTGAAGCTCCAAGTGAGCCTGAGTTACCTGCTGAGGGGCGAACCCAGATTTTGCAGTGACTAATCAGAAACGGGGTCAAAGTTCACACTGTAAAATGATCTGGTTTGAGTTTTGAATAGTTATGTAAATTAATATATGTAACGCCTGTAACACAATAACTTGGGTATGAAGGTGATGTTGTTGGGAGCGTCATTAAATTTACTGAAGTTATGGTATATTTAAAAACCAGCTGAATGTGGGTGTTGGGGATTTCTACGAAGGTAGGAGTTGTTTTCCATGGGGATCAGCAGGATTTAAGATGGATTTATGATTTATTTTTTTATGATGAAGTAAAGGATAAAACAGTAGTTTGTGAGGACTCTTAAGCTGTCTGTGATGTGATTATGGAAAAGAGAAAAAGGGACTGAACATGTGTTTTCTCTGCAGGTCTTCCTGCTTCGTTCCCCATGGAGAGTGTGCTGTCCTGGCCTCCTCCAAGAATCACTCTGAAGCTGAAGATGCCCAAAGCTCCGGGTGTTGGGAACGGACCGCTGTGCCCAGATAACAGCGGGAACGTGGGTGAGCACGGCGGTGAGGGGGTGGGCCAGGGGAAGCCTCAGCTGCACGGCCGCAGCATCAGAGACGAGCGCTCCACCGGCCGAACGTCTTCCACCAGCGGTGCACCGCAGCACGTTAAACCGAGCGGGAAACCTCTGACGCTGCACAGCGCGCTCCACGGGCAGCCTTCCAACAGCAATGGCAGACTGGAGCGAGACCGAGCACGCCTGGCCAAATCTAATGGCGTGCTGGAGAAAGGCGCTGCTCAGAGGGACGGCTCATGCCAGACGCCTACTGACCGCAACACTGCAAACGACAAGAGCGGCTTTCGCAAGTCCGCCATGGAGCACTTTGGCCGCTCCTTCAAACAGGCCACAATCAACCTGGTCCGGACCACCGAGGACCTGCGGGCCGACAAACTGTCCCGGAAAAGCGGTGCCAAGGAGCGGCTGTGGGCCAAACCAGCACCGGAGCACCGCGTGAGGAGCGCGCGAACGTATCAGGACAGCGACGGGTACTGCCCCGACGCTGAGCTCAGCGACTCTGAGCCAGAGGCCAAAGGTCAGTGCAGGCGGCCACTCGGGCTGCCGGACGTTCCGAGGAAAGGGAAACAGGCACCGGGCTCCAGGCACGCCATGCAGAGGTGACGGCTGTGCAAACTGCGGGGCTGACGGTCCGCACGAGGACGCACCGTGAACGCGATCTGCTCGCTAAGTCCTAACATACCGACCATGTTTCCGGCCCCAGCATCTCTTGGAGCACACGCGCAGACACATACACACCCGGCGCTGTCTTCCTGTCATGTGACGATGTTTGTCTCCACCCATGTTGGTCCTGTGAAGGGTCAGTGATGTCACAGCTAATTAGCAGATCGCCAAGAAGAGGAGGACAGGATTTCTGAAGCGACGCTCGGGGCGGGAGGCGCTGTGGGTGGGGGGACCCTTGTGTATTCTGTGCAGGTGTGCACACGGGCATGTAAATACCACGTGACTCCCGCCCGTCAGCGCTGCACGTCTCCTTGCCTCTGCCTTCATACCGAGGTGCTGCAACTCTTCGTCTACCTTTCTGAAAACACGAATGCCTTCTGTGTGCAGAAACACTCCACACGCTTTAGCTTCCAGAAACAGTTAGAAACAATAGAAAAACATTCCACGGTGCGACAGACGCTGAACTGAGGTCTTCAATCATCATGATGAGCCTTTATTATATCACAAACTTTAATTGTGAAAGCGAGCTGCAATTATTGTTACGAGGTGCATTTTTGCTGCTCAGCCCAAAAAAAATAAAATAAAATGGGCGTGCTCTTCTCCTCACTTCCTGTCGTGTACAAGCACTTCCTGTCGTGTACAAGCACTTCCTGCTCGATGATCGCGTCAGTTGAGCTCCAACTCCTCTGAACACTCCGTTTATCAGAGTTTTTTTTTAATTTTATTTTTCTTTATACCGTTGGCCCTCTGTGAAGTCACAGAGAGAGAATAGAAACCCCGCCTACAAGCTGTTTGGAACAGCTAGAGGGGCAGCTAATGAGAAGACACTAACCAGGAGCAGTGGTAAACAGCTTGTTTCAGGTGGAAGGGCTGTTGGAGCTGAGAATCACGCAAAGCTGCTGTCATGGGGCGAGAGGTTCGCTTTGAGGATTAAACCATCATGGAGAGCGATTTCACTGCGAACGCTTCAGTGTCGATCAGGTTCAGTTATAACGTTCAAATGCAACCTCTGGTGAATGTGCGTGTGGTCTTGGGTTGACATTCTGACCTTGGCGTCTGCTTTTGGTTTATTGCAGTAATGATATTAATCGGCGGTCTGAGTTAAGCTGCGTGCACACTGTCGCTCAGTTTTCGTGTCCTGTTTGCTGCCCACGAACCACTAAAGCTCGAGTGTCAGCAAACATGGCCAAAACAGTGACATCATCTCCAGGACCAAAGCGCCAGCAGCGTGATGCGGCGGTCTGAAGGTGGAGGCAAACGCCATATTACAGAATGGCAAACGAGTCGGTTTCTTTTTTTGGGTTGAGCTGCAGAAACAGAACCCGTCGCGGGTTTGTCCTATTTTTCTACAGATGCTGAGTCAGTGCTTTTATTTTATACCTTCATTTTTACCTCATTTTTACGCAGATCCTTCCTCATTTAACAGAAACCGTCTCTCGTGCCTCAGCGTGGTGTCTCCACACAGACTGCAGGCATGGTCACAGGCTGTAAACGGGCCTGTCGGCTCAGCTGCGAGCAGAAGGTTGAATCCTCAGCGGCTCCAGGCAGGTGGAGCGGGTGCAGGAAACACTACATGAAGCCCAGAGTTAAACTTTGACCTCCATCGCTCACCATTCTGAGCCTGTGTGTGTGTGAGTGTGTGTGTGTGAGAGTGAAGCTGTGCGCCCACCTACGGCGCTCCAACACTAACATATTCGCAAAGATGTTTTTTCATGTTTGTTCCTCGTTTGGAAAATCATTTTTTAATAAAGTCTAAATGTTAAAGTCTGATCCTTGAGTTAATTGAATGTTCATCAGTTTTCAGGGAAAGTCAGGAAGCAGGTTTTCTGTTTGTGGTTTCAGGTACTGCTGCACAATACTGCAATACTTATGGTATTAATCCAAGACCAAGTAAGTAGAGGGTCAATACTGCTGGTACTGGTATCGATACTTGTGACCTGTAACAGCTCGTGTAGTGGAGAGTAGTGTGTCGTCATCTATGAGATAAATTTAAACGTCACTCAGTCACAATAATAATAAAACACTTTTCATTGTTTTATCTTTCCAAAGCTTTCAGGACACCGGGCCTGTGAAATGTACCCGTGATGCACTTAGCGTGTGTAGTTTAAATGAAACCGTTGACAGAAAACATTCAGATGTTTTTCATACTTCAAAGTTAGTGTTTTTGTCAAAAACCACGTGTACAGATCATACACAGGAATTTGAAATTGCAGTTTTCCCACACCCTTCAGTGTGACACTTAACAAGTCTTATATACAACACAATCTTGTATAAACAATAGTGTCAAACACAATCAGAGTGCTTGTAGGGTGGTTGGGTCAGAGGGGAGAGGTGGGTTTGGAGATGGTGTGTATGATAGAGCAGGGAAAGAGTTCACACCACCCAGTCACCACCGTCCCACAGCAGTCACACATTTGTGTTTTATTGGCACCGCCTTCATTTTAATTGTTTCCATTTTAACTCAGATATTTAATCAGCCAATCACAGCAGCAGCTCAGTGCTCTCAGGCACGTAGACACGATGACGATGAGCTGCTCAACTTCAAACTGCATTGTTTCAGGATCTGCTGGGATTTTCCCATTGAGCATGTCTGGATCCATCCTGCCTGGTTTGGGGTGGTCATCAGCTGTGCGATGATGTCACAATGATCAGCTCTGAAGGGTCAATCTGGTGCTAGTGAGGTGTACCTAATGAAGTGTCCAGTGAGAGTAAGTGCGCATATTTCCAGAGACCCTCTCCCTCCACTAGATGGAACTGTGATGGAGATCCTTCTGAGGTTGTGAGTCATGCTGTGACTGACTGTCATTTTAACTTTATTAGCTGCTCTTGGGTCAGACATCGACTCTCAGTGTGCTCACTGGAACGTCCGGCACCTGTACAGGTGAGCACCCAGTCCCACAATAAACACAGGAAGACCTGAGACCAGACGAGTCGCCCCCTGCTGGAAATGGGAGAGACCATCTTTTATGTACAGGCGTTTCATCAGCTGATCAAACGTCGTGACGTCTCCAGATGTTTTACCTTCACATGCAGTTTGGAGGTGAGCCGCGTGTGCGCGCGGGGCTGCAGCAGCCTCGCGGTCCTGCGGCCTCTTTAAGAGCGGAGCCGCGCTCCCGCAGCGGCGACCGGAAGCGCGCGGCGGGTCACGGCTCACCGGTAACAGACAGAGATCTGCTGCGGAGGATCCCAGCTTCCTCCGCGTGTCCGTCACACATGTTTGATGTGCCGCTCCGGTCATGACTCGTGCACGCGCTCTCAGACCGGCGGCTCGTGGCCTTTATCAGCGGGCTGTGCTCGCGTAAGCGGATCTGAGACACAGAGGGACGATCAGGTGAGGAGGGCTGACTGCAGCACACACACATAAACACACAGGCACGCGCAAGTTTACTGCTGTGAAACAGCGCAGTGCACGCACCTGCTCACTTTCACTTTATTAAACATTAATAACACAATGTAATCAGTGAACCTGTGTGTGTGTGTGTCAGCAGCAGTGATGTCCGGGCTGAGTGAGCCCAGCCTGATGGAGCTGCCCATGGAGAGTTGGATGTCTCGCCTGCCATGCGCCCTGTGGGACGTCCCGTTGTTCCACCTGGCCATCCCAGGTAGGCCTGGTGTTGGGGGCAGATGGTGCTGATGGTGTGATGGGACCTGAATCAGTTTATTCTGTCTTATTGTCTCTGATTTATTGATGATTCTCTGACTGTGAGGACGTGATGAACGCGTTGTGTCCACATTTCACACACACACACACACACACACACACACACACACACACACACACACACACACACACACACACAGTTCACCTGCTGCTCTAACAGTCAGAGATTCACCTGTTCATTCATTTATCACCCGCTTCATGTTTTCTGCCTGATTGAACTGTTTCCTATTGAACTACAATTTTATTATGTGTCTCTTATCTTATCTCAGGAAAGTAGTAATTAAAATAACCAATGACAGAAATCTGAGATCAAACAGCAGACTCAGTAAGAAAGGAAAGATTGGAGCGATAAAGGAAATGTGCTGCAAGGAGACCAAGAAAAGCCAAATGCATATTTGTGTGTTTGCATTTCTGTTTGTTATGCAGCATGTCTTATTGTCATCTTAGTGAGTGGCTTTATTTCTTGACCCACAAGTACAAACCCAGAAAAGCTCCAACAAAGTCAGACGCTGAGTAAAACATAAAGAAAGGCACATTTACTTCACTGCAGAACAGAAAAAACTGTTTTGAATCAGTGAGTGATTGTGGATACAGTTTACGAAAAAAAGAAAAGAAAAGGGAAACACAAAAACTGGTTACATTGAATACAAAACAGAACTTTTTATGTTAGCACATAGGTAAAGAAAAAAAGAAAACAAACAAACAAAAAAATAAACAAAAAAACACAACCCAGGAGGGGCGATTGATACTTAGAAACCCTTTCCTTACAAACCACGCAGAAGTTAGCTGCAACACCACTGAGCTTCACATTCCCATTAACACAGACACACATCGGACCTCTATGGAATAAGCAAATCAGTTAGTCAGCAGGAACATCCCTAAATTGAAAGTTAGAGAGGTTTGTCAGAAAAAGACCCCAGATTTGATCAAATGTACCCTTTTGGTTCTGGATGGAGCAGTAGATCTTTTCAAGACTAAGACACGACATGAGATCAATTTCCTCTTTGCCTTGGTCCATTTTAAAGAGGAGGCGGTGCCATTTCTCCATCATGGTCACACGTGGCTTTGTGTCGGCGTGACGGAGCTGTAACTGCATGTGTGGACGGCACGCCGAGCTGCTTGCAGACACTGGTTTCTGGAAGTGTTCCTGAGCTGTGCACAGATTTATCACAGAGCAGTGTTTCTGCTGAAGGTCACAGTCATCAGCCTGCGCATGGAGATTCCCCCAGATCCTCCGAGTGTCCTGATGATGTCATGTTGTGTAGATGATGAGATGTTCACAGCGAGGACTGTGATTCTGAAACAGGTTGTGAACCTCTGAGAAGCTCCGCCTCTCTGAGATGATCTTTTTCTACCTGATCACGTGACCGACCTGCTGCCAGCTCACTTTTGATCTTCTCTTTAGCACTGCTGACTTTCACACGCTTTTGTTGCTCCGTCCCAACTTTTAGGACACGTCGCTGCCGCCAAATTCCACATGAGCTCGGATTTGTCACGAGCAGTAAAATGAAAATTCATTTTCTCAGTTACATTTTCCTGGTTTTATTTAACATTTGAAATATCTGTCAGAGAAACAGGAACAGCGGCTTTAACAAGGATCATAAATGTGCTGACTCGGTCGTTTAAGCTGCTAAAAATGGTTGATTAATAAATGAAGACATTGATGAAGCACCTTTTTACACACACGCCAAAAACAGTATTTATTGTGTGACTTTAAAGGTTTTGGGCTCAGTTTGGGGGTTGGAGAAGCTCCAGATCCACATCTTCATATGTGCAGGAAGTCTGTCAGGGCCAAGTGGAACATTCAGGATTATCTTTGTCCCTTTCAGGCAGCCATAATGCAATAACCTACTGCCTGGATACGGATGACAGGTCTCCCATCGACCTCATGCAGCCTGACATGCTGCAGAAGCTCGACAAATTCATGAAGCCCCTCATTCGCCCATTTGTGTACAAGTGGGCAAAAACCCAGGTAATACTTTTACAGCACTGTTCTGAAACAGCTGTCACCTCGGGGCGGATTACACTGTACAGTATCAGAGAGAAACCCAGCCATCCCACGATCCTCTACCAGCGGCTCACGGTGACAGTGGGGAGAAAGAGAACAATGTGATGACAGGCTGTAACTGTACCTGTTTTAGTCCTTCTTGTGTATAAAGCCGGACCTGCTGTGATGAGTTGTGTGTCCTCCATGTTTCAGGAGTGTTGTATAAAGCATCAGCTGGACTGTGGGGTGAGGTACTGCGACCTGAGGATCGCACACAGGCCCAACGACAGCTCCACACACCTGTACTTCTACCATGGCGTCTACACCACGCTCACTGTGGAGGTGACTCACAGTCACACATATGCAAACAGATGCTAAATCCATGACAGGTTTAGATTTGGAATTCTGTGGGCTTGTGGTTATCCATTCTGGCTTTTAGCTTTCTTCTTCACGGCTTACAGAGAAAGTTTTGTTTCAATAGAGAGCAACAGAATATCAACCAAAAATCCAGAAACTCAGTTTGAAATAAGTATTTGATCCCCTACAGACGCCCACAGAATGGCTGTGTGGCCCACGTAGCACAATCACCCAGTCAGATACTCCTGATCTCAGCTTGGCGTGCGAATAAAGCACCGCTGTCCACAGACTGCGAGACCAAAGAGCTGTCACCGGACGTCAGGGACAGGACTGCAGACCTGCACCAGGCGGACGGAGCGACAGGAGAGAAGGTGAAGCTGTCAGTGCGATTATTCAGAAATCTAAAATGACCGTCAGTCCCCCTCAGTCTGGAGTGAGGATAATCCTGAGAAAGGTGGTGGGAGGAGCTTGTTAACGACAGCCACAAATGACACCGCGAGTAGCATGAAGTTTGCAGTGAACATGTGAATCACAAGCTTGAGAGAAAGTGCTGAGTTGCGTTTTCCTTTAATATGCGTTTCACTCAATGACATAAAAACCAGTTTATACCTTTCAGGTTTGTTCTGCGTCTTTGGTTGATATTCTGTGATATTCTCTCCATAAAAGTCAAACTTCCATAAAAGACAGACCGTCTTTGGAAGTGAGCACACACACACACACACACACACACACACACACACACACACACACACACACAGAGTAAGAGTATCCCTATGTTAATCTGAGTGTTCAGGGATTACTGCACACATACTGAGCTCATTTTTAGAAACTTTGACCATGTTTGACATGAGCAATCCAACACGTGTGTTTTAAAGCAGGAACAGAAAACAGCAGGATTATATCATTAGGAACAAAATGGCAGCAATAACACGTCAAATCAGCTGTGCACGTGGGCGGGATAAAGTTCATTTTGGTGTGTGAGGGTTGAGCTCGCCTGTGTCTCTGACAGACGGTGCTGACGGAGATCCGAGAGTGGCTGGACGCTCATCCCAAAGAGGTGGTCGTCCTCTCCTTCAGCCACTTCCTCGGCCTGAGCCAGGAGCTCCACGCGGTGCTGCTCACCACCATACGCACCGTGTTTGCCTCCAAACTCTGTCCCAAAAAGGTACGGATGCACTTCCTGTTTCCTGAAACATCTCACAGGTTTCTAACTGTAAGGGTGAAGCCGGCACAGAATCCCAAAGTACCCTGTTTTACAGATTTACAGCAGAGGTGCTGCCCTCCATGCTGACAGGGCACTCCCGTTAAATAGCTCACACTGGATGAACCCATTTCACGGCAGTCGCACACGCATCAGTCAGCCAGTGTCGGTATCAAACACCTGGACGTGACCGCAGAGAGGATTCATCCATCCATTTATGCCTCCTCCAGTTTAGCTCCGCCCACAAAATGTGCAAACATTAAAACCAACCGTACACAAACTTCATATATCAAAAAAGTGTACTTCCATTAAGTGGACTTCTTTGACCTTTAACTCATATTAAAGAGCCTGGTGGGGTTTATTTAAACTTTTAGGGAGGAGCATGGGAGCCGTGGTGATTGCATTACCCGGATTATTAAGGCGTTCACGGCTCTGATGTGTTGCTTTCAGGCTGAGGTCACTCTTCGTAAGCTCTGGGCTTCGGGCTACCAGGTGATCGCGTCCTACGAGCACAGCACGGAGCGCCGGCACACTGAACTGTGGCCGGACATCCCGTACTGGTGGGCCAACAAATGCAAAGCCGAGGCTCTGATTGACGAGTTTGAACGCATGAAGCAACAAAACAGGAGACCAGGTGACCTACTGATGAGTCATGATGTCAGACAGGTGAGGATTGAACATATTCACCATCTGGATCTCACTGTGTGTGTGTGTGTGTTTCAGGAGGTTTCTTTGTGACGGGGATTAATCTGACAGAGGACCTGAAGTACATCTGCACCCACCCAACTGAGTCCCTGAAGGACCTGGTGATGTCCACGTACCCGATGCTGCTTGGCTGGGTAAAAGAGCAGACGCCCGGCGAGGAGGACGGCTCGCTGAACATCATCGCCGGCGACTTTGTCTCGGAGAGCTGCTTCGTGCCCACCGTCGTGGCGCTGAACCAGAAGCTTCTGAAGCGGTCCTTGTGACTGTAACAAGCGTGACCTGAGGAGAACGTGAACCACAGCATGAGATGCACACAGGCCTTTTTGTTAGCGGTGACACAATAATACTTGAATATTTGTTCAGACATGAACGTTTCAGCCTTTAAGCTGCTTGAAAACAGACGTTCTGGTATTTGGACCTGCACTGTTTGTTTACACTCACCTCATTATTTATGCAATGTTGGAGGCAGCGCCGTGGCCGGACTCACGTTACGCTGACCGAAGCAATAATTCTACAAATAATCCAGTGCGTAGGCTTTTTAGAGCTGGGTCGTGCTGCGTGAGATCAATCCGAACCCCTCACAGTCAGCTGCAACATGACCCTACCGTACAAGCGAGCCTTCACCTGCTCTCCCCTGTCCCACCTGCTGATATGAGCCTGAAATTTACCCAGAATGCACTTAAACTGTGGCAGATCGTCACACTGTTGCTCACAGCTGCTCAGAGATCAGGAACAGAGTTCAGAGGTCTGCAGAGTTAAACTGAGTGGCGTTAAACACCTGGTGTCTTCTGGATAAGAGCTGAAACATCTTCACAAAGTCAAACTGCTGCAGTCTGAAACACAGTCTAAATGTCCCAAAAGGTTGATTCTGTCCATCTGGACTTGGCGTTTTCAGTGGAAGAAACAGCCCAGTTTTCATTCAGTGGGCTGGTTTCAGTCATTGTGCAGAGGTACTGTTTATAAGGTTGGAGACCTGCAGTCAGCTGAGACTGAAGAAGTCTCTAAACTCTCACTGAAGAAGGATGATGACAAAACGTTTCTCCCACTGAAAGCATCCAGATGAACAGAATCAACTTTATTGGTATTTCTTTACATGGATGACTGAGCATGTATCGAGATGCAGCTTAAATGTGTTTTCAGCCCTGACGGGTTCATGTGCACTTATGAAAGTAATCATGAGTGTAAAATATTCCCAGTATGAAGGTAAAGATATGTGTGGCATCAGTAAATAATCTGAAAGAATCAGCTTATTGTGAGGGGTCAGATGGGAGCTGCTGCTTGATTTTATTTTGAAATGACCCACGAATAAGCACAACGAATTTAGCGAGCACACGTGACTGTACTCTTTTATAATATTGTGTGTGCAATATTATTTCGTATTTAACCACAGAGAATGTAGAAGAGATGTGAAACTTATGCAAACTGCATGGAAAACATATTTGCATGAACCCAGCCCCGACTGTTCTACTAAAGCCTGATTTAGCCAGTAGATTGAGGCTTTCCTCCCAATGATGCTGTACCGCTGTGCCTGTGGATATGAGCTTTTCCAATAAACACAAGCATTTGTAAGAAAATCCTCTTTTTGTTCCCTGACTCATCAGCACAGTGTGAGAGGTTTTTCCCATTACAACTGAACTCAGCCGGAGTGATCTGCCCTCTGCAGGGTTTCGCCAGCAGGGCGCAGTGTTTGACCTGACTGCTCTGTCTTTTCCTGACCACTTTCTGTGTCATGAGGTGAAGGAAAGGAGCACGGAGCTCAGAAAATCTGATATGTTTGTTACATCATTCATTTTTTCTTCCCCCTGCTGATCCCGTCCATCTCCTCTGGATCTCCTTTATTCAGGTTTCCTGTGACTGAAGTTCATCATCATCCTAAAGGCTGAAACACAGAGCTAATGCAAACTGAGTTACAGATGCACGACATATAAGGAATGACACAAGTGACAGCTGTCATTGTAATCAGCTTGTGAATGGACGTGTGGCTCCTCAGATATTTAAAAGTACAATGATAGACGGAACCTTCAAAACCTTTAAAACTTTGAACTTTTCTTTTTGATAGCGCTTATACAGCAGGACAGTTAATCAAAAACACAGCACCAAGTCCACCTCTGATTGGCTGAAAGACTCTGAAAGACTAAATGAATGTTTTGGAGTCAAAGTCTGGACTTAAATCAGACTGAGCTGCTTCAATGTGACCTTAAACAGGCGTTCATGCTGGAAATTCCTCTAATGTGTCTGAATTAAAGCATTTATGCAAAGAAGAGTGGGCTAAAGTTCCTCCACAGTGACATGAAAGACTCACTGAAGGCATCACAAATACTTGGTGGTGGAACAGCCAGTTATCAGGTTTAGGGGCCGTTACTTTTGCACACAGGGCAGGTAGGTTTACATAACTTTCATCACTATATTTGTCCAATATACAATTTTGATGATCTGAAAAATGTAAATATGCAAAAACAGGACAAACTCTCATCTTAGCAGTGGGAGGCAGATATCGGTATAATGCAGCCACAACTAGATCTCTGTTATTCTTTTTGATTGTCTCTCACAGATGTTAAAGCCGAGTGCATTAATCTAATGCACTCATGATTTTTTTAATATATATAATAGCTGGTAGAAAACACTCTAATCTTCTACTGCTACTAGTATCTACTACTACTGTATTTTTTCACTTAAAGAGTACAAAATTGACTTAGTACTTCAACTACTTTGTCCTCTGAAGGTCATGATGCTACCTGGAAAATGAAAACTGTGGAAGCTGGTGAAAGCATACACTGTCAAACAAACACTCGTCCCACAGGTTTTTTCTGCCACTCCCTTATGATAAAACTTGGCTCCAACATGTTTTGAGCTTACACATGAGCTTAAACATGAGCCCACAGATATATTTCCTGTCTCTGGTTCTTTGAGAGTTCAAATGCATTTTCTCATGAGGTGGCCAATGAGTATTCTTACACTATTTTTCACAAAATCCCACAGCCCACCTTTAGGCAGCCGCTGCAGTAATCACTACAGGGCCGATCAGTTTGTGGTTCTGACCTCTCAACTGCCCTTTATGGATGGAATATCCTCATCTGTAAGCATTAGCCAAGCTCCGAATCCAGAAAAGCAGAGTGTTTAGAGGTCTAAGCAAGAATAACTCACACAGCTTTGCTTTTTACAAGAACATATGTCAGTATGTCTTTTCTGTCAATGTTCAGCCTTCGTGTGCCTGAGGGGGTGGAGGCGGTACATAAACATCACAGTCACAGTTGGTTTCGTATGTCATGGTGGATTTCTTCCAAGGAACTAAAGACTCAACGTACACGTTCTATATCAGTTCCTGAAGCCATGTGGCAATAACTGGGCAGTAAACCCACGCGTCTCCACTTGTACACCAACTGAAGTGAACTGAACTGAATTGATGCAAGAGAGGAGATTCTGAGAATGAGCCAGCAGGCTGTAACTGAGTTCATGCTCAGGGACAGTTCAGTTGCCTCCGCTGAATCGTTTATCCAGATGTGTGTTAGAAAACGCCTGACAGAAATCAGCACAGGTATAAAACTGAACATACTGACTGACAGTTCAGTTCATATCTAAGCTTCTAACTTGGAAGACTATATTATAAATCAGTAGAAAAGAGAATTCCTGGAGAATCAGGAAGTGGACACACTTTAGTTTCTTATCACTGCAGAGCTGCCGAACTGAGTTTTTTAAAATTTAGGAGGAGGACAGAAGATGCAATCTGTGTGGCATCACACACTGAAGATGACAGTTATTCTATTTCAATACTTTACATTAACAGTCTCAGTTATTCAGAGACTGTCTGAGCTAGAACAACCAATCGCAGCTGCCAGACTCCGACTCTGGACATGATTAAATATGACGCATTGTTCACTTGATTGATTTAAATGGTGTAACTGAAATCCTGGGGCCAGCTGTAATGTGGATCATGTTAAAACACCTCACTCATTATATTTTGCTTTTTGCCTCAGTAAAACAAATATATATTCATCTACAGGATTTTCCTTCCATATAAGACAGTTTGATGCAGATGTTTTTGTAACTTGATGATGGGTCTGTGTGCAGATGTTACACATGAACTTTAGCGTGAGCAGGAGAAGAGAGAGCTCCCACACCATCCTCTTCCTTTCAATAAGAAGCTAAGCTGTATTTCCACATTACTTTGCGATGTTGTGTTCCTCATGTCTCACACAAAGAGCAGAAGGCACCCAGATTTGAATTAAACATGTGAAACTAGATCTTCAGTATAGTGTGAACAGGATGGTGCACAGACATCCCAAAGTCACCTGTTCACCAGTCGAGTCATAAAAGAGATCAACTGTTTCATACACTGCACTCTGAAACATGATATATGAGCCTTCTTTTTTACAAAGATGTGCTTGGGTTGAACGCTTTCACATGCAGACAAAGCTTTGAATTACATAACAGAAGGTTATAATTTACTAAAATGTTCATCCACAGTGGAAGAAGACATGTATGACGAACTGTGGGACAACAATATAGAGACTGCTCAGGAGACACTTCAGACTCTATTTCTACAGCACGATTTCTTTGCATCTTTCACTTAAAATTTAGAACAGTGAATTTAGAGCTGACTGCTCATTCACAGGGGGTCGTCTTAGTGTTTCTGTATCAGTGTAGGGTCTTTGTAATACAAAGCACCTCAAGGTGACTGCTGTTACAGAAATAATAAATGCTGTGTGTGTCTATGAAACATTGGCACACTGTGTACCTCACATCTCTGCTTTACTGCTACTGACGTCCAGCTTCCTGTGATGGTATCATCATTCAGTCAGTATCACCGCCTTTTACCACGCTGCTCTGCCACAGCTGTGGTTTAATTCTGTTAAACCACAATGTCTATGCTGAGTGCAGAACTGTGGAAATAACACAACACATTTGTTCTTGAATTCCTCTTTATTGTAGTTGAGGTGCTAAAATCACCACAACGTTATTTTAGATAGATAGATAGATAGATAGATAGATAGATAGATAGATAGATAGATAGATAGATAGATAGATAGATAGATAGATAGATAGAATTTTATTTCGAACATGCAAATATAATTGAAATAACAACAGAAAAAAAACCAAAAAAAAAAACAAAACTTAAAAATCATCAAGTTTTAGGGGCATAAATTGGAGCACAGTGTCATTGTTCAGCTGATGATCTGCAGTGCTTCTGCTTCTTCGTGCTCACCTGCAGGAGTCCCACAGTGACAGCTTTTCATGTCTGCAGGCGTGTCCTGCACAGCTTTTCCACCAGGCTGTGCTGTGGAATAAACATGGGTTTCCCCACAGTTAAAAAAAGCTTGCCTCACTTTTGATTTCCACTGTGGCTATGAACTGTTTAATCATTAATTTTAAAGTGAAATTAAACATTAGTTTAGCACATTTTATATTTATGAATGGCTTTGAATTAATTTAACACAGCTTTTACAATGATAAGAGATGCAGGTCTAATTTTTCGGTGCGTACTCTCTATACCCAGCGCCAATGATTTCACCAACGCCACAACACCAGGCTGAGTCGTGCTGGGATTTTAAAAGTTAATGCTTTACACTGAAAACCCATCTTGCACACACACGCTACTAAATGAGAAACTTTAAATTAAATGTTAACAGTCTGTGAGTCTTTAGGAAATCAGCTGCAAATGATCCAAAACTACAGCAGCATAACTGAAGCCCCAGCATGAGCTGCACAAACTGGAATAAAAAGCCTGAAGGTGGCGATTTAAATTGTTTCACTCTGACGCTGCTCCTCACACTCTGCAGCTTCACTCTTCTTCTTGTTCTTCCCACTACACCACAGGTGTTGAACTCCAGTCCTCGAGGGCCGGTGTCCTGAAACTTTTACAGGTGTCCTTGCTGCAACACACCTGAATAAAATTTGTAGGTCGTTAGTTTAAAAAAAAAGTACTTCTAAAACCACTTTTATTGCACCATGTTCATTCACTCTTGAGTTGCTGTAACATGAATCAAATAGCTGAATTGCCACCTCAGAGAGGTGACCCCTGCACTACACCCAGTTTCCTGGTGTAAATATCAGCCACCTCCACTTTACCAATTACTGTGATTAAAAATGTCATATTGACCATTTTTGTGCACACAGGCTAAATAATCATTTTAACAGTAGATATTATGTTATAAATAATTTTGTCACGTCTCAGAAATGCTGTCTATATCCTGACACAAATGTGAGCGGTCGTTGTCATTGCAACGTATCTGACAACAACAAAGGTGGCCTTGGAGGCGGGAATATACCTACTGTGGCTTGTTTTATGCAGCTGTTTCCTCGTTGATGAGTTTAAAAAAAATGGTGGTTTTAATTTTTGTGAACGAGATGCTCTCATGACTCATCGAGTGATGCCACTGACCAGCCAGTGGCATGCAGTATGTTAGTACCTGCTCAGAACTCGTTCTTGCTTGGAATCCGGCCCTGGAGCTAGGATACTAAAAAAGTACCAGGTACCAGGAACTATGGCCTAATGGAAAACCGTGAAAACCGTGCCGAGTCGATCCGAGTAGGTACAAATGGAAAAGTGACTGCCTCATGTCACTCATCACTCTTTAAACTTCAGTTTGATTTCCTGAGTGAATTCTCTGATGTGCCAAGTTACTTCATTCAGTGTTATTGACCCCAGAGAGTGGATTTTACTCAGGTCTGTCTGTGACATCAGAATCAGAATACTTTAATAATCCCTAAGGAAATTATATGGATTACAACTGCTCCAAGACAGTAACAGTAACAGACTAAACTAATGAAATAATACAATATGTTACAAAGTTTACAAATTGAAGAAATATCACTAATATATACAAATCGCTCAATTATAAATATCAAGAATATTGACAAAGAATATTACAGTGGTGAGAATATTACAGAGGCGAAATATATGTGGTTGACATTTAA
The DNA here is from genome assembly GCF_036321145.2 of Pelmatolapia mariae. NCBI lineage: Eukaryota > Metazoa > Chordata > Actinopteri > Cichliformes > Cichlidae > Pelmatolapia > Pelmatolapia mariae. The sequence goes on along the minus strand of NC_086246.1, from coordinate 40,986,183 downwards.
GTCTAGTCTGTGAACTTTGTCATTTGCTATTTTACTGTAGAGCGTGTGCAAAAGGGTGTAACTATTGCAGTGTTTACATTGTATTAGGCGGAGTGTCTCGGGCTTTTGTGTTTGTGGATGTGACTTTCTTTGTGTTATTTAGTTGGGAGCGTCTGTTCCCGGGATCCGTGGGTTAATCCATCCTGTGCTCCCAGTCTGTTCCCTCCTGTTTGTCTTTCGTCTCTTTGTTAAGCTCTCCTGTTTGAGTCTGTCATCTGTTACTTCCTGTTTTACTTTGGTGGTCTTTTGTGTCTTGTCCTTGTGTCTGGTTTAACTTTCCTTGTCTCGATATCCCTTATTTGTTCCCACCTGAATCACCTGCTGTGTGTTTATTATCCGAGCCTCCCCTTGTCCTCTGTCTGCTCCGTGGTTCCAGGTCTTCCTGCCCTGCACATAGTCTGACAGGTTCACAGCCACTGCTGCTTCGCTTCAGATCTCCTGTCTCATGGGAGCTCCTCTACATTCCATTTTTCACATCTCTGTGACTTCGTTATTTTTAAAATTTTGGATAGCACGGTCATCAGTCCTTCGACCTGGATCATCAAAAAGAAGAGCACAGGTGGAAAACACCAATCTTCATGTTCACCAGCTCATAAAAGAGGCCTGACTTTCCCTGGGTAAGGTTAATAAACACAACCTAAGCTGTAATGTCTAAAGCTAATGACCGTGAAAAATCTCTACGTTTCTTTACTGGCAAGATCATCAGCATCAGGTCGGAGTTCAAGTGTCCCAGCCAGCTGTGCTCTCAAAGCTTGAACTGATCAGAAGTCTGTTTTGAACTGATTTCCACGACAGGTACACATCTTCCCTTTCCGACGAGCACCATTAAAGCATTCATACATTTATTCATGCATTTAAAGAGATATGTCAGGATTGATTTAGGAACAGCACAAACAGTTTATGTGCATTTCATTTGTAATTTAATGGGGGTATGTGTACCCTGGCAATGGCTGGGTTCTTGTCTTTTATTTATTTTTTATTTTTATTTTTAGTGTTTATAATTTCCTGTTGTTCTGCTGTTACCTTCAGCAGATTTTTGTTTTTTTAAAAGCTTGAAAAATAAACAGTAAATGCTTTCATTTGGTTTTATTTTGAAAGGTGTGACCGGAAGTGGTGAGGGTCTGTTTTTTAGTCCAGAGCCGCGGAGCCACCTGTCAGTGAGCTACACGCACAGAGCCAAGCTTTATCGAATCTTTGAGCATGGGGCCGACAGGTGAGTGACGGCGGAGAGTCTGTCGCCTGACCGCGGCGTTTTCAGGTGAAATGAGCGGCTGTCTCCGCGTGCCTCCTCCCGGGTCCTCTCTGAGCTCCAGCTGCGGACTCTGTGGCAGCTAGCAGCAGCTTAGCTAGCCGCTAGCAACCGACCCCGGTAATAAAAGCTCAACTGGAGAAGAAAAGGTGTCCAGATTTGTTCGAGAGCAGAATAAAGAGAGCCGGCCGGCCAGTGTGTGCAGGTGTGCCGGGGTTCTGCACGTCTCTGTAGCATGTGAGCTAACCGGGCTGCTTATTCATGGAGCTAGCTATGAACTACCTGCCTGTGGGGCAGCATGTTCTTTAATGGGGAAGCGCAATTTCACTCGCAGACACACAACACGGGTTAGCTTCCAGAAATCAGAGACAAACTCCGACGGACTTCATTCAAAAATCCGCCAATTTAACGTCAGCGCTGTTCTCTACCAGTTGTTAAAGTGAGCTGATTGCCTTTTATACGTTTTTATTAGGTATTAATAAATGGTGTGAGAAGCAGACCTGTTGTTATCCCTTTATGTGCTGCTCTCTGACACGCAGGAGATGATGTCGCTCTGCAACTGCAGCGTGTAAAAATTGAGCCTTTAATCGTTTTTAGCTAGATATTTTAGTTTGGATGATCATGACTGGATATGTACATATATATATTTCGTGGAAACTCTAGGACATGTAAATATATAAGGCTATGATTACTGTTATTATTTCAGTATAACTGGCCTTTTATATCAATTTAGAATGCCCCATTCTTCAGTTGGGAGTTAAATAAATAAATCACCAACACCATCAGTAATAATAATCTATAATAATGTTGCTTTGCCCTGTTAACAGATACGTGGCACAGATCTGTAGAGTACAGACTGCTTTGTCTGCTTATAGCTTTGATGTTTTCTCACTTTTTGTGCTTTAAGCAACATCTGGATCATTGGCATTACTCTTCAGCATCTGGTTTAATGAAGTTAAGCTCTGAAGCAAGCTGGACTTTTTCAGACAATAAGACGGCCATGAAATGAATAAATTCTAATCAATATTATAAATTTCTATATTGGATTAGATTTACAGCAGTATGGATGCCTCGTCTCCTCCAGCGACCACACAGCGGCTCTGTAGCCCCTCCTGTCTCTAAAAGCTGGAGCACTCATCACTGAACGACTTTGTGCCGGAGGAGAAGGGTGCTGTCAGTCCGGCTGTCTGTGACGTCGGCTCACGCTGTAACAGGATAACAGTGATTTGAGTCTGAATTCAGCAGCAGCCTGCCTGACAGACACTTTAAAACTTGTGTCGTCATTGATGTTGTTCTAATCTTCATATAAAAAACTGCAGCTTAGTTTTTCACCTGTGGGATTGAAAGTGGTGTCGAGGTAGACAGGTAGACAAACCTGTTACAAGCCTGCTGCTCAGCTCCCAGGATGCCGTTCAGCGCTAAAGACACGTACCTTCCTCTTCTCCATCCTCTTCCTCTGCTGTGATATCCTCACCTGTCTCCTCCTCAGGTGAGGTGGTGTTTGGCAGCCCGGTGCCGGTCTGCCCTGAGAACCGGTTGCGATGGGACCTGAACCCCGAGCAGATCCAGCAGCTCTCCGAGGAGCTCATTGCCAACACCAAGAAGGTGTACGACTGCGTCGGAGCCCTCGACCTTGACAACGTCACCTTTGAGAACACGCTGAAGGCGCTCGCCAACGTGGAGGTCGAGTACACCGGTGAGTGCTTCCCTGACCCTGAAGACTGACTTTTTCATAATAATAATAATAATAATAATAATAAATAATATTGGTAACAGCTTTACTTTTAGAACACTGTTCAAAGACACAATTACAACCTGCTTCAGAGTTTGGATATTTAAAAAACACACCACATTAAAGACACACAGACAGACACACACGCACAGTTAGGTCCATAGGTTTCAGTGTCCATGTTGCAAGCACAGCAGATTTTAAATCAGATTGTCAGGATGTAACTGAAGTGCCGACTCTCAGCTTTCACGTTTAAAGTCAACGTGATTTAAGAAATAAGTGCTTCAAGTTTTTAAAACATGTTTAGCCCCATCTTCTGTCAGTAAAGGAGATTACATCACTGGGTTGGTTGATTGCGATTAATTGACTTTCATTAGTTTATGTTAGCTCATGAGTGAGCCTCTGAAAATAAATGAGAACTAAGTAAAGATAATTCCTGAATAGCTGGTGCAGATTGTCATCTTTTGTTCTTTGATGTAGCGCTGCACTGAAGTAGAATTATAGGAACAGTGTCCCCATGCAAAAACGTATTGAGTGATGACGTAATGAGTGAACATGTCAGAACGTTTGAGCTGAGCGCGGAGCAAGAGAGAGGCCTGAGAAACTGAAGGTTTCTCCATGTGAGGGTCAAAGTTCAGATTCTGGTCAGAAGTAACTTCCTGTCAGTCAGCTGACTGGACGAGCACCGATATCTGATCAGATATCAGAAACAGCTGGCTGACAGCTGTTCATCATCATCACCCCAGCAGTGAGCGTGGAGGCTTCACACTAACACACCTGCAGCTTCTCTCTGGACGTTTGGATTCTTTTTGGTCTGAAATGTTTTTGGACTCTTAAAACCTGCAGCAGGAAATGATGATCTGTAGATTTGTTATATCAAGTACTCATGCAGTACTGCCTTTTCTCAGTATTATAACCACAGAAGGAGCAGAGCTCAGAGCTCTGTGATGATGCATGCTTATAACTGTAATTTGTAACTGTAATTTTTTTAAGCATTTTGTGAACACAGATTCTAGTTTTAGTTTTATGAAGTATAATAACTGTGAGGACGTAGTTACTACGTTCTGCTGGAATTTGAGCTTGATGAAGATGGGCTGTGTTTAATGTACGCTTTCTTTTCCAGATCTAACTTCGTTACGCAACATTATGACATAAAACCAAAGAAAAAAAAACATTTTTGAAATAAATACAAGTAACATGGTCAGAGATCGGGGGATTTAGGCATGTCTGCGGAGGTTTTCCATACTCCACGGGTACAGTTGTCCTTCCAGATGTTTCGGTGGTGAGATGGTGACCCTGAATGTAAAGGGGTCGAGCGTACGGTGTGGACCTCGCGGGCTGTTGGGTCTTTGTGAGCGCTCGCTGCAGTGAAGCTCTGTGTCAGCACAGTGGGGCTGTGATGGTAAAGACTCATCAGCAGTTTGCAGAGAAAGCAGCTGAACCAGCTGCTGCTGCAACAATGGAGACGGAGGCTTTGTTCACAGGCAGCTGAAACTCGAAAACACCTCCAGCTCTGCAGGAGGAAGTGCACAAACAGCCATGCACGCCACTGAGGCTGAACACGGGCATCCGCGTTTCTGATATCTGAGCAGACACTCGCACCGCTAACAGGATGAAACAAACTGCACCAAAGCCAAAGAGTAAAAGCGTGAGCTGGAAATGAGCTGAATAAGAGTTCCTTTAGGAATAATAGAATAGTTAAAGGTGGAACAAGAAGGAAAAATCTCACTTTTACTTCAAATATTTTATCGTTTGGTGTTTGTCTTTGTTCTGCATGAACTCTGAAACAAAACCTCAGACGTCACTGTGGTTCAGTGGAAATGTCCAACATACTAATGTATAAATGACTGTGGTAAGTGCACATCGCTGTTAACTGCAGCCTGACAGCAGCTGAAGACCAACCTCCATGTTTGATTCACACGTTTGAATCCAGGAAAGCATCTTTTTGGGTTTTTTTATTTCAAGCATTGTTTTTCCTATCAATACTCATAAATCTGTCAAAAACCAGTCTTATACATTGCCCTGCCCTTCCTGTGTCTGACCCCCACTCTTTGTTTGGCCCTGCCTTCTGCACCCCAGTTCAGAGGAACATATTGGACTTCCCGCAGCATGTGTCTCCCTGTAAGGAGGTGCGAGCGGCGAGCACCGAGGCCGACAAACGCCTTTCCGAGTTTGATGTGGAGATGAGCATGAGGGAAGACGTCTACCAGAGGATCGTCGCACTGGAGGTGAGATGATGTCACTTTGCAGTCAGTTTTCCAGGAGTCAGCCAATCAGGAGGAGCTTTTAGGGAGAGATTTGGGGGGGGCATGAAGAGGGTTTTTGCAGAGGTGCTGCAATGGTTTTATTCTGTTACTGAAAAAGAATAAAGCCCATTTTTACACCCTGCAGCTCTTCTGCTCTTTGAACGTCCTGTTGTGTTTGTGTCTGCAGAAGAAGACTGACCCTGAAAGCCTCACTGCGGAGTCCAAGCGGTACATGGAGCGACTGATCAAACTGGGGAAGAGGAATGGCCTCCACCTGCCCAAAGACACACAGGAGGTAGCTCCTTCCTTTTTTTCTAACCTTTATTTAAAAGCTCTCGTGTATAATACCTCCTGCTGTGACCTTCAGACTACCGCAGGCCTCAAATCCTCAAGTCCTGCCAAATTAGGGTCCTCGACCCCAGATGTAGAGCTGAGAGAGAAAAACATCTCCTTACTTACTGCTGAGATGGTCAGGTGACTGATGCACCTGTTGTCCTGTGATTAATCAACCTATCATGCTGCAGCAGGAAGTCTTTTTTTTTTTAATTGGCTGCGTGTGTTAAACATGTGACCAACCATCAGTAAAGCCGCCACGCCTGAAGGAGAGGTGTTACAGGCCAGGTTTCACCCACACGCTGCTTCATGTGTATTATGGGTGTGTCTCTGCCAGTGTAGAGGTATCCTCAGGTGTTACCCTAACCCAGTAACGAGCAGTGTAATCAGCCTCCTGCATGCAGTTCTGCAGCTGGTGGTCCCGGTTCCTGAGTGTGCTGAGCCAGGAAGAGGAAGAGAGCTTCAGGATACTTGATTGGTCCATGGACAGGCTAATGCCGGCGTCTTCGCTCATGATTTAAATGCTGAACTGTATGATGACGCACCCATTCAGAGCTGAAACGTGTGTTTTTAAGTTTAATGTAAGGTCTGACCTGACTTCTCTCTCTGCTGTCACAGAAGATCAAAACCATCAAGAAGAAGCTGAGCAACCTGTGCATCGACTTCAACAAGAACCTAAACGAAGACACCACCAGCCTGTCCTTCACCAGAGATGAGCTGGGTGAGTGGAGTTCCTTCAACATTTTAAAAGCCCTAAAAGCTGCTGTTTGTAGATTGCTGTACAGTCAAAGTGGCACTGAGACCTGCTGGGTAATTTGCCATCCACACGACCAATCAGAAAACACTTTGGTTAACCACAGCTCGGTTTTTACTGCAGCAGCTAGGTGGCGGATGATCCTGGTCTCTAAATGTAGGGTAGGAAGGAGACCTCTCACCTGTTCTGAGCAGACGGCTTCCCCAAAAGCTGATATGAGCCATCAAAGTTTACCCAGAATGCACCAGCGCCGGTGGTGTGATGCTCACGGCTGCTCAGAGGAAAAGTAGATGTAGCTTCAGTGACCTGGGAGTGGGTGGTGCATTGTTAATTGTCGATGATGGAGAAGCACATTTAATTCATCACATGTAAACATTCAAACGGTTTCAGGCGGCCTCCCCGAAGACTTCCTGAGCTCTCTGGAGAAGGACGGCGACAAGCTGAAGGTCACGCTGAAGTATCCTCATTACTTCCCCACCATGAAGAAGTGCTTTGTCCCAGAAACCCGCCAGAAGCTGGAGGAGGCCTTCAACTCCCGCTGCAAGGAGGTGAGAGCGGAGGACCTCCAGAAAACATTTAAACAGAATGACTCAAATCAATCCAGACAGACTCGCAGAGCTGTCCTCCTGAATTTACACACAGGGTGACCTCTAACTTCAGACAGAGGAGAAAAAATGATTTATTATTTTGTGTATTGGCTTTATTTCCAGTATATTGAAGGAAAAACAATCATTTATTATTTTTGCCCTGTCCACAGGAAAACTGTTATTGATTTTGGTTGATGTGTGAGGTCTGCTGAAGAGCAGACGTCAGTCAGGAGTCGGACGAGCTGCGGGGTGGGGGCGAAACTTTGCGACGTCATGCACAAACAGTTTGGTCTTAATGGATCTCATGCTGGTTTGCAGGAGAACTCGGCGATCCTGAAGGAGCTAGTGGAGCTCCGGGCTCAGAAGTGCGCTCTGCTTGGCTTCACCACGCACGCCGACTTCGTCCTGGAGATGAACATGGCCAAGTCTGGGAAGAAGGTGGCCAGCTTCCTGGGTGAGTCCTGAAAGCCCAGCTGCAGCCTCAGAGCTGCTATTGGTGATGATGGTGGCAATTACCTGCTGGGAGATTTTATTCTTGCTGAAATAAACGAGATGATGGTGTGAAGTGTAGTCACAGCGGTGACGCAAGTCCGGTTTTTCTCTGTTGTCTCTCAGAGGACCTCGCCCGGAAGCTGAAGCCGCTGGGTGAGGAAGAGCGAGCGGTCATCCTCAAGCTGAAGGAGAAGGAGTGTCAGAAGAGAGGCCTGCCTTTCAACGGGGAGCTGCACGCCTGGGACACACGCTACTACATGACCCAGGTAAGAGCACAAAGGATGGTAGGTAATGGTGTACTGCAGTCCCACTGATGCTCTGTAAGGAGCTAAAAGACTGACACCCACAGAGCTTTAGACTCACGTTAGGTCTGTCCAAGTTTCACAATGAAGCAGAGGAACTGAGGCCATTTGATAAGTCGTATTTCTGTTTATCTCCTCCTCTTCCTCTCCTGTCAGGTGGAGGAGACTCAATACGCCGTGGATCAAAACCTGTTGAAGGAGTACTTTCCGATGGAGGTGGTGACTCAGGGTCTGCTGGACATCTACCAGGAGCTGCTAGGTCTGTCCTTCGAGCTGGTGGACGGAGCCGCCATCTGGCATCCTGATGTCACTCTGTACTGCGTGAAGGACCGTGTCACTGGTCAGGTGGTCGGGCAGTTCTACCTGGACCTCTATCCGCGGTATGAAACTTTGCATCCTGCGTAATGAAGTTATCCTGAAACACACGCAGAGATTCATCAGGACAAACCAAAACAGGAAATTTTCTTCAGGAGCTGCTCGGCAAATGTTTTAGTGGCACCAAGATGGTGGACATTAGACAGAACAGGCTAAATACGCGGCTCCTGGGGTTTGGAGGTTCATGTTCTAGATCAGACTCAGATATTTTTACTGTAATATGTTTAGAATAAAGAGTCTAAACTAAAGAAGGTACATGTGCGACTTCTGTGGCACTCTGGTTGGAGTTTTGGGCGCGCTGCAGGTGTGTAGGCTTTGGAGTGTTTGCTGTAAATTCAGGTGTCCTGATTTTGACGGGCAGCGTGAAAACAGAGGGAAGTGGATGGTAGCCAGGTGAAACGGCGAGCTGCTGTCACAGAGAGTTGAGCTGGATTTTAACCCTCTGGGGTCGACGGATGCACATCCAAATTACATGACCAACTTAAGACAACACAGCAACAAGATCCATTTCTACCTGTGTCCAAAGTGCAGACTTCAAACCACTTACCAGTTTTCAAATTGTGTTGATAGGCCACCTAAAACCAGAGTTATGATAAAAATTACACGCGGTGTTTTTTTTCTGAATAAACCATGGTAGGGCTGTTCGATATAACAATATATATCGGATGACGATATAAAAACATCTATCGTTTCATTATACGCTATCGTTTGTTTCGTGGTGTCGCAAAATAAACTGTTTACAGCAATATTTTTTCATCATTTTGATGGTCACTGTAGTGGCTATATTAATTTCTTAAAGTTCTCTCTTTCTCTTATATTTAATATAACCACACTACAGACGGACAAGCGCCTGTTTTTATGCGTTGTCGTTAGCAACAGTAAAACCACCGTGTCCACTTGTTTATTTTCCACATAAACCTTTCACAATAAAGCTCAAGATCCTGTTGAGACTTTTCAAAATTGAATCATGTGAAAGATGCAGAGTATTTACGGATGAAAAGCAAAAAAGAGCCGTCAGGTGCTAAAAAAATAAACCTTAGACTCAAACGTTAGGACAGACTTTTCCCCGCAGCACGCTGTGTAATAAATACTCACAAAGAAAATGGCGGCCGTTACAACTTATGTCTAAAAATGTATCGTTTCATGCATCGGTTAAAACACTCGACTCCAGGTACGCGACGCCCAGCTGGAAACACTTCACGCAAGTCGAGCTGCCCAAGATTCACAGAATTTACAGAAAATGTTACATTTTTGTGATTTATATCGTTATCGGACGATAGATGTCTTAATATCGGGATATGAGATTTTGGTCATATCGCACGGCCCTAAACCATGGTATGTTCTAAGGACAGCGCTAACAAGCACTCTCCGAGTAAAAAAAAAAAAAAAAGAAAAAAAAGAAAGGAAAAAACACCCCTTCCCTGTTGGTGTTAAAGTGTTACCATGTTGACCAATCAAAAAAATTATATGGCAGCATGTGGCATTTGGTTGTTTAGGATGAGTCTGAAGTTTTAGGTGTGACGCTGGCGAGAGAGAGCGAGTTTTGAGATGTGAGAGACTTGTGATGTTTAGCGTGTTTGGAGTCTGTAGTTAGTGTGTTGTCTTGTGTAGTTAGTGTGTAGTGTAGTCGTTGTTTTGTTTTGTTTTGTTTTGTGTGTCAGAACAATGCTGAATGTCACAGTTTCTTCCAAAAAGCCACCAAAGGCAAATTGCAGTGTTAACACTGTCACCAGCTGGAAAACGGGTGATACACCTCATGTTGTCAGACCTGCAACGTTTAGGCCTGTGGTGTTCTCCTCTGTCTTATAGTGGACAGAAACAAGTTTTTGGAGTGGCACAAATAATTTGTGTGCCTTCTTATTTGATGCAGAACACCTGATTGTTCTGTAAATAGTTTGAAATGGTTATATAAAAAACGCCTTGGCTGCATTTTTAGGTAAATAGCCACATATAACTTTATTGTTTGCAAAACTTTTGCATAGGTTTTAAAATGTACAACTTCTATTTGCATTTCAGGTTATGAAAATGATTCGTTAAACATGTTTGTGGTTGTTACAGTAAAAAATATTTTTTTTAAATACTTTTTTCTACTCGGATTTTGTTTTTTTTGTGGGGTTTTTTGTCTGAATTTATATCAATTGTGTTACAGTACAGTACAGACATACAGTATGTCAAAATGAAAAAATAACTATAAATTCAGACATATGAGATTGTGCTGAAAAGAATGATACCAAACAAGGCGAGATAAATGGTTTTTAAAGGTGAAATGTAGAGGTAAAATAAAAAGTAGTCAAAAATGGCCAATTGTACCCTGGACCCCAGAGTGTTAACTTGGCACTGTGCTTCCTGTTCCGTGCAGTGAAGGGAAGTACGGCCATGCCGCCTGCTTCGGCCTGCAGCCAGGCTGTCTGCTGAGTGACGGCACGCGCCAGATGTCGGTGGCTGCAATGGTGGCCAACTTCAGCAAACCGACGGCGGATGCCCCGTCGCTCCTGCAGCACGACGAGGTGGAGACGTACTTCCATGAGTTTGGCCACGTCATGCACCAGCTGTGCGCTCAGGTTAGTTGATGTTCACCTGGGGCCAATAACGATGCCCAGGTTCTCGTGGTTGTGATGAATCGTTTCAGATAAACACTCTTTAATGTGGCACTAAATGATAAAATTATGTCATGGTGAACTTCCTCACTGCAGGCAGACTACGCCATGTTTAGCGGGACTCATGTGGAGCGGGACTTTGTGGAGGCTCCGTCTCAGATGTTGGAGAACTGGGTTTGGGAGAAGGAGCCTCTGCAAAGGATGTCCAAGCACTATAAGACCGGAAACCCGATCCCTGACGAGCTGCTTGACAAACTCATTAAGTCCCGCCTCGCCAACACCGGTACGTATTGCACAGGGCCCTCTGTTACACTGGAGATGGTTTGTCTGGTTAATTCTTGTTATTGGGAATTCAGCAGGTCTTATGTTTTTTTGAAAATCTGGGACAGTTGGGAGAAGCTTTAATACGTTCACACAGCTTCGCTGAACAGATTGGAGTCAAATAAAACGAGATTTGCTGCTAAACTGAGTCCTCTCATAATCACATTTCTACATGACATCACAACAAAAATAATCCAATTCATAATTAACACAGTAAATTATTTTTCAGCCAAAGTTTCAACTCCGCCTCTCCTCAGTCTCTCCAGCAGAGAGCATCATTACGCAAAGCACTGGTGTACGGCTTAGTTCCACCAGCTGACAGCTCGCATGTGGAAGCAGGGATGTGCTTTGTGGATGTTTGTCTCATTAAACTTAATAAAGCCATCGAGAGCGCTCCAGCTAGTAATGCAGTGTCTTTGTTTCTTTGGCTGAGACGCTCGACCACACGGCCGTAATCACCCTGATGACCTCTGACTCTCTGCAGGTCTCTTTAACTTGAGGCAGATCGTCCTGGCCAAAGTGGATCAGGCTCTGCACACCAGGAAAGGCCTGGACCCCGCAGAGGAGTACGGACGCCTCTGCCAGGATATCCTAGGAATACCTGCCTCACCTGGTATGTACTTCTGATTGGTTGTGGCAGGATGTGACACTAGCACACACGGATCTTTCACCTCCGTTTGTGTTTGTGCTTTTTTTGTGGTCACTTTTGTCTCTGGAGCGTCACTGTATTTCTCTTCTGGATCCTTCTTGTCTCTTTATATCCACTGTGCTCTCTTTGGTTCACCTTCCACTAATAAAAACTTTGATATAAAGAAACTCTCCATCTTCATTTACGGTCTGTGTAAAAGCAAATGAAGTGAACATGATGAAGACAAGTGTCCAAACTCCACCTTCACTGTTGCCTCTTTCTTCTTCTCTGGCCTTTGACCTTTCCTTCCTATCCTGCAGGAACCAACATGCCGGCGACCTTTGGACACCTGGCGGGCGGGTACGATGCTCAGTACTACGGTTACCTGTGGAGCGAGGTGTTCTCCATGGACATGTTCTATGCCCGCTTCAAACAGGAGGGAATAATGAACCCAAAGGTCAGCAGCTCCAACGTTTACATTCAGATAGACAGGAAGGAGGTCAAGGGTCACTCTGCTAAACTACTACAAGATCAGCTTTGAGGTATAAAGTTGAGCGGCTGAACATGTGACAGGAGGAGGTCCTGATTCATAGTTTGTCAGTGAACAGCCTTCAAATAATCAATAAAATAACAACAAAATGTTAATGAAACACAAACTCTGCACAAAAAAATCAAGAGTTTACAAAACACTGCAGAACAGTCAGAAACTGCACAAAGTCAAACCCTCAGATATAGTTATTTTAAATAAATATGCAAGATGATAAAAAGCAGTGTGTCAATTTCAGAACATCTGTCATTAAAAAACCGTAAATGTTTATTAAACAAATGAAGTGAAAAGTGTGACATTTAGGGCATTTACAGCAAAATGTATACAAGCAGAAATATTAATAAACAGTGTTAAACTGTGTGATCAGATAAAAAACTAATAATCTTGGGATCCTTTAATTTCATGTAGTTCAGAACTACAATTCTCATTTAAAATGTGTTTGGGAAAAAAAAAAGAAGAAGTGAAAAACAGCACAGCTCTGTTTGAACAGTCTGTATCTCTATTGGAGCCCACCTGTCCAGGTGCACTCGTTATCATGGTGACCAGATAAGCAGAGACTTTAATGATCCCCGCAGAGGAAACGAGGCCTCACAGCAGCTGAGTGACTGTGAGGAGGAGAATACCTGAAGGAGCAGCAGGAGGAGGAGGTCTGGAGGCTACGGTGTCCCAAAAGTACCAAAACAAAGACAGAGATGTGTTTTCAGGGCCACAATGAAAAGCATCAGGGTTTATTAATTACAGTAAAAGAGTAAAAACACTTTATCAAGTTTTTGTATTAGAAGCTGACAGAGGTTCTCCAGATGTTTTAGCCCCTCCCCTCCTCCATAATTTAGTGTTTTAGTTTCTGGATAAAACAGTTGATCAGCTGATGTTACTGGTCATCACTGAGCTGAGCCGATCTTCTTTATCCGTGTGGCATGAACAGGTGTTGTCACCTGCCAAGTGAGGGTGATGTTTCCAGGTGACAGGATTTACCGTGCGGTGACTCAGAAGTGCCGAGCTCACCTCGTATTTGACCATCTTTACTTCTCGCAGTCGTAAGGAAACTGAGCGAGGATGGTTTTAGGACTTTCTCTGAGGGTCATCTGACTCATTCATAGTTTCTCTTCTCTGATTGGTCCCCCAGGTGGGTGTTGACTACAGGAAGTTCATCCTGCGGCCCGGCGGCTCAGAGGACGCCTCTGAGATGCTGAGGAAGTTCCTCGGGCGGGAACCCAAACAGGAAGCCTTCCTACTGAGCAAAGGACTAACGGTGGAGCTGGACGCCAGCACACCATGTCCCTGCTGACTAATCACAGCAGCTGGCTCCACCCCCTCCTCGTTCCCAGACGTGAAACATATAAAAGGACAGACTGAGATTTTCTAGAAAAAAACTGTAAAATGTTCCAACGTGGAGAAAAACCTGTGAATAAAACGATTCAAGGTGACTTGTGTTGTGTCTCAATACCTGACTGAGGGTGCTCACAGGAAGTTTCCTTCTGAGTGAGCCTTCCAAAATAAGAGTCTGCTTTTGGACATTTGGTTTCAGAGTCCACATTTTTGCCAAATAACATAAAAAAACGTGGCAGATAAGAACCGATTGGTTAAAGTCGGCGTCTCAATCGCGTTTCTCCGGCGTTGGATGAAGCTTGCATCATCTTAACATGCTGCAGTTCAGCTTCAAACATGGCTGCCGTTTACTGATGAGGACATTAGCCCCAGCATTAATTTAGGCAGCAGATTTAGTTTGTCACAGTTTAGCCATTAAATTCATCTAGCTTTAGTTGACTAAACAAAGATTATCGTAATTAAATTCAAAATTTTTTACGCCCTCTTTGTCGGTAACCTCACTGCATGACAGAGAGGTTCCTTCTGATTGGATCACTTTAAACTATTCCTGCCTTTCTGCATAACTTAAGTACTTCTGATTGGGTCTCGTGTCCCCAAAACAGTTTTCCTTTTTTAATTGTTGATAAAAGTTTCGACATGTTTCATCACTTTTTTTTTTCTTTTTTTTTTGTCAGGAAACACATGATTGTTGACAAAATAAAACGATTAGCCCCCAATGAAAATTAATTCTAAGTATTCCAAGGTGCTGTTAAACAGAAGCTTTTCCAAACTTTTTTTTTTTTTTTTAATTTTGTCCCCCGTCCTTCCCCCTCCCCCAATGCTAATGATCAGCTGTGTGGCCTTTTGGCTGATAACAGCCTGTAGTCTGTTGTAGTTTTCATCGACTCGCTAACTCGTCTCCTGGGCGATCCCAGCCCGTTCATCTTTGGAGAACCTGTCAGGCTCTTCTGACTATCTTCTGGCATGGACCTTGGTCTTCACTTCAGCCCACGGACAGGGTTTTGTGCAGGCCACTCAATAACGCTCACTTTGGTCTTCTGGAGCTCATTCTTGGGTCGTTGTGTTGGGAGCAGTGTTGGTTAAGTTACTTAAAAAAGTAATTGGTCACTAATTGCTAATTATTTCTCCAAGAAAGTAATCTCGTTACTTATCTGGTTACTTATTTTCAAAAGTAATTAGTTCATTACTTAGTTACTTTTTAAAAACATGATACACAACCTCAATACATAATAAAGCACTAGACCTTTCAGCCCAATTCTATTTTCTCTGCATAATCAATCATATAAAACTGAATCAAATGAAAAAATCTTTTTAAAACTTGTTTTAGTTTTAATCTTTTAACTAAAAAAAAAATAAAAAAAATTATATGCAACACTCTCTGACTTGAAGAAATTTAACATTTAAACCTATTTTCTGTATATTCCAGCATAAAAAATAAAACAATTACAAATTTTTAAATAGATGCAAGTAAAACACAGCAAAAATAAATAAAATCAAAGATTCAGCAGTACTAAGTCCTATCACTCTTAAATCTAGTTTTACCTCTTTAGCAGGAGTGGGGCCGTCTGAGGTTTGCCCGTTGCCTCAGTGGCCATGTCCATGGGGAGATCCGGGGGTTTCTTTGTGAATTTCACATTCCTGTGGCAGCGTGCTAGGTGCTTGCTCAGATTTGAAGTTTTATTTTTATGCTGTAAAAAGAAGTTTTCTTCCCATGCAGTGTAAAGTGGACGCTAATGTTTTGTCACTTTTTACGGAATCAAACTCAAAGTAATGTGAGTACTTCCATGCTTTAAACACTGCACGGTCGTACTCACTCCCGCACTACATATTATCCATTATTGATCTACACACGTCTGTTGCACGCTCGGACGTCATTGTCATGAGACACTCACAAACAAAATCACGGTTTAGTAATGCAGTGTGTTTACAGGAAAGAAACAGTAATGTAATTACTTCTTTTGCAATAGTAATCCCTTACTTTACTCATTACTTGAAAAAAGCAATCATATTACACTAACGCCCACCTCTGGTTGGGAGACAAAGCAACAACCCAGACCCAGCTTTGCTTCTCAGTGGTTCCTTCATCATCTTCACATTTCCTTTCTTCATGATTCCTTCTACTTTGATGAGATTCCCAGTTCCCACAGCATAATGCTGCCACCGCCGTGCTTCACAGCGTCTCTGTGTCCACTTAGCGCCAGTTTCATTTCATTTGACCAAGGAAGGTTCAGTCTGCAGGATCTTTCACCAGGTTGTCCTTGGCATCCTTCAGTCTGGCTGTAAAGTGTCTGTTTTTGTCTCCGTGCCATTCCTGTGCAGGGTTCTTTGACTCGGCTAAATCGTCCACAAGTGTCTCTACAGATGTACTGGGGTCAGAGACATCTCTCATCTTTTCTTTCCAAAACAGGTTTTAAGAGTTCAGAGAAGACGGAAGGACACGAAGGCGATGTAAGGGTGATATCCAGCATCATACAACTTCCTTTTACTGTCAAAATGTTAGAAAAGGTTGTTGGAGAAGCACAATATTCTTGCTGTGGTGTGGTGTGGGAAGTTACGGAAAAGGCTCTCCTCAAAGTTTCAAACAACCTTTCGCAGATAAATGTGAGCCTGGCTCTGCATTTGATACCTTTTATTACCGTTAATCTTGATCAAACCACATGGTAGGGATCCATGCCTTGTGTTTGAGTGATTCAATCTTGCTGATGGAACATTTTCAGTCTCACTGTCTCGTATGGTGTTCCTCAAGGATCTGGTTTAAGTCCCTACTTATTTCCATTGTATATTCTGCCATTAGGTCACATTATAATTAGTTTTAATACTCTTCATCAACTGTACCTCTCCTTTAAACCTTACATACAGTATATATTATCTGTTGCAACTGTCTTAATGGAAAAACATTTGATTTTTAACATGGGAGTCTATGGTGACTGACCCACAGCTGGAGACCTGCTGGAGGGCAGAGGAGTTGCAGCTTTGTGTGTTCAGCATCTAAATCAGTGAGACCGTGTCTGATTAACTTTCACTGAAGAACAAACTCTAAAAATCTCTCTAGAACCTAAAGTTGTGACGTCTCTTTGTCTTCACCACTCATAAAGCTTCATCTGGCAAGTAATAAAACAGAGATCTTTCTGGAAGCTTGTTGTTCTTGTAAGAAGTCAAACTGCTGACTTTCAGCCTGCAGCAGAGCAGTAAACAGCTGCTGCTTCTTTCTGCTTTATGAACTCGAGTGCCTGCAGGAGGAGATCCAAACCCCGACAGGTTCGTGTTTACATTGGATCAACTGTTTGTTCTCCATTTTCACCTTCAGGCTGTTTTTTTTTTTTTTGTTTTTTTTTTACAATTGGAGCTCTCTGAGGAGGTTACATCCGACCAGGAAACTCCTCCGAGTGCCGACGATGCTCTCAGAGCTGCTCTCACTCTGAAGTGCTCACTCTGCCAGACTGCTTACATCAAGACTTTAATGTTTGGGTTTTACATGAAACACTGAAAAAGCTCAGAAACGTGGTTTCCATCGTTTTTACAGCAACGTGCATATAAATCAGATTTTGACCTGCTGGGCTGGTTGATGCTTCATGCAGCAGTGCCAAAGAACCACTTAAACAGCCAACAGGTGAAGGAAGTGAAGCCATAGAGACTGATCGTGAGGTACTCATCACTTTGCACGTTTAGGTTTGAAGGTAGTTGGCAGTAAAAGTAAAAAACGACAGCTCAGGCTCATGCCGCTCTGCGACCGTCCACCTTTGTTTTTCTTGTTATCATTGTTCTTCTGGCACGTAATTAGCATGAGCTGCAGCTGTGAGCGGCGGCCCCTGAGGGCCCCGGCTTAGTAAACACAGGTGAGCTCACTTTAACGCCTGAGCAGGTGAGCCAATCTCGGTGGGAGCAGAGCCCACAGAGAGGAACATTATGGGATTCTTGGAAATCCTCTCAGTTCTTTAATAGCTTTAATTTTTACATGAAAACATCGATTCCATGTCAACACAGCCTGAAACTAACGATGAGTTTAACATCCAGCTGATGACAAACTGAATTCATGCAATCCACAAATAAACATTTCCTTACAGATTCAAAGAGCAGGTCGTCTGCGAATTGCAAGGTTGGCGGGTCAATCCCTGGGTGCCCCAGTCTTTATGCCAAATACAAGCAAGACACTGACCCTGAGCAGCTCTCCGATGCATTCATCAGACTGTTAGATATAAAGTGTTTGCATGAACTGATGTGAATGAGGCATGTCGTATGAAGGGCCGAGTCCATCTACCAAAGCAAATATTTATTTTCTGCGAAACCTTTCAGTCAGTTAGACTTTGACCAGTCATATTTATTTATTTTTGTTTTTATATTTTATTTTTAAAACTAGTTAAAATGAGCTGTACGACTGAAGCTGAACCCCTGCCCAGCTGCGCTTTCATATTACAGGAACTATAGAGTACTTACAAAAACATCAGACAACATCCAGACAGCAGACAACATCCAGGTGGCGTGAGTAACTCTGAATCTCTCCATCATGGCCTTGTTAGTTGGTGGGACACATCAGAACACTGGGTGAGCGTGAAGATGCGAGAGAATTTATCTCAAAACAAACCTGCAGACTGAGGCTGGTTTTCATGCTGTTTACTTGATGTTGGTATTTGTAAACACTTGAGGGCAAATTAACGTCAGGCACTAAAATGACCTCACTGATGCTACTGTCAGCCCCCCCGGGCATTTCGATCTGGAACAGTTTTACACCGGATGTCCTTCCCGATGCGACCCCAGGGAAATGCCGGTCTTGTCGTCCTTTCTCCAACGCCTCCTGTTGGAGTTTGTCAGGAGGTTAAATGACCGCATGCTCCTGTTGGCAAGATCAACTGTGATTTTTATTAGAATGATCTACAGTAAACATCATTATGAACTCTGAGTCAGAGCAGAAGAGCAGTAAGGGTGTTTTGTTTGGCAGATCTTCCAGTTTAACATGAGCGCAGCAACACTGACGCCACTCTGTGGGGACACCTGCAGCTCAGGTGGGAGGATGGTTGTCCTGGAGGAAGCTCTCTGAGATAACAAACAGGCTGGAGCGCAGCCGAGGAGCCTCAGACGCCAGGAGAAGAAGGAGAGGAGGACGACCGGTTCCAGGCTGAGGATGATGGCACAGAGTCTGACAGAAGGAAGAGGAGGAGAGGTCGGCCCGCAAGACGTGCTGAGAGGATGGACAGATGGAGCTCAGAGGACGAAGAGCAACATGATCCGAGTGTTCATCAGCTCCACGTTCACAGGTCAGATTACCTCTGTGGGCTCAGAGCGAACCTACGCGTGCTGCTCTGCACCAGTTTGAAGCTCAAACATGAAATCCCATCAAAGCTGGAACTGGTTTAACGATGAAGAGCTCTGCAGCTGCTCTTCATCATTAAACCAGAACGATGAACAGCTGCAGAACTTTCACAGATCTATTTTTCTCCAGCTCCATCAGTCTGGATCTGATTCTGCAGCACTTTTCAAACATAACTGACTTTAACTGATAACTGTTCTCCAGAAATATAGGTCAAAGGCTACAGAGTTATTCTGTTGGGTCAGATGCTGCTGAAGCTGAAATAATGAGACAAACTGAGGAGCCTCAGACTGACCTGTAAACTGCTTTTCTGCTTCTGTAATGAGCTGATGTCATCACATCACGTCTTTATAGGATGAATAAGATTATTCTGATCATGCAGAGTTAATCTGATCAAGTGGGAAAAAAAGAAGCATGGAGCTGAGCAGAAAGGTGCTTTAATCATTTCATACATTGGCGATGGAGCATTTCCTGTGCTTGTTTTTTGGTAGTAAAAAGGCTGAAATGCCTTTGAAGTGTCCTTTCATCTCCACATAATGCACACAGAGTTTGAACAAATATACAGTGGGTACGGAAAGTATTCAGACACCCTTAAATTTTCCACTTTGTTATATTGTAGCCATGTGCTAAAATCATTTAAGCTCATTTTTTCTCATTAATGTGCACACTGCACCTGATATTGACAGAAATACACAGAATTGTTGACATTTTTGCAGATTTATTAAAAAAGAAAAACTGAAATATCACATTGCACAGTCATGTTAACAAAACATGTAAACATTTATCCACTCTCTCTCTGTCACTCTTGGGGAGGCACTTCAAGTCCTTGAAACGAGGAACCAAAGCTATGTAAAGCACGTGTTCTAAACGAATCCACTTGGCAATTGTGTCAGTCAAAATTTTCAAGGTAGACTTACTGAGAGCCTGATGCTCCGTGAGTGGTTTGTCGCAAGCTGGGTGATGCATTAGCCAAAGTCCTAGCAGCATCCCCGACTAACGTACCGGATCAGGGTTGTGACGGGGTCTAAATACCAGGGGGTCTGAATACTTTCCGTACCCACTGTAGATGGGAAGTCGTTAGATTGCGTTTGACCTTGTTGTGTAAAGACTGCTGAGAGTTTGTGTGATACAGACTTTATTTTTGGTCAGGGAGCAGTTTCTTCTGGCTCAAACTGCATGGTTTCAGCCAGAGAGCGCTCAAACCATGCAGGCTTATATTTTCAGATATCTCACAAAATCAGCTAAACGTCAAACACAGTGAAAGTGGAGCAGGTTGAAACTTTGTACCTCGCTCTGCAGTTTGATCTGTTGTGATGTTTTAATGCCAGATGTGTTGTGCATGCTCGTGATGATAAAGAGTCCAGATGTGGATCAAAGTGTCATTCTCAGTTCTGAGCTCGACTCTCGTACACTTGTCCAGATCAGATCTCAGAGTGAAGGTTCGTCTCTGCTCCAGGTTCACTCATTGAAACTCTCAACTGAGACCTTCTTTGCTCTTCTGTTCAGTCTTAACTTGATGTGAAGCCAGCTCAGACGCTCTGATTGGTTGTGCTCTGAGCGCCTCGTGTGATTGACAGTTTCTCTGATCTGTGGTCAGATATGAGCAGCGAGAGGAAGGCTCTGCTGGAGAAAGCTTACCCAGAAGTCCGGTCCTTCTGCTGTGGGCTCGGCCTGGTGTTCGAGGTCAGTTCAAACCTGTTGTGCTCATTAAACCTCACATGAAACTGTCATTCATGAGGGTTTGACCATTTCTACTCCTTTCCTGTTTTATTTTGAAATCCAGTCTCCTTACATGCCTGTTACGTTCACTTCCTGCCTTTTCTTTGTTTTCCCCCAGTTTTCAACCAAAAACTTCAAAACGAAATCTTTATTTGAAAATCGAGTTCAATAAACGTTATCATAAAACGTCCAACCTAGTCTTTAGTAAGAAATCAGAAATTTGCAGCTCCTTTACTTAAATTATTACAAACCCCACTCGACAGCCACAAAGGCTCCACGGTGGAAACCACAGCAAACAAGGACCACTCCAAGTTAACCACCTACACTGTTTATCACGATTTTTAGCCTGAAATTAGGCAGGAAAGGATCATCTATACAGCCAAATGAAGACTTATTCAAACAGATTAAAAATAATAGCTTAACTGGCCCGCTCTATTGGTAGGAACCCTCCTTGCTGCATGTGGCAACCATCCCATCAAACCTGACGAGGTGAAACAAATACCTCAGTCCAAAGTGGACCTTCACCTCCCATCACACTATTTTAACCCAAAGCACGATCCTTTCCTGAACCCAGCTGAAAAGTTTTTACTGCCTAAACACAGTGAAGCATAGCATCTTGGCTGTGAGCTCTAAACTGGGACAGTTCACTTCCTGGTTGGTGCGTCACAATACCAAAACAACCAAAACACACCCCATGAGTAACGAATGACCCATGAGCAGGTGCGGGGCTTCAGGGCTCCACATTTAACCCACTGACCACGCATCTCCCCCTGAACTGCTGTGAGCTGTCTGAGTGGAGGCTTATACCTGCTGAGTGTTGAATGAGGTCACTTCCTCTTCAGGTTGTGGATCTACGCTGGGGTATCCGAAACGTCCCGTCAGGAGACCACGAGGCCTGTGAGGTCTTCCTAGAGGAGATCCAGCGCTGCGAGCAGATGTCAGCTGGTCCAACGTTCATCGTGAGTGCTTTGTCCTCTTCGTCACCGGGTCAAAGGTTAAGGTTAGACTGCAGCCACAAATGAGCACTATGTTTATTTTTATTAACATTTTTTGTGTGTTTAGTGGAATTGACATGTGGATTATAAGTACACATAGAGCTGAAGCTGAAGGACACAGTTCTTTTGTATCTGAAGTGTGCGCTCATTCTTCTTCTCTTTATTTTCCTGTTTCTGGGCTCTGAAGGCTCTGCTGGGGAACCGGTACGGCCACCGAGCTCTTCCTCGCCTCATTCCAGAGAAACTCTTTGACGCTCTTCTGTCCAAACTCTCCAAAAACCCAGAAGGCATTAAGACACTCAACCAGTGGTTTAAAAAAGACAGCAATGCTGTCCCACCCACTTATGTCCTTCAGCCAATCATAGCTCACTTCCCTCATTACATTGACCTTCGGCCTGAGAGCGGGAAGCAGCACGACAAAGATGTCCTGTCATGGCGCCTAGCAGAAACTCGGCTACTGCGACTACTTCGATCTGCAGCCACTGACGCCGAGGACACCGGCAACATCACAGCCGAGGAGAAACAACGCTTCTACACATCAGGTGAAAGCTCACGGACACCAGTTTCTCTGATCTGTGGCTCACACCCTCTGTTGTCTCTGTTTTCTCAGTGTTTTCTGGTTCTTCTTGCCCACAGTCACAGAGCGGGAGTTTGAGCGTGGTTTGTGGCAGAATGACTATGAATCAGCTGCTCTGCTCTTTGTTCGTGAGATTCCCCGTCAGAGGTCCAGGGAGGGGCCCAAACGTTTCGCCAAGTTCATGGATGTGACCGGCGACGGCCTGCTGGATGCCGAAGCTCAGGGACTCCTCGCCGGGCTGAAGACACGGCTCTTCGTCAAGTCACAGAAGATCCTCAACCTGCACTCTGTGGAGCTGAGCAGAGGAAGCATCAATCCGAAGTGCAAGGAGCATGCTCAGTACCTGGACAGCGTCTGCGAGCAGTTTGTCTCACAGATGAAGGCTCGGATTGGCACAGCGATGGATTCGCTGGGCCGGAGGAAGATGTGGGGAACCACCGAGGAAGAGGAGAAGATGGACGTGTTGGTGGTCACGGAGGCGAGGCGGCACATTGCCATCAGCGCTGAGCTTTGCAGAGGTTTCCATGGCAGGGAGGGGCTGCTGGGGAAGCTGTGCCTCGCCATGTGGGAGTCCAGTAATGTTCGCCACAGGCCGCTGGTGGTTCATGGTGGCGCCGGGATGGGGAAGACGGCGGTGCTGTGCAAACTGGCCCAGGAGATGCGTGGTGTACTGGAGGCCAGGGCAGTGGTGGTGATCAGGCTGCTCTCAGCTTGCCACCCTCAAAAACCCGACATTGACCACGTCCTCCACAGCATCTGCACACAGGTGTGCCTGGCTTGTGGTCTGGCTCCGCCCTCACCCCTGACGGTCTCCACTCACTTGGAGCTGCTGCGATTCTTCTGGGACGTTCTTGAGCAGGTTTCCCAGCAGGGCGGTGCTCTGGTCATCGTCCTGGACTCTGTGGAGCAGCTCGCAGACCAACATCACGCTCACAAGCTCCGCTGGCTGCCTGTCGACCTCCCGCCCAATGTCCATGTGGTTGTCTCCATGGAAACCAACAGCGAGGCATTTGCTAACATGCGGTTTAAGTTGGACTCTCTGGAAAGCTTCTTTGAGGCAGAGCGTTTGTCTTGCGAGGAAGGTGAACGCATCATAGAGTCAGACCTGCGAGCGTCTCAGCGGACACTGACGTGCGAGCAGAGCAGCGCTGTGCTGCAAACTTTTGAGTCATCTGGCTGCCCACTCCACCTCAAACTCATCCTGTCTGTCGCCAAGCGCTGGACGTCCTTCACACCACTGACAGAGCTGCGTCTGGGTACCAGCACTCAGGAAATGATGTCACACCTCTTCCTTATGCTGGAGGAAAAACACGGGAAGGAGCTGGTGGGTGGGGCTTTGGGGTACATCACTCTAGCAAGGTGAGGATATGGTCACACCTTTCTGACGAACGTCAGATCACCACATAAGATCGCAACTGTTTCAGTTAGGATTTATCCATCGATTAATTTTGATAACATGATTGATCACAAAAAGGTGATCAGTGTTTCTAAAAGTCTGAACTCAGAAAGCCAGAAAACAACCAAAACACACAAAAATCTCATCATCTGATCACTTGACTCCACAGGGAGGGTCTGCTGGAGGCTGAGTTGCGTGATGTCATGTCTCTGGATGATGATGTCATCAGTGAAGTGTACCGGTACTCCCTTCCTCCGATTCCCTCACTGATCCGGCTGCCGCCCCTCCTGTGGGCGCGGCTAAGGCGGGACCTTGAGGACCACCTGGACGAGCGCTGGACTGACGGAGTCGCCGCCATCGCCTTCAACAACAAGTAAGAAAATCTGAGAAATGATTGATCGCAGCAGACAAATCAATCAGAAATTAAAAAAAAAAAACAACTAAATCCACATCTGGCAACCAGCTGAAATTGAAATGAAAACTGTTTGTGTTTAGGCGTCTGTCCGAGGCGGTCTCAGCACGTTATCTGAGGTCAGAGCGGCGGGGGCGAAGTTTGAGGATCCTGGCAGAGTACTTCCTGGGTCGGTGGTCAGGGAAACTGAGGCCAGCGTCTCTGCCGGGTCTCTCACTGCTGCTGTCTGACAGAAAGGTACAAAATCAGGGTTCAAGTTAAAGTGCAGTTAGTTGTTTTGTGAGGTTATTTAATTTAAAAAAAAAGATAGTGTACTCATGAATATAAGGAAATTAGTGTGCTTTTACATCTTCCTTCAAACTGATGCATTCTCATAAACTCTTAATTAATGAGTTTATGAGAATGCAAAAACACATAGGAGCGAGTTTGCAGTTTGTGAAAGCTGCCATATCAGATCAGGTTCATGATCCATGATTTATGAGTCATTGGTAAGTTTGAAACACTACAGTCAGGTAAAGTCTGATGTCAATTATTTCCAGGTTCAATCACCCTCACCCCTGAGTTCCCCAGGTCAAAGATCTCAGAGATAAAAATATATATGTGTGATCTGACCAAGCCTAAACAATCTGTGGAAATAGTTTTTTGCGTCCATGGTGCATTTTGATTGATCCTATGCTGTCACAGGTCCCGCCCCAGCCGCTGTGGGTTGCTCCAGGATTGGCTAACATCAGGAAGCTGCAGGAGCTGCCCTACCACCTGCTGCACAGTGGTCTGTGGGAGGAGCTTCGACAGGAAGTTATTAGTAAGACACAACACAGGGGGAAAGGGGCATGTGTGGCCCGCTCACTCCCACTATTCTCAGCTGAGACCAAACTAAAACGTGTCAGTGTTTCAACTACTCCTGGTTTACCTCTGTGTATCGCCACTGTTCCCAGTTTACCTCTGTGCCTCTCCACTGTTCTCCGTTCACCTCTGTGTGTCTCCACTGCTCCCAATTTACCTCTTTGTGTTTGCAGGCTGTGCTGAGTGGCTGTTCATTAAGAGCCGGCTGTGTGGTGTCTCCTCTGTGATCCATGACCTGGACCAGTGCTCCAAGTACATGGACTGCACAGAGACTGGACTGATACGAGATGCTCTGGTCCTGATCAAACCCAGCTTATGCTTCCTGGAGGGACACATGGGTCAGTTAGATGTGTTCACTGGCTCACAGTCACATGTCATGTTAAAGTTTTACAGTCTTCTCTCTTGCCGCAGAAGTGTCTTTGTTTTACTCTGAGCTGTTGGCCCGACTGTCCTCGCTCAGCTCCGCCTTCCCCACTGTGATTGGGCGGCTGTGTAGCCAGTGCGAGGAGTGGTTACTGACGTATCCGGATCCAATTCTTATCCCAAGGAGCAGCTTCCTGCAGCAGCCAGGGGGGGCGCTGCAGCACACGCTAAGTGTGCTGCGGGGAGGTCAGATGATGCGTTTTTGGTTTAATTTGGTTTTTGCTTTGACTCATTCAGCAGCCTGACTCGGTGACATTTTTGCAGGTGTTGTCTGCATGGACATCAGCGTGGTGACAAAGCTCCTAGTTGCGGGGTCAGATGATGGCGTGGTGGAGGTTTGGAGCATGCTTGACAAGCAGCTTGTCCACACCTTGCTGGGACACACAGGTGAGTCTGGCCCAGAACACACAGCTGACTGAACGATAGAACACAGGGTGTCTTTCTCCTGCTCCACGTTTGTACAGCAGGATGAAGGTAACTGTTAAAGGCTTGTTTCCTTACCTGTCTTAAACACAGACAGGTAACTCATGGGATCTGTTGCAGAGCCATACGAGCACTCAAATTTTTTCTGTCAAGCCCCCTTCAGCCGATAAAAGTCCAGGCTTCATCTGATTTATGCTCTTTAGTCTTAGGGCAGCAGTGACTCCCACAGAGACACAGCCTCTCCAGCGTGTCCTGGGCCTGCCCCATCGTCTCCTAGGAGACACCTCACCTCATCCTGGTCAGTACCCCCCCAACTGCCTCCTTTCAATGTGGGGCACCAGCGGCATTAAAAGCTCAGACCCGTTTCAGAGGAAGCTAATATCCACCACATGCGTCCATGATCTTATTTTTTCAGTGGTTTATAAATATATATAGAGCTTCTCGACTCTGAGCACACAGGTTTGCTGATCCACCTGTCGATCTCCTGCTCCATCTCCCCTCGCTGTGAACCTCAGATACTTAAACTCCTCCACCTGAGCCAGCTACTCACTCCAACCCAGAGTGGGTACTCAATCAATAAAAAAAACCCAACAAACAAAAAAAAAAACAGGAACTGACGCTGAATTTCAGAGAGATAAACGTCAGTTTTAAAGCATTAACAATCAGTTTTTGTCTTGTTTCCTCCGAAAAATAAGTGAGTTTTATGCAGTTTTCTTCCAGGTCATCTGGCTCTAAACCCCACCTGTCGGATCTGTCTACAGTCCGACTTGCTCTGCAGTAAGGAACCACATGGGTGATGCAAATAAAAATAGTCATGCCAAGCAAACCTCTGTAGAAAACCATTTCCAGGGATGAATTGGTTAGCAAACACTGAGCACGTAGAAACCAGAAAAGGGCTGCAGGGTCTTCATTAAGCTCTGCCCAGGCTCCAGATGAACACAGGTGATAATTATGCCTTCTGTATGTTTTATAGCTTCAGTCTTGGCTGTCAAGGTGATCGGCAGCCCCGCCCACTGCCTCTCATTGGCTGCTGACGGCTCACTGAGGAGGTGGAGCCTGATGAATGGCCAGCAGCTCTTCTGCATCGAGGATGCAGTGCCTATAGACTCCACCCCTTCATCAGTGCACCTCCACCTATCTGAGCAGCTGCTCTTCGTTTACACCAGGACACAGGTACCGCCTCCGCACCAAGCTCCGCTCACGCACTGCCGAATGTCTCTCATCACGTCTGATCTAGTTTCTGCTCTTGCTTCAGGTGAAGGTGTGGCAGCTGGATGGGGCGGAGCTCCACCTGAGCAGCAGCGACGATGAGGTCTGGTTGGTTCTCGGGGTTCTGGGAGAATTGGTGGTCTATCTGTCCAACTCCGGTCGGGTCAGAATCTCGCACCCAGTTTACGGGACTCAGTTAACGGTGAAAACTCCACTGGAAAACTCAGTGAGGCACCGGACTGTCGTAACCACGTTGATGCTCCCCAAACGTGAGAAAGTGTTTGTTGTGTATAAAGGAGGATTCCTCCACCAGGTGTGTGTGTCTCTCTCTCTCTCTCTCTCACACACACACACACACACAATGAAAATGAAATAATTGAAATAATTATAATAGTATTAAATTAAAGCATTAAAAATCAAGATTAATGATCAATAATTATACGATTTTAAGGTTTTTAAAGGTTTAAAAATGTACGCCTATAAATATGTGACTATACATTTCCCAAAATGCAATTAAACAAGCCACAATAATTATAGTTATCCAATAAAATACATAATACAAAAAGAAAATGTAAATTTATTATATCACAATTAAAAAGGTTATGTTTGTACAGCTCAGGTAAATGTGGTGTAAGAATTTAAAATATTTTGAGTGGCGCTCTCAGGTCTGCAGCTGCATTCACTCTGAAAATCTTTTTTTTTCCTTTTACTTTCCACAATGACAACGATGATGCCGTTTTATCGTGCAGATTTCCAGGACAGGCAAACAGACTGTTGGCGAGTTTCCTCTGCTTCCTTCCTTCTTCTCAGTCACTGAAGATGAAAAAACTCTGTTAGCAGGTAGGCCTGAACGCTGAGCGCTGTGCTTCGGACCTGCACAGAAGCATCCTGACTCTTTGTGTCGTCCGCAGCCAACGAGTGCACTCTGAGCCTCTTCAGCATCCTCGGCGACTCTCTGGACCGATTCCTCGACCTCCAGCACGACGATGACATTTTATCCGCCTGTGTCTCCTCAGACGGCAGGCGGCTCGTCTCTGGAGCTGCAGACCAACTTGTACGAGTAAGAAACCAGCAGGAAGCACGATCCGATTCACTCAGTTCAAAACACTGAAGACATTGGGCATTTTATAAAGATGACTGAAGCCACAGAGTGTCTCTCTGTGATTACAGCTCATTTTATTCTGAAAGGACTGTTATTCTCTCACAGGTGTGGTCGGTGACCACGGGGGCGCTGTTGGACTCTCTGTGTGGGGCGGACGCCCCTGTCACCTGTGTGCTTCTCTTTAATGACTTTGTGGTTTCGGCCTCGACGGCCACCTCTTCCATCCTGCTGTGGAACCTGAAGTACGACGCCAGCACCAAACCTGCCACCCGCATTCCTGCAGACTCCGCCCACATTGCCCTCACCAAAGACGGCGATCAGGTTTTTTACGTCCACCAGCAGAGCCACACTGAGGTCATGAGCTGGAACAGCCACACAGGTCAGAGGTGAAAGGTGGCGGCTACTTACAGAGCATTAGAAAACATTAGAATAAACATTAGAATGATTGATGCCACGCCTCCTGAGGTCTATGCTGGCTCCCCCTGCAGGTTCTGTGTGTGAGCGTTTGCCCGTCTCCTCCGAGGTGTCCTGTCTGGAGTTGGCTCAGAACAAACGTCTCCTCCTCTGCGGCCTGACGAGTGGCACCGTCCTCATCTACCCGTTAGCCCTGCCTCAAGAGACGCTTTGCATTCCTCCCCCGGAGAGCCTGTGCAGGGTCCTCTGCCTCACTGCCGGCACCAAGGAGAAGCATCTGGCGGTGGCCTACGAGGACTCGGTGTGCCTGTTCGAGATCACTTCCAGGGACAACTTCCCCACGGTGGAGGGGCCTCTGGAGAAGTTTGCACTGCCCCTTCTCCACGCCCCGCTGTCCGCCATGGCCCTGCTGCCCGACCGCAGGCTGCTGTATGGCACAAGCTGTGGGGAGGTGAAGCTGCGGGACTTTGGCAGGGGTGGCGACGTCTCCGACTTGGAGCCTCACCGCAGTGGAGTTACCTGTGTGACGGTCAGTAACCGGGGGGCTCATGCTCTGGTGGGCTCTGAGGACACTGTGCAGAGGCTGTGGGCCCTGAACCCGCTGGCCCTGGACCACACCATGGAGTACAAGGTGAGAGGTCAAAGGAACGCTCTGCGAGTATGAGCATGGATGACTTGTGCTGATGTCACTGTCGGGCCTTTGGTCCGTCTCTTCTTCTGTCGTCTCATTTTTAGGGCTTTCTCTTTGAGGGCGTCCTCTCTGCTGCATTCTCTGAAACCGACCGCTTCGTCTTCACCGGGTCTCAGGACCGAACCATCAAAGTCTGGGACGTTGCATCAGGTACGCATGTTTGTGTTCGGCTGCAAAGTTAGAGGTTTTAGGGCCAGAAAAGGCAAAACTCTGGGATACAGACAAGCACTGAAGCGTGCACCAGCAGTTATGCACCTGGACCACTCCCAGATCTGAGCAGTTTCCTGGTGGCAGCTCTGTAGATTTCAGTCAGCTGCAAACAAAAGATTCTCCAACAGCTTGGCCTCTGGGATTTTATAAACAGTTCCATCATTCCGGCCACTGAGTTTTATTCATTTCTCCCGTCAGGAAACCTGCTCTTCGTTCAGTACATCTACTCCCCTGTCGTCCGAATGGTGACCTTCAGGGATGGCTTTGTGGCCATAACCCGGCAGGGCGCCATCATCAGAGAGCTGTTTCGGTGTCCAGACCACATCAGGCCCGACTACAACCCTGTGAGGAGTTTCAGGGCCCAGTACCGGGTCACCTCTAGGGAGACGGACCGGGAAGGACCGCAGACCTCCGTATCCGACCTGCATGACGTTAACCCCACCCAGTTAAACCTGAACCTCGTGGACATGCTCAAAGCCAAACCCTCCTCTGCATGTGTCATGCTGTAGAACAGTGGGGCCCAAGTCACAGCTCCCGGACCTTCACTGGCCGTTCAAGGAGGGAAAAAAAATGTTATTTACCGATATTTGATCATTATATTTAATAAAAATGTAATCAGTACAGCACTTTCTTGTTCTCCTGTGAATTACTGCAAACATTCAGTTTCTCTGAAGCTGATTATAGTGTTGAAAACACAGTGAGTGAATCCTTTCTTTACACATTACTCAGCTCACACGTGTCTTAGATTTAAAAGCTTCATGTTTTTGTGATGCTGAGTCGTCTGCAGCAGGACTGACAGTTTCATATAAAAATTCAACTTTTCTGAAGGATTTTCATTTAAAATATGCAAATATTGATTATTTGATCATTCTGTTTGGTTCTTTTTGTGCTTTCACTGTTTTAACTGCTTGTACAGTTTCCTCGTAAGAGACCAGAAACTTCCTGCTTCTTTCCAAAGAATCCAAATCAGACACAAGCACTGTCATCATTATTTTCTTGGTACACAAAGCTGTAAACTAATGCATACAGAGAAAATATCTTTACTGCTCTTTATTTTTATTCCACAGTAGAGCAGCTGTGCATGAGTCACAATTCAAAATAATCCTTGTTTATCTGATACGGGCCGCTCCCATCACTTTAGGGTCCTCCTTTCTAGAAGTCCACTTTCTACCGATTGGTTAACTTTTGGAAGCCTGCCGAGGGGCCTTGACTGGTGTGTTGTTTGTACTTTGACTGCTCAGTCAGCAGCAGGTTATGTGACTGTAAAAAAATGAATATTTCGAGCAGTTTGAAGTTTCTCAAGGTGATTTTTACTTCATGAACTTGTAATAATGTTATTATGAGCGTGCTGTTTGGAGTAAGCAGTCACAGTGTTACTGTT